>NC_138164.1:21712494-22240975 GCF_964165515.1 Mesoplodon bidens | reverse complement strand
GGGATAGGTTAGCTGTCATAACATATTTGTCATGTGTTGATGATCTTAGAGTCACTATCTTCACAAGGATTAAGTTTGGAACAAATAGCATTCAGAATCAAGGGATGGATTCAGAAAAGTGAAAGGAAGTTGGGTCTGTTTTCACTGGGAGTCAACTGCTGAAGTAATTCCTATTATAAAGAAATGAAACAATAAGGAAGAACTTGAAGCTGGGATTAGGAAATTATGTTAAAAGAGAATTGAGCTTGATATAATGATATTAACAAAAATGGCTATTTTTTGGCATATACTATATACTAGGCACTATGTTATACCCCTTAAATATCATTGCATCTCAAACCTTTGAACCCCAGTACCTTTAATGACAGAAAAAAGAGAATGCTTACCTCCAGATCACAGGGGTCAAAGCGAAAGAATCCATGCCAAAGGTAAGATTGTTAGGGGTTCTCAGCTTTTACATTAAAAACTCATGGGACTCATCTTTTATGTTAAAAATAAGACATCAGCATTTAAAAAGTATTTTTCTGACTACCAATAACTTAATTTGAAACATTGTCCTGTATTTATCTTCTGGCTTGTTTGGGAGCCTCTTGGAACATCAATGCCTAACTCTATGGGTATGCATAGTCCAGTTTCTAAAGGACAAATATTTTAAAAGAAGGTGTTTTTTAAAATATTTAGAACTGTCTGAGAATGTAATGGACTATCTAAGGAAACTTGTACCTAGATAGGATGGCCTCTAAGCTACCAAGGGTGAGTTCAAAACCAACAAAACTGAAACTCCAAGCACAGTGACCAGAGTAGGGGAAAAAGCAGTCAAAAGTCAAAGATTCACAGATGCTTTAAAGAGGCTAAATTATAGACAACCCAACATAAATGGGGAAATCACTATTTTGCTACAGAATTAAATATGCTCTAAGTCCCATCTCTCCTATTCTTATGGTGAACAATATGTTCAATATACTTTTGTCAGTGAGCCAGCAGAAATATTTCACTTATTAAATTATTCAAAGAGTTTAGAGCTGGAAGGCATTTTAAGATTAATTTCATCTGCCTTGCAACAATTAGAAAGCTGAATTTCTATGAATTGAAGTGGCTTGCCCAAGACCGCACAGCTTTAGAGGCAGAGCTGTTTTTTATTCTCAACTGAATATTCTTTTTAGAATGACAAAGTGTGCTCTAAAATCTTTAAAATTGTATACTCAGGCACAGCCATTTTCCTAGACTGTGGCAACCTGGCAAGTTGCTTACCTTTTCTGAGCCCAAGTTTCCTCTCTGTAAGGTGGGAATAATACCCACTTCAGAGGTTCTACCACGGATTTAAAGAGGAAATGTTCCCAAATCAATTAGCACAGTTCTCAGCATATGGAGGTTGCCTCCAAAAATACTTTTTTTCTCCAGTTTCTAGCCTTTCTTGTTTGGTTGTTTCCCAAGTCTTCCTGCTGGTATTGCTCCCATAAATTTAATAAGAAGAATGGACTTTCCTCTTCTTTTTCCAAATCACACGACTGAGAGAGACAAACAGAGCAACAGAGATGGGGCCAATGCAACGAAATATTAACAGGGAATCTAGGTGAGGCGGATCTCGGAGTTCTTTGTGCTTGACTTGCAAGTTTTCTGTTTAAGTTTGAAATCATTTCAAAATAAATTACTTTTTAGTGTAAAGACAAAACCCACACCATCACACATTGTTTTTCTTCCATTTCAA
The DNA here is from genome assembly GCF_964165515.1 of Mesoplodon bidens. Classification (NCBI taxonomy): domain Eukaryota; kingdom Metazoa; phylum Chordata; class Mammalia; order Artiodactyla; family Ziphiidae; genus Mesoplodon; species Mesoplodon bidens. The sequence goes on along the minus strand of NC_138164.1, from coordinate 22,239,267 downwards.
AGCTCTGTTGCCCAGCAACTGAACTAAGGTTTTTAACTCCATGTGCATCTTAAACTACACACTAGTAGGTTCACCTTCCCAATCCCTCTCTAGAGAAAGCTGTTTGTAATTCCCCTTTCATTTGTTGAACACACACACAAAGAGGAACTGTGCCCAGGCCTGGGGCTCAGTATGGAACTCAAAACTACCTGGGTTTGAATGATAAATGTATGGTCACCCTACATTAACCACCGATTAAGACAAAGTCATGTGCTAAATTGGAAAAGTCCCAAGTGTAGGGGAAAGTGATTGAGAGTATTTTGTATCCAAATAGCACAAATAGATTCCAGCTGAGAAGAAACCCAAATTTGTTTTCCTTTCACAGTGATTTAATGCTGTGGGTTTTGGGGTTTTTTTTTTTTTTTAACAATTTGGAAGACATCACTACTAACTGAACAGATATACATTCTTCTTTATCTCATAAAACATCAAGATCCTGGTCAACTATAGGTTAAATAAGCAGTGATGATCTGTACCTGCATTATTTTGTGACTTTATGAAAAGTTTTCCAGTATTTTGACATTTAAATAATCTGTGGACAGTTTCTACAAGGGAAAAGGGGAACGATAATGATATTATCCTAACAAGGACATTTTCAGATCAAAATTAACATATAAGGTAGAAATGCCAGAATAAATCCAACACAACTTCCCCTTCCTCAAACTTCAGCATATAATTCATTCATTCACTCCCTTATTTAATAAGTATTTATTATGTTCCTCTTAACTACCAGTTATCATGCTAGAGGCTAGGGGTACTATGCATGGTGAATAGTACCTGCTCTCACTGAATTTACAACCTAGTGGGAAAAACAAGCATAATCAACTGATTATAATAAATGCAATAACTTATCTGGCAGGGTGCTGTGGGAAAACACAAAGAGGGGCACTCAGCTCAGCCTAATGGGGAAAGGAGGCTTCCCCAGGGAAGTCACATCTAAGCTGAGACCTGACATTCAAATCAGAATTAACAAAGCCAATCCAGTGGGATGTTTGCCAGGCAGAAGAAACAGCATGTGTAATTATCTGGAGATTAGAAATTCCAAATACCTGGAGTGTAGAGTGCAGGAAGATTGGGATGAGGAGGAAAAAATAAGACTGAGAGGCATACTCAAACCCTAGCTGCCATGCAAACACAAACAGCATATACTCACTGTCCTCCAATGGCTCACGTGAAGGGGAAAAGACCTTTTGCAATATGGTTCACAGGACTGCTTTCCTTGACTTTTTTCTGACGCACAATCTTTTCTCTCAAGATAAGACTGTCTGGATAAAACTGGCTTTAGGCAAACCTCTTTTGTAAGCATGGCTTTTCTTTGGGGCCTTCTCTGTCCCTATTCAAGCCGTTTCTTTGATTCTGATATAATAGCAGAAATAATTAACATTCATGAAATATTTCATATATGCCTCGTATTCTCGCAAGTGCCTTACAGATTTTGCTTAACCAATTCTCAAATATAACCCTAACATATATGTTATTATTATCCCTATTTTACAAATGAGGAAACTTGGACTTCTATATATTAGATACCTAACTTTCCCAAGGTCACAGTACAAATAAATGGCAGAGTTGATATTAGAACCTTGTTCTATCTGAGTCTAAAGCTAATCACCCTGGTAGTACTCCACCTCAGAGTGCCTGTTTTGTATTCCATTTCCTGCAGAGCCTTTCTTTCAAGTATTGCTCAGCCAGTGAATTAAGAGGACATTATGAGCCTAGCGCATAGGAGATATTTGAAGTACTAATGGTTAGCTAAAGTATTAATTGATAGAGTTAGATACATTAACTGTGATTTTATATAGAGAAATCTTTAAGATGGCAAATTCCTTCAAGGCCCAATGAAACTGTCCTTACGGAAAGATTACTGGCATTGATATATGGAATGGTAACCATGGTAGCCCCTCAAATCACACCATGGAAACAATTAACTACCTTCCTCCTTGTTGCTACACTACTTCCTTTTGAGTGATGCTAACAGAAACCCACACCACCACCACCACCACATTATTCCCCTAGGTCTCATGAATCAGGGTGTTTTACAGAGGGACAAATTTTGTCCCTTTGCCAAATGGCAGCTATAATAGTAGCTAAAGAGGTAGGAATTTCCAAACCCAGTCAGAAGGGAAATTTAGAATACTGTCATGGCTTACGTGTTCTGCCTACTCTAATCTATGGAGCTTGTCTATTTTTGTTTTTTAAACAAACATGACTAGCGGTGTGATCTTAGAAAAAAATACTTCACCTGTTGGAGCCTAATTTTATTCTTCTATTAGAAAAAAAAATAGGCTAAAAAATATCTCTAAATATCACTCAGTAATTCTAAGAAACATGCTGCATTTAAAACTTTTCTTAAAGGTCTCAGCATATGTATCTAGATATAGTTTCAGGTTGAAAGGAACCTGGGGGATCTTGTCATCTAACCCTGCTGGACAGTCTCACTTGTGCTTTCCTTGTCCCTAGCATAAAAAAATACTCAAATGTTTGCTGCTATTGAGCCATCCTTAATCTGATACATGAATCCTCTCTGATGTTATCTCTGGCACATGGCCTTTGCCAATACGTAGGCTACATGCCTCAAAGCTAAGAAGTCCATTTATTTTTCAGGTAGCTATAACTGCTATTGGCTTGCCTTTACACTGAGCCAAAATCCACTCCCTATAATTGCATGCACCAGAGAAAACACTTTAGGCCACAGGAGAGGTAGGCAAAAGACAAGGCAACAGGGGATTTAACAAGCCATAGAGTGACAAGGGTGCTTAGAAGTCTTCTTTGAGCTTCCTTTTTTATCAGATATGTAGAAATAATCTATGAGAGGAAAGAAGACAAAACAAAAATACTGACCTTGTGAATAAAAGGAAATAGGGTGCCAGTGAAGCAGGCCTCCCTATGAACAGGGAGAGTGTTCATGCCTTTTTATAAATAAAGGACGATAGGAGCTGAGGTCTAAACTATATATGACCCAAGGGTTCTTTCAGTAATGAAAGAGAGAATGTGAAAAACTCAAATGTATCACTGCCTTGATTCAGCTACAAGGCAGACATGACAGTGAAAAATGTGTCCCAGGAGGAAGGGTCATGCCTGTTAAGACAAGTGTGGAGTCATTCCAAACACAGCGCCCCTGTGCTCCAATGAAAGGCCTTGTTGGTCATTCTCTACAGGGAGCGTCCTGTTCACTGCCCGCTGCCCTGCGAGAAGGTGTAGCGGCCACGTCTGAAAAGATAGGTTGTATGGAAAGCACAGTAGAGCGTGGCCACCTGCCAAGGGTCCAGGGATGGACTTAGGGGCTTAATCTTATTTGCCCCTTTTTGACCTGTGAGGGCATAAAATATTTCTGGTCATACATAAGGAATGCAGTTTTGTGGAAGGAAGAGAGTGCTGCTTCTCCAGTTGGCTGCAAACTTGGACAAATCTCTTCACCTCTGTAGTTTAATGTTCCTGTCTCTGACCCAAAGTGGGACAGGCCACTTTGATGGGCTGACGTTTAGTCATATTATTTTCTCTATCATGGATGCTCTGCTCCTAAAATTCTGAGAAGGGAAGGTGTAACCTTTCCTTCCCAAATTATTTCCCCTAGTAAATGACCTTGGTAATGGGCAACATTGATGAGGAGCACCTGGGAACCCCACATTTCTGCAGTTCCCCTCTAGGGTCTTTTATGGTCCTGAGCCAAAATCTGGTCCAGAGCTACTGAGGGAGCAATTTGGTTCCAGAGATTATGAGTCACTCAGGAGACCAATTACCATCTGTCTCGTCCAGGATCCTTGGGGCTACTTAAACAAGTCTAAAGCCATGGCCAATTTTCTCCATATTTTGGAGTAAACTTACCCAGAGCCTACACTGAACCTGACATGACCACCTAAAATGAGTTCCCAGGGCCCTTGAAATCAAGAATAGACCAGTGTAGCATGGGGTATAAAAGTGGCCACTGAACAAGCCACTTAGGTCATTGGTGTCAGAGGATGGGAAGATACTGTGTAGCTAACCATCGTAAATCTCAGATCTAATATATTTTTTTGCTCTCCTTAAATAAAGTTTTGTCTTTATTTCTAAAATATATTTGGACTTCTTGATTTTAAAAAAAGGAGAATCAATTAAAATTTTGTAGCAATACACTGATCTTCACCTTTTGTTTTCCTTTGATTTGATTTGATTGTGGTAAAAACACTTAACATAAGATGTATCTTCATGGGCTTTCCTGGTGACGCAGTGGTTGAGGGTCCGCCTGCCGATGCAGGGGACACGGGTTTGTGCCCCGGTCCGGGAGGATGCCACATGCCGCAGAGAGGCTGGGCCCGTGAGCCATGGCCACTGAGCCTGCATGTCCGGAGCCTGTGCTCCGCAATGGGAGAGGCCACAACAGTGAGAGGCCCACGTACCGCAAAAAAAAAAAAAAAAAAAAAAAAAAAAGATGTATCTCCTTATCAAATTTTTAAGTGTACAATACGGTATTGTTGACTGCAGGTGCAATATTAACTGAAAGCTTATGTCCACTTGATTAGCAACTCCCAAGTTCCCCCTCCCCTCAGCCCCTAGCAACCACAATTCCACCCTTTGCTTTCAAGAATTTGACTATTTTAGGTACCTCATATAAGTGGGATCATGCAGTATTTGTCTTGTGTGACTAGCTTATTTCACTCATTATAATGTCCTCAAGTTTTATCCATTTTGTCACGTACTACAGAATTTTCTTCTTTTTATGGCTGAATAGTATTCGATTTTTTGTAATACACCACATTTTCTTTATCCATTCATTTGTCAATGAACATTTAGGTTGTTTTCACATTTTGGCTATTGTGAATAGCACTGCAATGAACAATCAGTATCTCTTCAAGATCCTGATTTCAAGATTTTTTTTGATAAATACCTAGATGTGGGATTGCTGGATCATATGACAGTTCTATTTTTTATTTTTTGAGCAACTTCTACACCATTTTCCGTAGTAACTGCATCATTCTGAATTCTTACCTATAGTGTACAAAAGTTCTAATTTCTCCTGATCCTCACCAACACTTGTCTTTTGGGGTCTTTTTGGAAGATAACCACCCAGACAAGAGTGAGATAATAGCTCACTGTGGTTTTGATTTCCCTGATGATTAGTGATGTCAAGCACAGTTTCATATAACTCTTAGGTAATTGTATGTCTTCTTTGGAGAAATGCCTATTCAAGTCCTTAGCCCTTTTTTAATCGATTTATTTCAGATCTAATATTTTTTGATACCTTTCTTAATTTCACTGTGCTAGCAAGAACCAAAAGTAATACTTGAATGAAACAAAACAACTAATTTGTTTGCCAGTAATCCTATGTTTTCCCCCACCCTTCTTGATGTGAATTACCCAGGAAACATCAAACCTCCCACTAGTCCAGATGGCCATAGATGAACCATGGGTGGACGGTCCATGGGATGCTGATGCCTTCTGGATTGATGACTTTAGGCAGAATGGATACATGGGTGTTCATCTGTCACTAAAAATTTGCTGAGTTCTTAGTAATCATTTAGTAAGTAAAGATTTTAGCTTTTATAGATCCATTCTGACCGCTGTCAAATCTTCCCAACTATTTTAGGTCTTAGGATTTGCATTTAGAGCCAGAGAGAATGGACAAACAGTTCTCACAGGATAATTTCCAACTTTTGTAATCCTGTAATATTGTGAATGTGACTAGGGTAATTGAAAATAATACTCTTCCTGCAATGCAACAGCCTAGGAACAAAAACCCTTTTGCTTTCTGCATTTCGTTATTCACATTTAGTTTTGGAATACCACATGGTCCATAGTTTGGCCTCATTCTTAGTAGAAATATCAGTAAAAACTCACTGATTTACCCTGAGTGCACACATGTTAGTAAGTTGGTATTAATTATAGTAATTGAAGAAAAAATTTCTCCCTTGTGACTTTCATGAATTATACAAATTATGTATTGTATAATCTTTCTGATTTTCCAAATAAATTCAACCATGTGCTATACCTACCAAAGTTAATTAATAACATATTAAGTTAATTCCATTAAAGGCATTGTTATTCATCATTCTCAGCCAAGTATTCCAAAGTCCTTAAAGTATTTCAAGTTATACCCTAAAAAGAGTTATTTTTTCCAGTTTAGTATATAATTTTCCCACTAATCTACACTTCACCTATTTTTTTCTAATTACTTTTACATTCATTCTCTCTTCTCTGATCCATGTTCCATATTGTGTTTTCTGTTCCTTTTCCAATAATCTTTTCTCTGTTTCTGTTAGTTTCGACTCCCCTCCATTCATCAACATTTTCCCTCGCTGACCTCTGCGCCATGGTTTCCTTTGTGTTCCCTGGCTTCAATGCACCACTTTCTTTCCATTTTCCTCCCTCCCTCACTGTCCTCCCTTCCTGTGAGCTTCTTTGTCTTTTATGCTGCTGATCAGAGCTTCAAGGGCTGTGAGGACCTGGCATTCTGGCCACAGCTAACAATCCAACAGCTCTTTAAGCTGCAGGCAACTTGTAATATTCAAGCAAGAAACAGAAGCACAGAGAAAATATCCTGCCACAAGCTTTTCAGTAATGTCAGTGTTCTAGAAACGTAAACGGGACTAACTGTACTTACTGTTCAAATTGGCTTGACTCATTCAACAAATAGATCTTGTGGTCAGGCTCCCAGAGTGGGTGCTGACGGCCTTTTCCCTTCTAATGGAGTTTGGTTTGGGATTTTTTTATGTTGTATTGTTTTGTTTCTGTTTGTTTGTTTACCAAGAAAGCAATTTTACTTCTTTGTGCTTTGTTTTGCCCACCTGACTTGCTAGGAGACTTTCTGATGCTTATTTAATTTTCCATAGTAGAAGCAATAGTTTATCCCTGCCAGGAGGCCTGGGGGTCACAAACACAGCAGTGCCAGCAGGCCTGATGGGCATTTCCCAGGCAACTGTTTCTCATCAGTCAGCATGGAGTTCTCTGCCAGATTCTGAAGATGATACAGGGATTTACTAGACATGTTTAGTGTCCTCCAGGAGCAGCAATGCAGGTGGGGCAACAAGATCAAAGAGATAAAGTAACCAAGCAAGGCCACATGCCATTAAGTGAGTGAGATAGATTGTAAGAGCAGCTGGGGTTGAGAGAAAGGCCAAACCAGGATTGACTGGGAAAAACAGAGCCTCTGGCTTTGAACTGGGCCAGAAAGAGGGTGGCACTAGATAAGGAGCCCATAGGGTCAGGAGGATTCTAGGCCACGATTGTGGACCTTATCTCACTACGTGTTCAGGTATTTTTTCTCCTCTAACTGCATTCTTTCCCATGGCTTTAGTACCATTAATCTAATAGGCTAATGATTCTCAAATTTATGACTGAAGCCAGGATCTTCCTGTTACAGACTTGTACTTCTGTTGTTTATTTGCTATTTCCAATTGGTCATCCAGTAAACATTTCCAACATAACATGACCCAAAAAGAACTTGTTTTTTCTTTTCCAAAATCCACTCTCCCCCAAGTCTTTCCTATCTAATTACATGGCACCACCAGTCACCAGTTGCTTAAGCCAAGAATCTGGGGTCATTCGTGATTATTCTCCTTCCCTTGTACTCATAACCAATGAGTTAGTTCTGATGTTCAGCTCTAAAGCATATCACCCATCCTACCAGTCTCCACCATCTTTGGTGCTATAACCTTAATCCAAACCGCCATCATCTCTCCTAGACTATATGATAACCTCCCCTTGGTCAATCTACCTCCACTATTATTCCTATGTGGTCCATTAACCACACAGCAGTCAGAGTGATCTTTCTAAGGTGAAAATCAGGACATGTGCTCTCTGACTGAAAGTTCTCCAATGGCTTTCCATTTCAATAGAATAAAATCCAACTCCTTACCACAGCCCTGTATGATCTGACCCCTGCCTCCTTCTCTGACCTCATTTCTCACCACTCAGCTCCATTCTTCACCGGCCTTCTTTCAAGCCTTCAAACCCCCCAAGATGATTCTAGCCTTGGCCATTGCACCAGCTGTTGCCTCCATCTGGAAAGCTCTTTCCCCCGATCTTTGAGGGACTCCCTTCAGTTGAAATGTCTCCTCAACAACAACAACAAAATGTCCCTGACCATAGCTAATGAAAACCCTTCCTGCTTTTCTTCACTCTCTATCCAATTGCTGTGTTTTATTTTCTTTGCAGGACTTATCTGGAATTATCCTACATATTTATTTGCTTTTGAGTTGATCACCTGTAACCTCCACCGGATGTAAGCTCTGTGAACACAAACAATGTATCCATTGCCCTCTTTCTCCAGTGCTGAAAGTAATGCTAGGATGTGCTCATAAATGACTGTTCACTGAAGGGAGCTGATGTGGATTGAGGCCCTTTATGGGTGGGGGAGAAATTCAGTCTGACTGAGGGTTCACAAGCTTGGCCTGGGGACAGAACTGAGAGAGTGGGTGGAGATCACAGGATGCATCCTGCACAGAGACATGGAGACTATCTTCTTGTCCAAGCAATTTCAATGTCAGACTTTACAGAAGCCTTCATAGGGAGAGAGTCAAAAATGTATACCACATCCTGAGGGAACAAGGCAGACTACCACACTGGCAGGTCTTTCTTTCCTCCAGTTTGACAGGCAAACAGAGCCTACAGCAGAAGGACTACCATTCATTGAGAACCTACTGTGCACCAGGTCTTTTCCTTAGCACTTTGCACTCATTATCTTAGTTCTTCCACACAATTACACTGAAGTAGGTATTATTGTTCCCATTTTACAGATGAGAAAAATTGAGGCTCAGGGAGCTTAAATGATGGCCCAGAGCTGCTAAGTGGCAGAGAAAGAATTCAAATACAGGACTGCTTGATACTAAAGCTGGTTTGTCACACTCCCATGGGAAGACACAGCTACAATGATGACTCAAGAGCTGGCTTGTAAGTGGCTGAGTGTCAGTAGAAGACAGTCTGGTCTCAGGGCCCTCCAAGGGACAGTGAGCACTTTAGCAGGAGCAGACAGCTCTCCTCTCAGGCTCTGTTAGCTTGGTAGGAGCAGTGAAGGAGGAGGAGGCTGTGGGGCACTTGCATGAGGTCTATAAAACCAGCTTCCCACTCCCCTGTGAACCCACCTTGAACTTGCAGAAAGGAGGTCTGGGAGCTAGTACAGCTAGCAGGAGTGAGTCAGGAATTCTATGAATCTCATTATTACATGAGTCACCCAGGAGGCTCCAGTCCTGACTCTTCATCCAGGTCTGGCCCCATTAGACCCTCTCCTGTCGTCACGTACTTTTCTTTCACAGCACTTAGCACAGTTATCATTTTTAATTTTACATGGAATTTTACAAGTTAAGGACATCATCTATCTAATATCCATCATTATATGATTGTGTATTGCATCACATCAAATGTACATAATGTCTGGTAGTTCTAAGTACAGTGATACTAAATTTGATCACTGGGTTGAGGTACTGACAGCCAGATCTCTCCATTGTAAGGTACGTTTCTCCTGTGTGATTAGGATAGATGGATAGATAGATAGATAGATAGATGATAGATAGAATTAAACTTAAAAAATCTACGGAGTGATATTTTGGCAGCAATGATTTGTAACCTGAGGTGCTCATTAGAAATCACCTTGTGGGACTTCCCTGGTGGCACAGTGGTTAAGAATCCACCTGCCAATGCAGGGACATGGGTTTGAGCCCTGGTCTGGGAAGATCCCACATGCCGTGGAGCAACAAAGCCCGTGTGCCAGAACTACTGAGCCTGCACTCTAGAGCCTGCGAGCCACAACCACTGAACCTATGTGCCACAACTACTGAAGCCCGTGCACCTAAAGCCCATGCTCCACAACAAGAGAAGCCACTGCAGTGAGAAGCCTGTGCACCGCAACGAAGAGTAGCCCCCACTCGCCGCAACTAGAGGAAGCCCGCACACAGCAATGAAGACCCAATGCAGACAAAAATAAATAAATAAATAAAATTTTAAAAAAAATAAAAAGAAATCACCTTGGAGCTTCTAAATATCTTGATGCCCAGAACGGATTCCAGGCCAATTCCATCAGAATGTCTAGTAGTTCATACAGGCATTGACATTGTTCAAAGCTCATCAGTGATTCCAGCAAGCAACGGACTTTGAGAACCACTGATGGAATGGTTTTAGCCTGATGATCTTTCCCTGATCTTTGCCTCAGCTTTTTCACTGGTGGTTAAAAATTGGTGACTTTCTAATTCTATAATTCCCTCTCCCTGTATTTAAAAAAAAGAAAGAAAAAAAAAAGCTTTCCCTTATCAAAGGAGTAACTGGCTATTCTAAAATACAATTCTACAGAAAAGGCAGGATAAACAATTTTTTCCTCATACTTTCTCATTCTTACTCTGGGAAACACACGTGGTTACATTACTCAGATGTCCAGGAGGCTAATGTGAGTCTATTAACTCTCAAATCCTCATTCAAAGAGTCATCATATGTGGAATCTTTGATATCCCTGTCGTGTGATGCTCCGCTGCTGATTTTCTGCTTGATCTCTGTATTATGTTCCTATGGGCGCTGTAACAAATTAACAAAAACTGGGTGACTTACAAAAACAGAGATTTACTTTCTTACAGCTCTGGAGGCCAGAAATCTGAAATAAGCATCAATGGATCCAAATCAAGGTGTCAGCTTCCTTCACACCCTAGGGGAGAATCCATTCCTGGTCTTTTCCAGGTTTTGGTGGCTGCCAGCAATCCTTAGCTTGTGGCCTCATCATTCCAATCTCTGCCTCTGTGGTCACATGGCCTCTTTCTCTTTTGTGTATGTGTTAAATCTCTGTCTGCCTCCCTCTTGTAAGGACATGTGTTTTCATTTAGGGTAAATTCAGGATAATCTAGGATAATTTCCTCATCTCAAGATACTTACTCATACCCACAGTCTTTTTTTCTACATAAGGTAACATTCACAGGTTCTAGGACTTAGGAGATAGATATCTTTTGATGGACCATTTTTCAACCTACCACAGTCTCAGGAGAAGACAAGCCATATAGGGACTCAAAGTGTGGTTAGCCTATTCTTCATTCTCTCTCCTCCTAAGTCTTATTAATAACAGCTCTTCTTCTATACCTTACTGGAAATGGATCTCTCTCTCTCTCTCCATATATATAGACTCTCAGGTGCATGCTGGTCCTAAGTTATGGTCTGTCCATCCAGCAATCATGTATTAAAATACTGTATTAAAATAATGTTCAGAATGCCCATCTCACTGTGTATATTATCAACTCAGTTTCCTCAGCCTTTCTCCTATCTCTCTATCACTTTGTTTCTCTTTGTATTTTAAAAACCTAAGAATGATCTTTGTTCCCACTGATTCTTCCAGTCCACAAATTTCTGTCTCTCTTTGACTGTATGTATGCTGTCTTCGATTCCTCACCTTTATCATGGTTAAGACTTTTCCTTTCTTTTCTGCCTGGGAAATATTTGCTCTGAAGTTAATCTCAGAATGTGTCTCCTCCATAGCTGGCAGCACTCCTTGATAAAGACAGACAATGTTAGACTTCAACAAAAACAAGAATGTGATTTCCAGATAATATCCCACTTCATTCTAGACCTGTGCTGTTTTCTGGAATTTGGAGGGTTCATCAGATCTCACTGGGTTCCACAGTCTTTCCCTCTACTTGAGTTCTCAAATGGCTCTATTTAACATCAATATTTCTTTCTGTGTTCATGGCAGGTGGTAATTCATCTGTAAATGTTCATTTGGCCTTGAACGTCTTTCACAGTATTCTTGCTACAATCAGAGGAAAGCAAAGAGCAGTACAGAAGCACCTACCAGCATGCCAAAAAACAATTATATCCTTATGCTAGGCATCCTTTCCAAGAAACTTCACACCGGGTTTTTAAAAAAATCCTTTGCTTTCCAAATTCCCAGGGAAGTAGTTGAGTGTCCTCACATTTTATAGGGGAACAAGATGAGACTTGATATTAACTATAGCAATCAACACATTAAATTACAGGAACTTTTTTTTTAGTTCTATTCATTTGTAATAACTAAAACCCTTCATGTCATGTCAAATGAACCCTATTTTTATTAACACCTTATCAAGCCAATATCACTACTGTGTGATTCTCTGCTGCTAACCTCAGTTATTTAGAAAACTTGAAAAATGGAATATGCAGACAATTCAATTTTCTGGCATTCAAAGAAAATTATTTTTATTTTCAACATTTATTATTACTTATCTTTCTAAAATATGAGTCCACTTTCCAGTCTCAGTAAGCACGGAACAGTGGTCATGATTTACTTTATTGCTACATGACTAAGGACCTTGCAATATTGTGGGGTAAATATTCTGAAGAGTAATTATAACTATAGCAATGATTCTTAATCTGGGTTTCATAGTTGAGCATCACACTTTATGAGCTGTCAGAAATTATATACAAAATATTGTACAATTTTCCTGTGAGAAAATTGGCCATAACTTTCATCAAATTTTCAAAGGAGCTATAATGAAAATAGACTAGTTATTTAAAATATGCAATGTATGTAGAGCATGATACTATTTATATAAAGAGCTATGTAGTTCTTGTTCACAGGTCCACATAAATGTAGTAAAAGTATATATCCTGCTTGGGATTGGTAAATACCAACATCAGAATAGTGCTTAACTCTGTGTCTCAGTCTGCTCAGCTGCTATAACAAAATGCCATAAACTAGGTGCCTTAAATAACAGAAATTCTTTTCTCACAGTTCTGGGTGCTGGGAAGTCCAAGATCAAGTTTCTGGTTGGTGAGGACCCTCTTCCTGGTTTTTAGATAGCCACCTCCTCACTGGGTCCTCATACAGCAGAGAGAGAGAGAGAGAGAGAGAGAGAGGGTGCTGTGTCTCTCTCTTTGTTTAAGATACCAACCTTACCGCATCAGGACTCCACCCATTTGACTTCAACTTTATTACCTCCTTATTGGTCCTTTCTCCAAATACAGTAACATTGGGAGTTAGGGCTTTGAAATATGAATTTTGAGGGGACACAATTCAGTCCATAGCACTCTGGGAAGGGGAGGCTACATAGAGTTTCAACTCTATATGCAGTGTTTTTCCTTAAAAAAAAAAAAAAAACCAAACAAGTGTGGCAAAATGTTGAGCTCTAACAGAGTAGGGGATATATGAGGTTTTGTTAATAATTCTTTATGCTTAAAGATTTTTTGAAAAGAAGAAACAAGCAAACAACTTATTTAGATTTCTCTAGAATGTGAGTTCCATGTGAGAAGGGATTTTTTTCACTTTGTTCCCTTCTGTATCTCCATTACTTAGAACAGCATCTGGCCCAGAACTGCCATTCAATAAATATCTGTTGAACTGAATAAAAGGAAATGGATAAGGAATTAACTCATATCTTTACTAAGCCTAAAATATTCAACAACCTTAAAAATTGTTAGTAATGTGTTGTGCTCATTTTCTAGAGTTACTTAGTAACATAGATGAATATTATAAATCATATTAAAATACAGTAAATAAAGTCATAAGTGTCAAAATGATGGTTGTAGCAAACCTGGGTGTGAGACAGTGTCTTACTTATAGAATTAATAAAAGTCAAAAGAGGTTTGGGGTTAAATTTGACTTTTTAAAATGATTCCTGCCAATTGCATTCAGTTCTAAGGGACTATGACTCTCCTACAGTCCTGCTAAGGGACAGCAGCCATGTTCTCTAGCATACAAACTTATTGTTCACTGACTCTGATTGTGTCAGGATGGGAGTTGATTGCAGGGTTCCTCCTCTATTGGTTGGTTGCAATCTGTAACTGAGTGAATTGTTTCAGAAAGATGAGCTGGGCCAGATTCCTTTCAGGTGTAAGGAATTAAGTCGAAGTGGACAGACAGAACAATTCACAGGAAAGGCAGAAACTGAAAATTAAGAAGCGTCATAAAGTAGAGAGAGGTGGGACCTTCATAGTGGACCAGGTAAAGGTCAAAGTTCTAAGAAACTAGAAACTCAGAGGACAGAGAAGAAGGCAAATGGTACAGAGGTGAATATAGAACAGACCTACAGAAAAAGAGATGCTGAAAGAGAAAGAGAAAGGAATCCTGAGGGCATTTCTAAAGCCCAAAGCAGCCCAACTGAAAAGCATCTAGTCAACTTCCTTATTTTATTTTATAAGTCAGAAAACTAATGAGTTTGGTAATTTGCCCAAAGTCAACAGTGATGAAGAAAGGGCACTTCAGTGTTTTTACCTTCCTTCAGTGTTTCTCTAATTCTTAGAATGTAGTAATCCAGTGGCAGAGGGAACTAAACAACTCCCAAGGGCTAAAGGCACAACCTAAAGCAGCTTATCTTCAGTGCAGAGCTTCTGTTTTAGATTTACTCAAAAATTGTAGCCAATGTTACAACTGGTTCCATAGTTTCTCTGTTTTAACACAATGATATTTAACTTCATAATATATGAAAGTGTGTCATATTTGGTCCCATAGTTCTATGCTCACACTGCCTGTGCTCCCAATTTAAGAAGAACATTCCACCTCAATCCAAGACTGTCTTCATTCCCAGAGCACACCTGGCAGTCTCAGACAGAGTTCTTTGAATGGTGAACTCCCTTCCTCTGAGCATGTAATAGATATTCATTTGCACGAGATCAGAGAAAGGGGCTTGGGAGTACTCTTGCATTTGTATGTATCACCTAGGAGTCCCTGAAGCCTTCAGACTTCTGGGATCAACCTTCTCTTTAACAGCTTGTTTCAGCAGCTTGGCCCATCATTCCACACGTTGTGAAAAGACCAGCTTCCCGCCCCCCAACACGGCCAGATTTTCTGGGGGTGCATATATTCTCACTGACTCCTTTCTCCTTGGTGGGTCATGTCCACTGCGTTTTCCATCTGCCCCAGTTGAACACTAACTGCACCCTCAAACAAGATAGCTGCATTGCTGCAAGTTCCAAGAAAACAACTTACACTTGAGTGTGAGACAACTTCTTAAATGTTTCTGGATCACCTCTAAATCTTGTTCACATCTTATCCCTGCTGCTCGCACTTGTTCCCAGAGCCGTCATCCCTTTGCTGGGCAGCCGCCCATGCAAACTTTAATTTCCCTTCACTTTCTGAGGCAGAGCAGCTCTGATCTCTTTTGGTTCTGCTGTTCTTCTCAGGCCCGTGTCCTGTGAACATCAGCCTGCATTGTCAAATAGGTCCATCTATACACATTTCCTAAAAGAAAGAAACATGGTCAACCTAAGCAAAGGGAAGTCTGTAGTATTAAAGAGATGGGTTGGGGAGGCCTCACTGAAGATGTGAGATCTCAGCAAAGACTCAAAGGGTACGGGGCAGCTGGCCAAGAGATTCTACGGAGGAAGAACATTTCTGGGATGAAGAGCAAGAGCCCTCCAGCAGGAGAGAGCCTGATGTGTGCCCAGAGCAGGGTGAGCAAAAGACAGCAGAAGGAGAGGAGATGGGAGAGGCCAGGGCCTGACCCTGACTGTGTTGCAGCTCAGAGCTTATGGCAAACTTTGGCTTTTACTCTGAGTGAACTGGAGCCCTTTTAGGGTTTTGAGCCAAATAAGCTACATGATCCGACTTTGGTTTTCAAAGGACTCTGCCTAAACAGGCTAGAAGGGTGTTTGCAGGGGAGGGGTGGCAGAGCACAGACTAGCACAGGATGACAGAACCCAAGCAGGGAAAGAAGAGTATCCTAGGCAGGACAGCCCCGTGAGGAACATCAGAACCATGAGCAGGAGAGAAGGGAGACTGTATGGGGAGGGGTTTCCTCAAAAAAGAGCCAGCATTCCTTGGAAAAATGTCTGATTCCAAGGCTCAGACAAGGAAAATATGAGTCTGGAATGTCTTATGCCAAAAAATGAGAAAATGTTCAAAGAATGATAGGAGTATGGCAAAAGGATACAGAAGTCATCTTGAAAGAGCTCCTACTAACCTAATTAGGGACCATATGAGCATCAAAATAAGTAATGATAGTAATATGTAAAATAGGAATAAAATATTAAAATGATTAAAATTATATAAAATTAAAATAAGTTAAAAATTAGAAAAAATAGGAAACAGTGAGTCCATAAAGATTTTTTAAATCCATAGATAAATTGTAAGTGTAATGGGATATGTACAAGTACCTTCATACGAATTGCTTATTAATTACAAAGGAAGAAATGGTAAGAAAGTGGAGAAGACCAGCAGACACTAAGTGACTAAATTGAACCTCATCAGTAACAGAAAAAATTGAAATTGCGCACCACCTGATAGGTTACACCTAGAAAAACACAACTCACTTCTGTCATATTCCTGCCAAAGCAGCATAATTTAATTCTATTTATGAGGAAACATGAGACAGACGCAAAATGGGAAACATTTTACAAAATATCTTGTCTGTTATCTTCAAAAATATCAACATCATGAAAGTCAAAAAGAAAAAGTCAAGGAAAGATTGAGAAACTGTTTTAAACTGAAGTTATTTAAAGAGACATGATAACAAAGTGCAATGCAGGATATAGAGCTGGATCCCTTTGCTATAAAAGTTACTAAATATTGGGACCAAACTGATGAAACTTGAATGGTCTGAGGACTAAGTAATAAAGATGTATCACTGTTAATTTCCTGGTTGTGTTGTTACATAGAACAATGTCCTTGTTATAGGAAATACATGCTAAGGTATTCGGGGGAGGAGAGTAATGAGGTATCAGGTCAGCAATTTAAGCTCACTGTGGTTCAGGAAAACTAAGTTTTTTATACTGAACTTGCAATTTGTCTGTAACTTTGTGGAGCATAGAGGATATTTAGGAAAGTAAAATTACCCTGTAAGATACTCTAATGGTGGATGCATCATTATGTACTTGTCCAAACCCATAGAATGTACAACACCAAGAGTGAACCCTAATGTAAACTATGGACTTTGGGTGATCAAGATGTGTCAATGCAGGTTTATCAATTGTAACAAATGTACCACATTGGTGGGAGATGTTGATAATGCAGGGTTAATAATGTGCGTGTGTAGGTTCCAGGGTATATGAGAACTCTGTACTTTCTGCTTAATTTTGTTGTGAACCTAAAACTGCTTTAAAAAAACAAAACAAAAAAAAGGTCTTAAAAGAGAGAGAGTGGGGCTTCCCTGGTGGCACAGTGGTTGAGAGTCCGCCTGCCAATGCAGGGGACACGGGTTTGTGCACCGGTCCGGGACAATCCCACATGCCGCGGAGTGGCTGGGCCACTGAGCCTGCACTTCCAGAGCCTGTGCTCCGCAACGGGAGAAGCCACAACAGTGAGAGGCCCGTGTACCACAAAAAAAAAAAAAGAGAGAGAGAGAGAGAGAGAGAGAGAGTGAGTGACTAC
Organism: Mesoplodon bidens; assembly: GCF_964165515.1. NCBI lineage: Eukaryota > Metazoa > Chordata > Mammalia > Artiodactyla > Ziphiidae > Mesoplodon > Mesoplodon bidens. The sequence goes on along the minus strand of NC_138164.1, from coordinate 22,222,004 downwards.
TATAAGAGAAATATTGTCTCTTTTATTTACCACATCAAAATTTTAGTTCTGATAAAGTGGACATTATTCTGCAGAGAATACTTGTCTCCTAAAGATACCCAGATAAAAAGACAGGGAGATTAGTTATGCTGAATATAGGATTTGCTGTAAAATTAAATTTCCCACCTTTTAAAAATGTCACTTGTTGGGGCTTCCCTGGTGGTGTAGTGGTTAAGAATCCGCCTGCCAATGCAGGGGACATGGGTTCGAGCCCTGGTCTGGGAAGATCCCACATGCCAAAGAGCAACTAAGCCTGTGCACCACAACTACTGAGCCCACATGCCACAACTACTGAAGCCCTCACGCCTAGAGCCCATGCTCCACAATAAGAGAAACCACCATGGTGAGAAGCCCGTGCACTGCAACAAAGAGTAACCCCCACTCGCTGCAACTAGAGAAAGCCTGCACACAGCAATGAAGACACAACGCAGCCAAAAATAAATAAAATAAATAAATAAATAAATAATAAATAAAAATATACGATATTTATTTTTTTTAAAAAGTCACTTGTTTATAAGGAAACCTGTGTCTTGTATTGACCTAAACTGTTCTGGATTTTACCTTTTTGTCCCAGGTGGCTCTCTGTCTTGGATTCTAACCCAGATCATGTTTTATGAACCCTGACAAAAACTACCTAATTCTAGGACACAAATGTCAATCTTATCTTATGATTGGGAATCTGAAGTCAAAGTAGAGAAAAACGAAAGGAATATTTTTGTAGATTTTCACAGAGTAGACAATAGTAGGTATAGTAGAAGATAGTGGACGTGTCATTAATATTTGTTAAGATAGCATAGTTGACCTATAACTGGTATTAGTTCAGCGATTGAAAGAATAAATGTGTATGAATTTGTAAAGTGATTTAAATGCTCGCCTTATATTCAGTGCTTCTATTCTTATTACATTTTGGCCTTGGAGGTTGTACCTCACTAGGGTTATTTAATTTCCTGTCTAGGAGGACATTTTGCCTTAGATATTTATCCAACATTTAAATATCTTAAACATTTTTAAACCTATCTTTCCCATGTCCCCATTATTGTAAATAATGTCATCATTTTATTCCTATGTTATGGTATATGTGGAGCCCCACGTCTCCTGACAGTGTAGCAAAGACTTTAACTCTGAGTTGAACTCAAGAGATTTGAGCCATGGAGGACAAAATCATGGCTTTAGCCAAAAAGGCCCTTGTTCCAAAAGAGTTCAATCTGTGACCTAATTAAGTCCCAAGACATTAGTTAAAATGCAGAATTCTAGAGCCTTTGAGGGAGGGGATGTTCACTTTCAAAAAGAAATCTTGGGGCAGAGACAAGATGGCAGAGTAGAAGGATGTGAGCTCACCTCTTCTTATGACAGCACCAAAATCACAACTAACTGCTGAACAACCATCAACAACAAAAAAAAAATGCTGGAAGCTGCCAAAAAAGATATCCTGCATCCAAAGACAAAGAAGAAACCTCAACCAAGAATACTCTACCCAGCAAGGCTCTCATTCAGATTCAAAGGAGAAATCAAAAGTTTTACAGACAAGCAAAATCTAAGAGAGCTCAATACCACCAAACCAGCTTTACAACAAATTCTAAAGGATCTTCTCTAGGGGGAAAAGAAAAGGCCACATCTAGAATCACGAAAATTATGAATGTGAAAGCTAATGAGTAAGGGCAAACGTAAAGTAAAGGTAGAAACTCAGCCACACACAAATATGCTATCAAAACCAGCAATTGTGAGAAGAGTAGAGTACAAATGCAGGATACTGGAAATGCATTTCAAATTAAAAGAGCAGCAACTAAAAATCTTGTTTATATGTAGACTGCTATATCAAAACCTCATGGTAACCACAAACAGAAAATCTAAAATAGATACACACAAAAAAGAAAAAGGAATCCAAACACAACACTAAAGTTAGTCAGCAAATCACAAGAAAACAAAAGAAGAAGGGGAGAAAAAAGACCTACAAAAACAAATCCATAACAGTTAACAAAATGGCAATAAAAACATACATATCAAAAATTACCTTAAAGAAGAAGATATAACAATTGTAAATATATATGCATCCAATATAGGAGCACCTCAATATATTAGGCAACTGCTAACATCCACAAATGAGGAAATCAACAGTAACACAATAATAGTAGGGGAATTTAACACCCCACTTACATCAATGGACAGATCATCCAGACAGAAAATCAATAAGGAAACACAGGCCTTAAATGACATATTAGACCAGATGGACTTAATTGATATTTATAGAGCATTCCATCCAAAAGCAGCAGAATATACATTCTTCTCAAGATCACATGGAACATTCTCCAAGATTCATCACATGCTGGGCCACAAAGAGAGCCTTGGTAAATTTAACAAAATTGAAATCATATCAAGCATCTTTTCCAACCACAATGTTATGAGATTAGAAATCGACTACAAGAAAAAACTAAAAAACAAACACATGGAGGTTAACCAATATGCTACCAAACAACCAAATGATCACTGAAGAAATCACAGAGGAAATCAAAAATAACCTGGAAACAAATGAAAACGAAAGCATGATGATCCAAAACCTGTGGAACACAGCAAAAGAAGTTCTAAGAGGGAAGCTTATAGCAATAAAATCCCACCTCAGGAAACAAGAAAAATCTCAAATAAACAACCAAACCTTACACCTAAAGCAACTAGAGAAAGAAAAATAAACAAAATCCAAAGTTAGTAGAAGGAAAGAAATACTAAAGACCAGAGTGAAATAAATGAAATAGAGATGAAGAAAATGACAGAAAAATCAATGAAGTTAAAAGCTGTTTCTTTGAAAAGATAAACAAAATTGATAAACCTTTAGCCAGACTCATCAAGAAAAACAGGGAGAGGGCTCAAATCAATAAAATTAAAAATGAAAAAGGGGAAGTTACATCAGACACCACAGATATACAAAGGATCATAAGAGACTACTACAAGCAACTATATGCCAGTAAAATGGACAACCTAAAAGAAATGGACAAATTCTTAGAAAGACACAATCTCCCAAGACTGAACCAGAAGAAATTAAAAACATGAATAGACCAATCACAAGTACTGAAATTGAAACTGTGATTAAAAAACTCCCAACAAACAAAAGTCCAAGACCAGATGTCTTCATAGATGAATTCTATCAAACATTTAGAGAAAAGTTAATATTTATCCTTCTGAAACAATTCCAAAAAATTGCAGAAGAAGGAATCCTCCCAAACTTATTCTATGAAGCCACCATCACACTGATACCAAAACCAGAAAAAAAAAATACCACAAAAAAGAAAATTACAGGCCAGTATCACTGATGAACATAGACGCAAAAGTCCTCAACAAAATATTAGCAAACTGAATCCAACAATACATTAAAAGGATCATAACCATGATCAAGTAGGATTCATTCCAGGGATGCAAGGATTTTTCAATATCTACAAATCAATCAGTGTGGTACACCATATTAATAAATTGAAGGAAAAAATATGATCACCTCAATAGATGCAGAAAAAGCTTTTGAGAAAATTCAACACCGATTTATGATAAAAATTCTCCAGAAAGTGGGCATAGAGATAACATATCTCAACATAATAAAGGCCATATATAACAAACCTACAGCCAACATCATACTCAACTGTCAATAGCTAAAAGCATTTTCTCTGAGATCAGAAACACGACAAGGATGTCCACTCTCCCTACTTTCATTCAACATAGTTTTGGAAGTCCTAGCCATGGCAATCAGAGAAGAAAAAGAAATACAAGGAATCCAAACTAGAAAAGAAGAAGTAAAACCGTCACTGTTTGCAGACAACATGATATTGATTCTATACATAGAAAATCCTAAAAATGCTACCAGAAAACTACTAGAGCTCATCAGTGAATTCAGTAAAGTTTCAGGAACAAAATTAATATACAGAAATCTGTTGCATTTCTATACAATATCAACAAAAGTTCAGAAAGAGAAATTAAAGAAACAATCCCATTTACCATCACATCAAAAAGAATAAAATACCTAGGACTAAACCTACCTAAGAAGACAAAAGACCTGTACTCCGGAAACTGTAAGACTCTGATGAAAGAAACCGAAAATGACACAAACAGATGGAAAGATATACCATATTCTTGGATTGGAAGAAACAATATTGTCAAAATGACTATACTACCCAAGGCAATCTACAGATTGAATGCAATCCCTATCAAATTACCAATGGCATTTTTCACAGAACTAGAACAAAAAAATTTTTAATTTGTATGGAGACACAAAAGACCCCAAATAGGCTAAAGCAATCTTGAGAAAGAAAAACGGAGCTGGAGGAATCAAGCTTCCTGACTTCAGGCTATACTACAAAGCTTCAGTCATCAAAACAGTATAGTACTGGAACAAAAACAGAAATATAGATCAATGGAACAGGATAGAAAGCCCAGAAATAAACCCATGCACCTATGGTCAATTAATCTATGACAAAGGAGGCATAACTATACAATGGACAAAAGATAGTCTCTTCAATAAATGGTTCTGTGAAAACTGGACAGCTACATGTAAAAGAATGAAATTAGAACATTCTTTAGCACCATACACAAAAATAAACTCAAAATGGATTAAAGACCTAAACATAAGACCGAATACTATAAAACACTTAGACGAAAACATAGGCAGAACACTCTTTGACATAAATCGCAGCAACATCTCTTTCAGTCCACCTCCTAGAGTAATAGAATTAAAAACAAAAAATAAACAAATGGGACCTAATTAAACTCAAAAGCTTTTGCAGAGAAAAGGAAACCATAAACAAAACAAAAAGACAACACACAGAGTGGGAGAAAATATTTGCAAATGATGCAACTGACAAGGGATTAATCTCCAAAATTTACAAACAGCTCATGCAGCTCCATATCACAAAAACAAACAACCCAATCAAAAAAATGGGCAGAAGACCTAAATAGACCTTTCTCCAATTAAGACATACAGATGGCCATGAAGCACATGAAAAGATGTTCAACATTGCTAATTGTTAGAGAAAAGCAAATCAAAACCACAAAGATATATCATCTCACAACAGTCAGAATGGCCATCATCAAAAAGTCTACAAACAATAAATGCTGGAAAGGATGTGAAGAAAAGGGATGTAAATTGTTATAGCCAGTATGGAGAACAGCATGGAGATTCCTTAAAAAACTAAAAATAGAGCTACCATATGATCCAGCAATCCCACTCCTGGGCATATATCCAGAGAAAACCATTGTTCAAAAGGATACATGCACCCCAATGTTCATTGCAGCACTGTTTACAATGGCCAAGACATGAAAGCAACCTAAATGTCCATCAACAGATGAATGGATAAAAAAAAGATGTAGTACATATATACCATGGAATATACTCAGCCGTTAAAAAGAATGAAATAATGCCATTTGCAGCAACATGGATGAACCTGGAGATTATCATACCAAGTCAGACTGAAAAAGGCAAATATTATATAATATTGCTTATATGAGGAATCTAAGAAAATTATGCAAATGAACTTATATACAAAACAGAAACAGACTCACAGACTTAGGAAACAAACTTATGATTACCAAAGCAGAAAGGTGAGGGAGAAGGAGTAATTGGGAGTTTGGGTTTAACATTTACACACTACTATATTTAAAATAGATAACTAACAAGGACCTACTGTGTAGCACAGGGAACTCTGCTCAATATTGTGTAACAACCTAAATGGGAAAAGAATTTGAAAAAGAATAGATACATGCATATGTATAACTGAATCACTTTGCTGTCCACCTGAAACTAGCACAACATTGTTAATCAACTATACTCCAATGTAAAAATTTTTTTTTAAAGAAGAAAAGAAATCTTGATAATTTTTCCCGACTTCAGCCTGTCCCCTGTCCCTTTACTTCCTCAGCCTCTCCACTCTGGCCAGCTGGCCCAGAACCTCCCTGCCTGCCTCCTGCTCCTATGTCACTGCCGCAATTTCCATACCATAATTTACCCACTCATTCTTTTGGCATTTGTATGGAAGCAGACAAAGTAGAATCCAAGGTAAAATGCACTGACCCAGCATAATGAGACATTTCATACTGATACAAGGAATCGTCCAAACTTTAAAACTCTTATAACAAAACATAGGCAAAAAACTTCATGACATTCGATTTGGCAATTATTTTATGAATATGACACCAAAAGCATTGGCAACAAAAGAAAAAAATACTTTATCAAAATTAAAAATTTTTGTGCACCAGAGGACACTATCAACAGAGTGAGAAGGCAATTCTCACTCTGGAATGGGAGAAAAATATTTGCAAATCATATCTGATAAAGGATTAATATCCAAAATATATAAAGAACTTTTACAACTCAACAACAGAAGCAAACCTGATTTTTTTTTTTTTTTTTTTTGCGGTACGCAGGCCTCTCACTGCTGTGGCCTCCCTCACTGCGGAACAGAGGCTCTGGACGCGCAGGCTCAGTGGCCATGGCTCAGCGGCCATGGCTCATGGGCCCAGCCGCTCCGCGGCATGTGGGATCCTCCCAGACTGGGGCACGAACCCACCTCCCCTGCACTGGCTGGCGGACTCCCAACCACTGTGCCACCAGGGAAGCCCGCAAACCTGATTTTTAAGTGGGCAAAGGACTTGAATAGATATTTCTTCAAAAGTTGTATAAATGACAATAACCACATGAGAATTTGTTTGGCAGTTCTAGTTTTCAGGGAACTGTAAATCAAAGCCACAATGAAATACCACTTCATACCCACTAGGATGGCTATTATTAAAAACAAAAACAAAAAACAGAAAATAACAAGTATTGGCAAGGATGTGGAGAAATTGGAACACTGTGCATTTCTGATGGGAATGTAAAATGGCATAGCTGCTGTGGAAAAAGATTATGGTAGCTCATCAGAAAATCTTCAGAATTATCATATGATCCAGCAATTCTGCTTCTGAGTATATAACCAAAAAAATTTGAAAACAGGAATTTTAAGAAATATTTGTACACCATGTGCATAGCAGCATTATTTACAATAGCTAAAAGATGGAAACACTCCAAGTGTCCAGAGACAAATGAATGAATAAACAAAATATGGCATATACATTCAATGGAATTTTACTTAGCCTTAAAAAGGATGAAATTCTGACACATGCTAAAACATGGATGAACCTTAAGGATATTATGCTAAGCACAATAAGCTGATCACAAAAAGACAAATACTTATATGAGGTAACTAAAGTACTTAGAGTAGTCAAATTCATAGAGATGAAAAGTAGCATAGTGGTTGCCAAGGGCTGGGTAAGGGGTAGAATGAAGAATTTGTGTTTAATGGGTGCAGAAGTTATGTTTGGGATGATGAAATGTTCTGGAGGTGGATGGTGGTGATGGTTGCACAACAATGTGAACATACTTAATGCCATAGAACTATACACTTCAAAATGTGTACCATGGTAAATTTTGTTGTGTGTATCTAATCACAACTTTTAAAAGGTATACTCTAACTTGAAGACACAATGAAAGACACACTGGTCATGCATTTTTATTAATCTCACAACATAAATTAAAATATATAAAACAAAGTTATTAAAAATACAAGGAGAGAAAGTGTTGGACAATGTAATAAAGCAAGTAAAAGGATAAAAGTCATCAGTATTGGAAAGATAGAAGCTGTTATTTACAAACTGTGATTGTGTACACAGAAAACCCCATTGAATCTACCAAAAGAAAAACCCATTAGAATTAACAAGTGAAATTAACAGGATTAGACCATATAAAAAGTCAAATTGTTGCCATAGATGCCACCATCAAACAATTGGAAAATAAAACTTTTTAAACATAACATTTAAACAGCATCAAAAAATGTAAAGACCCTAGAAATACATCTAACAGTGAATAAGATTTCTAACTGAAAACTACAAAACATTGCTAAAGAAAATTAATGGAGTTCTAAATAAAGTTTTATGGATTCAAAGACAATATTATTAAGAGGTTCACTGTTTTAAAATTACTTCATAGATCCAATACCATCTCTATTAAAATGTCCACCAAATTTTAATAGAAAACTGGCAAGGTCATTTTAAAATTTATATGGAAATGCATAGGAACTTCAATAGCTGAATTGAAAAATTACTTCCTGGTTTTAAAATTTACTGTAAACCTACAATAATCAAGACAGTGTGGTATGAGTATAAGAATAGACAAATAAATCAATAGAAAACAATACAAAGTTCAGAAATAGATCCTTATATATGTGCTCAATTGATATTTGACCAAGGCACAAAGCCAATTCAATGGGTTAAAAAAGAATTTTTAACAAATGCTTCTGGAACAATAGGATATTTTTGTGGGTAAAAAAATGAATCTTGGGCTTCCCTGGTGGCGCAGTGGTTGAGAGTCCGCCTGCCATTGCAGGGGACATGGGTTCGTGCCCCGGTCCGGGAAGATCCCACATGCCGCGGAGTGTCTGGGCCCGTGAGCCATGGCTGCTGAGCCTGCGCGTCTGGAGCCTGTGCTCCACAACGGGAGAGGCCACAACAGTGAGAGGCCCACGTACCGCAAAAAAAAACAACAAAAACAAAAAAAACAAAACAAAAAAAAATGAATCTTGAGCTCATCTCACTCTGTATGCAAAAATTAATACAAAGTTTCTTGAAGAAAACATAGGAAAATATCTTTGTGACCTTAGGAGTAAACCACTATTTCTTGAAAAGGACAGAAAAAGCATTAACAAAATATAAATAAATTAGGTTTCATCAAAATTTTAAATTTCTACTCTTCCAAAGTCATCAATACGGGGTGTGGGGGGGTGACATCAAGATGGCTGAAGAATAAGAAGTGGACATCAACTTCCTCGCCACAAATACATCAGAAATATTTCTATATGTGGAACAACTCCTACAGAACACCTACTAAACACTGGCAGAAGAACTCAGACCTCCCAAAAGGTAAGAAACTCCCCACGTACCTGGGAAGAAAACAGAAAAAACAGAGACAAAAGAATAGGGATGGGACCTGCACCAGTGGGAGGGAGCTGTGAAGGAGGAAGGGTTTCCACACACTAGGAAGCCCCTTCCTGGGCGGAGACTGTGGGAGACGGAGGCGGGGAAGCTTCCGAACCACGGAGGAGAGCGCAGCAACAGGGGTGTGGAGGGCAAAGCGGAGAGATTCCCGAACAGAGGATTGGTGCCAACCGGCACTCACCAGCCCGAGAGGCTTGTCTGCTCACCCGCTGGGGCGGGCGGGGGCTGGGAGCAGAGGCTCCGGCTTCAGAAGTCAGATCCCAGGGAGAGGACTGGGGTTGGCTGCATGAACACAGCCTGAAGGGGACTAGCGCACCACGCCTAGCCGGGAGGGAGTCCGGAAGAAGGTCTGGATCTGCCTAAGAGGCAAGAGACTTTTTCTTGCCTCTTTGTTTCGTGGTGCGCGATGAGAGGGGATTAAGAGTGCTGCTTAAGGGAGCTCCAGAGAACAACGTGAGCCGCAGCTATTAACGCGGACCCCAGAGACGGACATGAGACGCTAAGGCTGCTGCTGCCGCCACCAAGAAGAAGCCTGTGTGCAAGCACAGGTCACTATCCACACCTCCCCTCCCGGGAGCCTGTGCCGCCCGCCACTGCCAAGGTCCCGTGATCCAGGGACAGCTTCCCCGGGAGAACACACGTCGCACCTCAGGCTGCTGCAACGTCACGCTGGGCTCTGCCGCCACAGGCTTGCCCCGCATTCCGTACCCCTCCCTCCCACGAGCCTGGATGAGCCAGAGCTCCCTAATCAGCTGCAACTTTAACCCCATTCTGTCTGAGCGAAGAACAGATGCCCTCAGGCAAGCTACACTCAAAGGTGCTGCCAAATCCAAAGCTGAAGCCCAGGAGCTGTGTCAACAAAGAAGAGAAAGGGAAATCTCCCCAGCAGCCTCAGGAGCAGCAGATTAAATCTCCACAATCAATCTGATGTACGCTGCATCTCTGGAATACCTAAATACACAACGAATCATCCAAAATAGAGTCAGTGGACTTTCGGAGCAATGATATATATATTTTTTTCCTTTTTCTCTTTTTGGGAGTTTGTATGTGTATGCTTCAGTGTGTGATTTTGTCTGTATAGCTTTGCTTTTATCTTTTGTCCTAAGGTTCTGTCTCTTTTTTTTTTTTTTTTTTTAGTATAGTTTTTAGTGCTTGTTATCATTGGTGGATTTGTTTATTGCTTTGGTTGCTCTCGTTTCTTTCCTTCTTTCTTTTTTTTATTACTTTTAAAATGTTTTTTTATTTTTAATAATTCTTTTTTATTTTAATAAACTTTATTTTATTTTATTTTTTCTTCGTTCTTTCTTTTTTCTCCCTTTTATTCTGAGCCATGTGGATGACAGGATATTGGTGCTCAGGCCAGGCATCAGGCCTGTGCTTCTGAGGTGGGAGAGCCAAGTTCAGCACATTGTCCACCAGAGACCTCACAGCTCGACGTAATATCAAATAGCAAAAGCTCTCCCAGAGACCTCCATCTCAACACAAAGACCAAGCTCCATTCAATGACCAGCAAGCTCAGTGCTGGACACCCTATGCCAAACAACTGGCAAGACAGGAACACAAGCCCACCTAGCAGAGAGGCTGCCTAAAATCATAGTAAGGTCACAGACACCCCAAAACACACCACCAGACGTGGGCCTGCCTATCAGAAAGACAAGATCCAGCCTCATCCACGAAAACAGACACACTAGTCCCCTCCACCAGGAAGCCTATGTAACCCACTGAACCAAGCTTAGCCACCGGAGAAAGACACCAAAAACAACGGGAACTATAAACCTGCAGCCTGCGAAAAGGAGAACCCAAACACAGTAAGTTAAGCAAAATGAGAAGACAGAGAAACACACAGCAGATTAAGGAGCAAGATAAAATCCACCAGACAAAATAAATGAAGAGGAAATAAGCAGTCTACCTGAAAAAGAATTCAGAATGATAGTAAAGATGATCCAAAATCTTGGAAATAGAAAGGAGAAAACACAAGAAACATTTAACAAGGACCTAGAAGAACTAAAGAGCAAACAAACAAAGATGAAAAACAAAATAAATGAAATTAAAAACCCTCCAGAAGGAATTAATAGCAGAAAAACTGAGACAGAACAATGGATAAGTGACCTGGAAGGTAAAATAATGGAAATAACTACTGCAGAGAAGAATAAGAAACAAGAATGAAATGAAATGAGGACAGTCTCAGAGACCTCTGGGACAACATTAAACACAACAACATGTGAATTATAAGGGTCCCAGAAGAAGAAGAGAAAAAGAAAGGGACTGAGAAAATATTTGAGGAGATTACAGGTGAAAACTCCCCTAATATGGGAAAGGAAATAGTTAATCCAGTCCAGGAAGCACAGAGAGTCCCATACAGGATAAATCCAAAGAGAAACATGCCAAGACACCTACTAATCAAACTATCAAAAATTAAATACAGAGAAAACATTTTAAAAGCAGCAAGGGAAAAACAACAAATAACAAACAAGGGAATCCCCATAAGGTTAACAACTGATCTTTCAGCAGAAACTGCAATCCAGAGGGAATGACAAGACATATTTAAGTGATGAAAGGAAAAAGCCTACAACGAAGATTACTCTACCCAGCAAGGATCTCATTCAGATTCAATGGAGAAATTAAAACCTTTACGCAAAAGCTAAGAGAATTCAGCACCACCAAACCAACTTTACCACAAATGCTAAAGAAACTTCTCTAGGCAGGAAACACAAGAGAATGAGAAGACCTACCATAACAAACCCAAAACAATTAAGAAAATGGTAATACGAAAATACATATCAATAGCTACCTTAAATGTAAATGGATTAAATGCTCCAACCAAAAGACACACACTGGCTGAATGGATACAAAAGCAAGACCTCTATATATACTGTCTACAAGAGACCCACTTCAGACCTAGGGACACATACAGACTGAAAGTGAGGGGATGGAAAAAGATATTCCATGCAAATGGAAATCAAAAGAAAGCAGGAGTAGCAATTCTCATATCAGACAAAATAGATTTTAAAATTAAGACTATTACAACTGACAAAGAAGGACAACACATAATGATGAAGGGATCAATCCAAGAAGAAGATATAAAAATTGTAAATATTTGGGGTTCGCTGGTGGTGCAGTGGTTGAGAGTCTGCCTGCCGATGCAGGGGACACAGGTTCATACCCCAGTATGGGAAGATCCCACATACTACAGAGCAGCTGGGCCCATAAGCCATGGCTGCTGAGCCTGAACATCAGGAGCCTGTGCTCCACAATGGGAGAGGCCACAACAGTGAGAGGCCCGTGTACCGCAAAAAAAAAAAAAAAATTGTAAATATTTATGCACTCAACATACGAGCACCTCAAAACATAAGGCAAATACTAACAGCCATAAAAGGGGAAATTGAAAGTAACACAATCATAGTAGGGGACTTTGACACCGCACTTTCACCAATGGACAGATCATATAAAATGAAAATAAATAAGGAAACACAACTTTTAAATGACATATTAAACAAGATGGACTTAATTGATATTTATAGTACATTCTATCCAAAAACAACAGAATATATTTTCTTCTCAAGTGCTCATGGAACATTCTCCATGATAGGTGATATCTTGGGTCAAATATCAAGCCTTGGTAAATTTAAGAAAATTTAAATGGTATTAAGTATTTTTTCCGACAACAACACTATGAGACTAGATATCAATTACATGAAACAATCTGTAAAATATACAAACACATGGAGGCTAAACAATACATAACTTAATAACCAAGAAATCACTGAAGAAATAAAAAAATACCTAGAAACAAATGACAATGAAAACACGACGACTCAAAACCTATGGGATGCAGCAAAAGAAGTTCTATGAGGGAAGTTTATAGCAATACAATCCTAGCTTAAGAAACGAGAAACATCTCAAATAAACAACCTAAACTTACACCTAAAGCAATTAGAGAAAGATGAACAAAAAACCCCAAAGTAAGCAGAAGGAAAGAAGTCATGAAGATCGGATCAGAAATAAATGAAAAAGAAAGGAAGGAAACAATAGTAAAGATCAATAAAACTAAAAACTGGTTCTTTAAGAAGATAAACAAAATTGATAAACCATTAGCCAGATTCATCAAGAAAAAAAGGGAGAAGACTCCAATCAATAGAATTAGAAATGAAAAAGGAGAATTAACAATGGATACTGCAGAAATACAAAGGATCATGAGAGATTACTACAAGCAACTATATGCCAAAAAAATGGACAACCTGGAAGAAATGGACACATTCTTAGAAAAGCACAACCTTCCTAGACTGAACCAGGAAGAAAGAGAAAATATAAACAGATCAATTGCAAGCACTGAAATTGAAACTGTGATTAAAAACCTTCCAACAAACAAAAGCCCAGGACCAGATAGCTTCACAGGCAAATTCTATCAAACATTTAGAGAACAGCTAACACCTATCCTTCTCAAACTCTTCCAAAATATAGCACAGGGAGGAACACTCCCAAACTCATTCTACGAGACCACCATCACCCTGATACCAAAACCAGAAAAAGATGTCACAAAGAAAGAAAACAACAGGCCAATATCACTGATGAACATAGATGCAAAAATCCTGAAAAAAAATACTAGCAAGCAGAATCCAATAGCACATTAAAAGGATCTTACACCATGATCAAGAGGAGTTTATCCCAGGAAGCAAGGAATCTTCAGTATACACAAATCAATCACTGTGATACACCATATTAACAAATTGAAGAATGAAAATCATATGATCATCTCAATAGATGCAGAAAAGTTTCAACAAAATTCAACACCCATTTATGATAAAAATCCTCCAGAAAGTAGGCATAGATGGAAGTCACCTCAACACAATAAAGGCCATATATGACAAACCCACAGCCAACATCGTCCTCAGTGGTGAAAACCTAAAACCATTTCCACTAAGAACAGAAACAAGACAAGGTTGCCCACCCTCACCACTATTATTCAACATTATTTTGGAAGTTTTAGCCAAAGCAATCAGAGAAGAAAAGAAATAAAAGGAATCCAAATCGGAAAAGAAGTAAAGTTCTCACTGTTTGCAGATGACATGATACTATACATAAACAATCCTAAAGATGTTACCAGAAAACTACTAGAGCTAATCAATGAATCTGGTAAAGTAGGAGGATACAAAATTAATGCACAAAAATCTCTTGCAAATCTATACACTAATGATGAAAACTATGAAAGAGAAGTTAAGGAAACACGCCCATTTACCATTTCAACAAAAAGAATAAAATACCTAGGAATAAACCTACCTAAGGAGACAAAAAACCTGTATGCAGAAAACTATAAGACACTCTTGAAAGAAATTAAAGATGATACAAACAGATGGAGAGAAATACCATGTTTTTGGATTGGAAGAATCAGCACTGTGAAGATGACTATACTACACAAAGCAATCTACAGAGTCAATGCAATCCCGATCACACTACCAGTGGCATTTTTCACAGAACTGGAACAAAATAATTCTCAGTTTGTATGGAAACACAAAAGACGCCGAATAGCCAAAGCAATCTTGAGAATGAAAAATGGAGCTAGAGGAATCAGGCTCCTGGACTTCAGACTAGACTACAAAGCAACAGTAATCAAGACAGTATGGTACTGGCACAAAAACAGAAATATACATCAATAGAACAGGAGAGAAAGCCCAGAGATAAGCCCACACACATATGGTCACCTTATTTTAGATAAAGGAGGCAAGAATATACAATGGAGAAAGGACAACCTCTTCAATAAGTGGTGCTGGTAAAACTGGACAGCTACATGTCAAAGAATGAAATTAGAACACTCCCTAACACCACAAAAAAAAGTAAACTCAAAATGTAAGGCCAGACACTATAACACTCTTAGGGGAAAACATAGGCAGAACACTCTATGACATAAATCACAGCAAGATCCTTTTTGACCCACCTCCTAGAGAAATGGAAATAAAAACAAAAATAAACAACTGGGACCTAGTGAAACTTCAACCTTTTGCACAGCAAAGGAAACCATAAACAAGACCAAAAGACAACCCTCAGAATGGGAGAAAATATTTTCAAATGCAGCAACTGACATAGGATTAATCTCCAAAATTTACAAGCAGCTCATGCAGCTCAATAAAAAAAAAAAAAAAAAAAAAAAACCAATCAAAAATGGGCAGAAGACCTAAGTAGACATTTCTCCAATGAAGATATACAAATTGCCAACAAACACATAAAAGAATGCTCAACATCATTAGTCATTAGAGAAATGCAAATCAAAACTACAATGAGATATCAGCTCACACAAGTCAGAATGGCCAACATCAAAAATCTACAAACAATAAATGCTAGAGAGGGTGTGGAGAAAAGGGAACCCTCTTGCACTGTTTCTGGGAATGTAAATTGATACAGCCACTATGGAGAACAGTATGGAGGTTCCTTAAAAAACTACAAATAGAACTACCATACGACCCAGTAATCCCACTACTGGGCATATACCCTGAGGAAAACATAATTCAAATAGTGTCATGTACCACAATGTTCATTACAGCTCTATTTACAATAGTCAGGACATGGAAGCAACCTAAGTGTCCATTGACAGATGAATGGATAAAGAAGATGTCTTACACATATACAATGGAATATTACTCAGCCATAAAGCAAAACGAATTTGAGTTCTTTGTAGTGAGGTGGATGGACTTGGATTCTGTCATACAGAGTGAAGTAATTCAGGAAAAGAAAAATAAATTCCGTATGCTAACACATTTATATGGTATCTTAAAAAAAGGAGGGGGTCATGAAAAACCTAGGGGCAGGACAGGAATAAAGACGCAGACCTACTAGAGAATGGACTTGAGGATGCGGGGAGGGGGAAGGTTAAGCTGGGACAAAATGAGAGAGTGGGATGTACATATATACACTACCAAATGTAAAACTGATACCTAGTGGGAAGCAGCCGCATAGCACAGGGAGATCAGCTCGATGCTTTGTGATCACCTAGAGGGGTGGGATCGGTAGGGTGGGAGGAAGGGAGACACAAGAGGGAAGAGATATGGGGATATATGTGTATGAATAGCTGATTCACTTTGTTATAAAGCAGAAACTAACACACCATTGTAAAGCAATTATACTCCAATAAAGATGTTAAAAAAAAAGTCATCAAGGAGACTTCCGGGGAAGATGGTGGAAGAGTAAGATGCGGAGATCACCTTCCTCCCCACAGATACACCAGAAATACAGCTACACGTGGAACAACTCCTACAGAACACCTACTGAACGCTGGCAGAAGACCCCAGACCTCCCAAAAGGCAAGAAACTCCCCACGTACCTGGGTAGGGCAAAGCAGAGAGATTCCCGCACAGAGGATCGGTGCCGACCGGCACTCACCAACCCGAGACTTGTCTGCACGCCCGCCGGGGCGGGCGGCACTGGAAGCTGAGGCTCGGGCTTCGATCAGAGCACAGGGAGAGGACTGGGGCTGGCGGCGAGAACTCAGCCTGAAGGGGGCTAATGCGCCACAGCTAGCCAGGAAGGAGTCCGGGAAAACTCTGGAGCTGCCAAAGAGGCAAGAGACTTTTTCCTCCCTCTTGGTTTCCGGGTGCGCGAGGAGAGAGGATTAAGAGCGCTGCTTAAAGGGGCTCCACAGATGGGCGCGAGTCGCGGCTGAAAGCGTGGAGCCCAGAGACGGGCGTGGGACGCTGGGGCTGCTGCTGCCACCGCCAAGAAGCCTGTGTGCGAGCGCAGGTCACTGTCCACACCGCCCTTCCGGGAGCCTGTGCAGCCCGCCACTGCCGGGGTCCCGGGATCCAGGGACGGCTTCCCTGGGAGAACGCACGGCGCGCCTCGGGCTGGTGCAGCGTCACACCAGCCTCTGCAACTGCAGGCTCACCCCGCACTCCGAGCCCCTCCCTCCCCCGCAGTCTGAGTGAGCCAGAGTCCCCGAAGCACTGCTCCTTTACCCCTGTCCTGTCTGAGCGAAGAACAGATGCCCTCCGGGGACCTACACGCAGAGGCGGGGCCAAATCCAAAGCTGAGACGCGGGAGCTGTGAGAACAAAGAAGAGAAAGGGAAACCTCTCCCAGCAGCCTCAGAAGCAGTGGATTAAAGCTTCACAATCAACTAGATGTACCCTGCATCTTTGGAATACATGAAAAGACAAAAAATCAACCCGAATTGAGGAGCCAGGAGTCAGTGCTGTGTCTCTGAGGTGGGAGAGCCAACTTCAGGACACTGGTCCACAAGAGACCTCCCAGCTCCACATAATATCAAACGGCGAAAATCTTCCAGAGATCTCCATCTCAACACCAGCACCCAGCTTCACTCAACGACCAGCAAGCTACAGTGCTGGACACCCTATGCCAAACAACTAGCAAGACAGGAACACAACGCCACCCATTAGCAGAGAGGCTGCCTAAAATCATAAAAAGTCTGCAGACACCCCAAAACACACCACCAGACGTGGACCTGCCCACCAGAAAGACAAGATCCAGCCTCATCCACCAGAACACAGGCACTAGTCCCCTCCACCAAGAAGCCTACACAACCCACTAAACCAACCTTAGCCACTGCGGACAGACACCAAAAACAACAGGAACTACGAACCTGCAGCCCGCAAAAAGGAGACCCCAAACACAGTAACATAAGCAAAATGAGAAGACAGAAAAACACACAGCAGGAGAAGGAGCAAGATAAAAACCCACCAGACCTAACAAATGAAGAGGTAATAGGCAGTCTACCTGAAAAAGAATTCAGAATAATGATAGTAAAGATGATCCAAGATTCTATTTCCAAGATCCAAAATCTTGGAAATAGAATAGACAAAATGCAAGAAACAGTTAACAAGGACCTAGAAAAACTAAAGTGAATCAAGCATCGATTAAAAACACAATAAATGAAATGAAAAATACTCTAGATGGGATCAATAGCAGAATAACTGAGGCAGAAGAACGGATAAGTGAGGTGGAAGATAAAATAGTGGAAATAACTGCTGCAGAGCAAAATAAAGAAAAAAGAATGAAAAGAACAGAGGACAGTCTCAGAGACCTCTGGGACAACATTAAACGCACCAACATTTGAATTATAGGGGTTCCAGAAGAAGAAGAGAAAAAGAAAGGGACTGAGAAAATATTTGAAGAGATTATAGTTGAAAACTTCCCTAATATGGGAAAGGAAATAGTGAATCAAGTCCAGGAGGCACAGAGAGTCCCATTCAGAATAAACCCAAGGAGAAATACACCAAGACACATATTAATCAAACTGTCAAAAATTAAACACAAAGAAATCATATTAAAAGCAGCAAGGCAAAAACAACAAATAACACACAAGGGAATCCCCATCAGGATAACAGCTGATCTCTCAGCAGAAACTCTACAAGCCAGAAGGGAGTGTCAGGACATAATTAAAGTAATGAAGGAGAAAAACCTGCAACCAAGATTACTCTACGCAGCAAGGATCTCATTCAGATTTGATGGAGAAATTATAACGCTTACAGACAAGCAAAAGCTGAGAGAGTTCCGCACCACCAAACCAGCTTTACAACAAATGCTAAAGGAACTTCTCTAGGCAAGAAACACAACAGAAGGAAAAGGCCTACAATAATGAACCCAAAACAATTAAGAAAATGGGAATAGGAACACACATATCGATAATTACCTTAAATGTAAATGGACTAAATGCTCCCACCAAAAGACACAGATTGGCTGAATGGATACAGAAACAAGACCCATATATATGCTGTCTACAAGAGACCCACTTCAGACCTAGAGACACATACAGACTGAAAGTAAGGGGATGTAAAAAGATATTCCATGCAAATGGAAACCAAAAGAAAGCTGGAGTAGCAATTCTCATATCAGACAAAATAGACTTTAAAATAAAGACTACTAGAAGAGACAAAGAAGGACACTACATAATGATCAAGAGATCAATCCAAGAAGAAGATATAACACTTAAATATTTATGCACCCAACATAAGAGCACCTCAATACATAAGGCAAATACTAACAGCCATAAAAGGAGAAATCGACAGTAACACACTCATAGTAGGGGACTTTAACACTCCACTTTCACCAATGGACAGATCATCCAAAATGAAAATAAATAGGGAAACACAAGCTTTAAATAATACATTAAACCAGATGGACTTAATTAATATTTATAGGACATTCCATCCAAACACAACAGAATATATTTTCTTCTCAAGTGCTCATGGAACATTCTCCAGGATAGATCATATCTTGAGTCACAAATCAAGCCTTGGTAAATTTAAGAAAATTGAAATTGTATCAAGTATCTTTTCTGACCACAATGTTATGAGACTAGATATCAATTACAGGAAAAGAGCTGTAAAAAATACAAACACATGGAGGCTAAACAATACACTACTTAATAACGAAGTGATCACTGAAGAAATCAAAGAGGAAATTAAAAAATACCTAGAAACAAATGACAATGGTGACACGACGACCCAAAACCTATGGGATGCAGCAAAAGCAGTTCTAAGAGGGAAGTTTATAGCAATACAATCCTACCTTAAGAAACAGGAAACATCTCGAATAAACAACCTAACCTTGCACCTAAAGCAATTAGTGAAAGAAGAACAAAAACATCCCAAAGTTAGTAGAAGGAAAGAAATCATAAAAATCAGATCAGAAATAAATGAAAAAGAAATGAAGGAAACGATAGCAAAGATCAATAAAACTAAAAGCTGGTTCTTTGAGAAGATAAACAAAATTGATAAACCATTAGCCAGACTCATCAAGAAAAAAAGGGAGAAGACTCAAATCAATAGAATTAGAAATGAAAAAGGAGAAGTAACAATGGACACTGCAGAAATACAAAAGATCATGAGAGATTACTACAAGCAACTCTATGCCAATAAAATGGACAACCTGGAAGAAATGGACAAATTCTTAGAAATGCACAACCTGCCAAGATTGAATCAGGAAGAAATAGAAAATATGAACAGACCAATCCCAATCACTGAAATTGAAACTGTGATTAAAAACCTTCCAACAAACAAAAGCTCAGGACCAGATGGCTTCACAGGCAAATTCTATCAAGCATTTAGAGAAGAGCTAACACCTATCCTTCTCAAACTCTTCCAAAATATAGCAGAGGGAGGAACACTCCCAAACTCATTCTACGAGGCCACCATCACCTTGATACCAAAACCAGACAAGGATATTACAAAGAACGAAAACTACAGCCAATTTCACTGATGAACATAGATGCAAAAATCCTCAACAAAATACTAGCAAACAGAATCCAACAGCACATTAAAAGGATCATACACCATGATCAAGTGGGGTTTATTCCAGGAATGCAAGGATTCTTCAATATACACAAATCAATCAACGTGATACACCATATTAACAAATTGAAGGAGAAAAACCATATGATAATCTCAATAGATGCAGAGAAAGCTTTCGACAAAATTCAACACCCATTTATGATAAAAACCCTGCACAAAGTAGGCATAGAGGGAAATTTCCTCAACATAATAAAGGCCATATATGACAAACCCACAGCCAGCATCGTCCTCAATGGTGAAAAACTGAAACCATTTCCACTAAGATCAGGAACAAGACAAGGTTGCCCACTCTCACCACTCTTATTCAACCTAGTTTTGGAAGTTTTAGCCACAGCAATCAGAGAAGAAAAGGAAATAAAAGGAATACAAATCGGAAAAGAAGAAGTAAAGCTGTCACTGTTTGCAGATGACATGATACTATACATAGAGAATCCTAAAGATGCTACCAGAAAACTACTAGATCTAATCAATGAATTTGGTAAAGTAGCAGGATACAAAATTAATGGACAGAAATCTCTGGCATTCCTATATACTAATGATGAAAAATCTGAAAGTGAAATCAAGGAAACACTCCCATTTACCACTGCAACCAAAAGAATAAAATATCTAGGAATAAACCTACCTAAGGAGACAAAAGACCTGTATGCAGAAAATTATAAGACACTGATGAAAGAAATTAAAGATGATACAAATAGATGGAGAGATACACCATGTTCTTGGATTGGAAGAATCAACATTGTGAAAATGACTCTACTACCCAAAGCAATCTACAGATTCAATGCAATCCCTATCACACTACCACTGGCATTTTTCACAGAACTAGAACAAAACATTTCACAATTTGTATGGAAACACAAAAGACCCCGAATAGCCAAAGCAATCTTGAGAATGAAAAATGGAGCTGGAGGAATCAGGCTCCCTGACTTCAGACTATACTACAAAGCTACAGTAATCAAGACAGTATGGTACTGGCTCAAAAACAGAAAGATAGATCAATGAAACAGGATAGAAAGCCCAGAGATAAACCCACGGACCTATGGTCCCCTTATCTTTGATAAAGGAGGCAGGAATGTACAGTGGAGAAAGAACTGTCTCTTCAATAAGTGGTGCTGGGAAAACTGGACAGGGACATGTAAAAGTATGAGATTAGATCACTCCCTAACACCATGCACAAAAATAAGCTCAAAATGGATTAAAGACCTAAATGTAAGGCCAGACACTATCAAACTCTTAGAGGAAAACATAGGCAGAACACTCTATGACATAAACCACAGCAAGATCCTTTTTGACCCACCTCCTAGAGAAATGGAAATAAAGACAAAAATAAACACATGGGACCTAATGAAACTTCCAAGCTTTTGCACACAAAGGAAACCATAAACAAGACCAAAAGACAACCCTCAGAATGGGAGAAAATATTTGCAAATGAAACAACTGACAAAGGATTAATCTCAAAAATTAATAAGCAGCTCATGCAGCTCAATAACAAAAAAACAAACAACCCAATCCAAAAATGAGCAGAAGACCTAAATAGACATTTCTCCACAGAAGATATACAGACTGCCAACAAACACATGAAAGGATTTTCAACATCTTTACTCATTAGAGAAATGCAAATCAAAGCTACAATGAGATATCATCTCCCACCGGTCAGAATGGCCATCATCAAAAAATCTAGAAACAATAAATGCTGGAGAGGGTGTGGAAAAATGGGAACACTCTTGCACTGCTGGTGGGAATGTGAATTGCTACAGCCACTATGGAGAATGGTATGGAGGTTCCTTAAAAAACTACAAATAGAACTACCATATGACCCAGCAATCCCACTACTGGGCATATACCCTGAGAAAACCATAATTCAAAAAGAGTCATGTACCAAAATGTTCATAGCAGCCCTATTTACAATAGCCCGGAGATGGAAACAACCTAAGTGTCCATCATCGGATGAATGGATAAAGAAGATGTGGCACATATATACAATGGAATATTACTCAGCCATAAAAAGAAACGAAATTGAGCTATTTGTAATGAGGTGGATGGACCTAGAGTCTGTCATACAGAGTGAAGTAAGTCAGAAAGAGAAAGACAAATACTGTATGCTGACTCATATATATGGAATTTAAGAAAAAAAAATGTCATGAAGAACATAGGGGTAAGACAGGAATAAAGACACAGACCTACTAGAGAATGGACTTGAGGATATGGGGAGGGGGAAGGGTAAGCTGTGACAAAGTGAAAGGGCGGCATGAACATATATACACTACCAAACGTAAGGTAGATAGCTAGTGGGAAGCAGCCGCATAGCACAGGGAGATCAGCTCGGAGCTTTGTGACCACCTGGAGAGGTGGGATAGGGAGTGTGGGAGGGAGACGCAAAAGGGAGGGGATATGGGAACATATGTATATGTATAACTGATTAAATTTGTTATAAAGCAAAAATAAATAAATAAATAAATAGAAATAAAGAACAAAGAAAATAAAAATAAGGAAATTTAAAAAAAATGTACTGTCATCTCAAGTCTACACATTTTATTTTCATGGTTGTTTGCCACATAGAACATGTACAATTCATTAAAATATATTTTTGGAAAGAAAAAGTCATCAATACAAAAAATAGGTAAGCCACAGTTGAGGGGAAAATATATTTACAGTATCAATATATGACAGAATATATTTGTATCCAAAATATAAAATATTTCCTAAAAAAGCCATTAAAAATATTTAAAATGGGTTAAAAATTTAATCAGTAACTTACTGAAAGAAGATACATGAATGAGGAATAAGCCCATGAAAAAGTGCCCAGTGTCATCAGGCATATGCTAATTAAACCCCAATGAGACAGCATTTCATCCACACTAGAGTGGCTTAATTAAAGACTAACTACACCAAATATTGGAGAGGATCAGGAGAAACCAGAACCTTCATACATTGTTGGTGGGTGTATAAAATGGTACAACCACTTTGGAGAATACTTTGGCAGTTGTTTATAAAGGTAAACAGATATTTACCTATGAACCAGTATTTCCACTCCTAGGATTTACCAAAGAGAAGTAAAACATATTTTCCCCAAGAAAGAAAAAAAACTAAAAACACCCTTTTATAAGACTACATACAGAAATCCTGTTTATAGTTGCCAAATAGTGGAAACCATCTCAAATGTCCATCTACAGGTGGCTGGGTAAAAAAAGTGTGGTATATTTATACAATGGACTATTACTTAGAAATAAAAAGGAACCACCACTTTCACAAGCAGCAACATGTGTGAATCTCACAGATATTATATTGAGTGAAATAACCTAGACACAACAGAATACATGCAGAGTGTTTCCATTTAAATGAAGTCCAAGAACAGGCAAAGCTAATGAACAGTGACAAAGTCAGAAAGCAGTTGCCCCTGAGTAGGAGAGGAATTGACTAGAAAGGGATATGAGGGAATCTTCTGAGGTCACGGTCTTATATCTTATTTTGGGTGGTGATTAAATGGGTAAATGCAATTGTCAAATGAACTGAACACTTAAGATTTGTGCATCTGAAGGTTAGTGTGGGTACATCATACAGCAATTTTTTTAATGTGACTTTTTTTTTTAATGTATTAGAAAACTAGAAAAAAAAACTGGAAGGAAACTTCTTTTACTTGATAGAGTATCTTCCTGAAAGAAACATCATAAATAATAGGGAAACATTAAAAACAGTCCCATTAAAGTCAGAGGTGAAACAAGGATTCTTAACACCACTGCTATTCAACATTATCCTGGAAATGCTTGTCAAATAATACTACAAAAAAAGAAATAAGAGGTAAATAAAATGGAAAAGAAAAGACAAGTTTCCCATTTGCCAATGATTGTCTACCTAAAAAATTTAAAAGACTCAACTGAAAACATATTAGAACTAATAGGAATTTTAGAGATGATCAGACATAAGATCAATATACAAAAATCAATTTCATTTCTGTTTCCTTAATCTTTTCAAAGCACAATGAAAACTATTCCATTCACAACAGAATCAAAAGTGCAAAACAGCTATGAGTAAACCTATCAAGAAGAGTAAAAGAAAACAACAAAGAAAGCAATAATAAGAAGTAAGCATTTTTTTTAAAAGACCAAACTAAATACAAAATTTGTAAAGTTTCTGGATGGAAAAACTCAAAATTGTAAAAATATCCATCTTTCCCAATTAATCCATAAATTCAATTTAATACTAGATAAAGCTTCAACAAGAATATTATGAATCCTTAGCTGATGCTAAGTTTCATATGATAAAGAAAATATGAGTTAATAGCCAAGATTAAAAAACAAAAATTATAAGAAGAAAGCACTCTTCCAGATAGTCTTTAAAATATTTTGAAGGTACAGTAATAAGATTAATGTGATATGGATGTAGAAATATATAGATAAATAAAACAGAATACAAAGTCTAGAAACAGACTCATATGTAAATAGGACTTCAGTATATTCCATAAAAGTGGCATCATAATCAGTTAGGAAATGATGTACTCATTGAACAAATAGTATTAGAATAAACATCTATTTGGAAAAAAATAAAACAAAACAAGACCTTCACTTTAACTTACATAAATACAAAATGGCAAATGTAATAGAGCTAAAGGTGAAAAACAAATTTAAAAATTAGAATTAGAAAAACAAAAAAATCAATTTTGAAATCTTAAAATTGAAAAAGTTTTCTTAAGTTATAAAACTCCATAATTCAAAATGGGAAAGATTGATGGACTTAATTAAATAAAACTAAAACCTTCTTAATGATGAGATTTGCCATAAAGTTAAAACACAATGCCAGTAGAAAATAATACAACATAAAACAAATAGAGAATTAATATTCAATCCACATACAAATCAAAGGTTGTATAAAGGTAATTGTCAGAAGAAATCTAAGTGGCTCATAAAAACCTATCAAAAGTTGTCTGACCTCTCTAGTAATCAAGGAAATACATTTTAAGATAATATTTTTTTAAGATAATATTATATTCCTCCCATCAAACTAATAAGAATTTAAAAGATTTATAATACCTAGTATAAGCAAGGAGGATGTGGGAAAATAGTTACTGCTAGTAGATAAATTGGTAAACACTTTTTGGAAGGGATTTGGCAGTACTTAATGAAATTTTAAATGCATATGCCTCTGGTCCAGCTATTTCATTTCTAGGAATTTAATTTACAACAATTTTGTACATGTGTACAATAAATACACATTAGGATCTTCATTTAGTACTGTCCAAAACATTTAAAAATATAGCTACATATTAAAAAGGAAATTAATAAGAAAATACTGTAGTTAAATAAACCATGAAATAGTCATGTGGAATGTATTACTGTTACTCTAATGAGGCAGACCCGATTTTCTGATATGCAAAAATCTCACATGCATAGTGCAATTTGTAAAGCAATGCATATAGAATGAGCCCACTTGCACATTTTAAATATATATATATATATATATATTGTGTAAATATTCAGAAAAAGACTGGAAGGATATACTTCCAAAAGTTATAGAGGTTACTTCTGGGAAAGGAAGTGTGATAAGTAAGGATAGACAGCTTCTAACATTTGGTTCTGTGTATTTTTTATCATTTGACTCTTTTTTTGTTATACCTCTTTTATTAGATTGGACTATTTGAAATTGCTATTTGACCATTTTGACCTACAGAAATATAAACTTCATAAGATTCAGTTTAATAGAGTAAGAGTTTTTGGTGTATTGCCTGTGTAACTAAAATGAATGGATAAGAAAAGAAAAGAGAAAACTAGAATATGTATACACTCCCTCAGGACTGAGTTAAATGAGTAGCATTAGCCAGGACTCTAAGGATTTATGAGAAGCTACCCGAGAGAAGGGCCACCCTCCGTCACTTCTCATTTAAAATGGCTGCCCATTCATCATGCTGTCCTTCCGGCTGTTTGTCCAGGAGTTTTATAACCTTTTCAGCTTTAGAGAGACATGCCCCCTTGCCTCCTCACAGACCCTAGGACGCTGCCTACTGAGTGTGACAGTGGTTCCAGAACAATGTGTTCTTCTTTGAACACAACTTGACATTTTTGTGTGCGGGAAATAAAAATACCACATTTTACAAGAAGCACTGAGAAATGTGATAGTCACTATTTCTACACCTCCATTAGTAATTTTCTAAAATAATCCTGAATTCAGTGGCGTATTACTGTAAAAACAGTGACCCAGGCATCTCTTTTTTTTTTAAGCCATTACCGAAAACCCCATTAGCAATCTTATTTGAATAGACTGAGCCTTTTCCTGTAACCACTACAAACAATTTTAAATCAATCCACCTTTTTTCTTAATTGAATATAGAATTGTTAAAAGCTTCATTTATTTTTTTAAACCATGTATTTTTATGATATTTGCACTGATTTACAGAGAATATATCATCTTAGTTAAGAAAAGAATCTCTCCTAGTCTATTGAAAGATGACAGGTATAATCACTTTTAAAATTTTTACCAAAGTAAATTTGAATAAGGTCTGTAGGTTAGATAATAGTATTAGATTGATGTTAATTTCCTGATTTTAAAAATTGCTCTGTGGTTATAGAAGAGCATGTTCTTGTTTTTAAGAAATACACACTGAAGTATTTAGAGGTAAAGGAGTCAATATATCTCAACTTATTCTAAAATATATCAGAAAAAAATTATACACTCACTTATAGAGAGAACTATAAAATAAATAATAAAACATGTGTGGTATGATGTGAACATCTGGGTAAATATGGATAAAAGGTAAACAGGAATTTTTGTACTATTTTGCAACTTTTTAAAGTCTGAAATGATTTTAGAATAAAGATTTTTTAATCTATATTTTCTCCCAAAGTGATCCATGGATTCAATAATGATAAAAATTTCTACTGCCCCTCAGTGCCTCTGTGTGCCAGGTGTTGGGGCAGGCCTTTACAATTCCTGTCTCTGGGAAGTGACACTATTATCCTCACACTCCTGAGCTTGTGAAGGCCTTGGCTAGGAGTTCAGCCATGCTGTCCTGGGCCTGTGGTCAGCCCCTGATCTATGGCTTTAGAGGCTGTTCTAAGCCTGCACCACTCTCTTAAAGCCTCCTTTCTCCCTCACTCCCCTAACACCCTCCACCCCCTCAACACATTAATTCATTTCTTTGTTCATTATTCAATTATTTCATTTATTTTCTGTGTATTCTGAATCTCTTCCTCTCAGCTGACCCCCTTCAAGCCATACATGCACAGTGAAGTTCCCCCCATCCTATTTAAAAAGTCCATCCCTAACTCAGTGTGCTTCTCTGGCTTCCACCCTCTTGTCTTCCTTTCACAATCAAGCTTTTGAAAAGAATAACCCATATCTCCAACCCTTACTTCATTCACAACAGTGGAAAGAAAGAATCTATATCCTACACTGTGATTGATTTTTGCCAGTTTTTTTGGTATAGGCTTCTAATAAACAGGGAAAATTTTAATTAAGAAAAAGATAGTGATGGTGTCTTCAGGAAGGAAAAGACAGGTTTTCTCCTAGGTATGCAAAACACACAATGAATCGAACAAATATCTCCTGGGTATCTATGTACAAAGTGCTCCGTGAGGGATTATCTACTGGATGTTTAAGAGAAGAGTCTTGTTCATAATCTATTTCTGGCTATAAATATAAATCTCACCACCAGAAACAAAATAAATGCTAAATACAAAGATTCTTAAAGTAGTGGGATACTATCAAATAATCTCAACTTTTCTAGGTCAAATAAGCTACTGGCAACCAAGGACAAGGAACAAAAACTGCTGCCAGGTGAATCTGAGCTGTAATTCTTTCATCACCATAGGATAGTCAAGTAATGTTCTCACTTAGTCTTAACCATACCCAGAGAAAACCATAATTCAAAAAGACACATGTACCCCAATGTTCATAGCAGCACTATTTACAATAGCCAGGACATGGAAGCAACCTAAATGTCCACCAACAGAAGAATGGGTAAAGAAGATGTGGTACATATATACAATGGAATATTACTCAGCCATAAAAAGAACAAAATTGGATAATTTGTAGAGACATGGATGGACCTAGAGAGTGTCATACAGAGTGAAGTAAGTCAGAAAGAGAAAAACAAATATCGTATATTAACACAATATGTGGAATCTAGAAAAATGGTTTAGATGATCTTATTTACAAAGCAGAAATAGAGACACAGACCTAGAGAACAAATGTATGGACACCAAGGGGGAAAGGGGTGGGGGGTTGAATTGGGAGATTGGGATTGACACATATACACTATTGATACTATGTATAAAATAGATAGCTAATGAGAACCTACTTTATAGTACAGGGAACTCTACTTAATGCTCTGTGGTGACCTAAATGGGAAGGGAAATCCAAAAAAGAGGGGATATATGTATATGTAAAGCTGATTCATTTTGCTGTGCAGTAGAAACTAACACAACATTGTAAAGCAACTATACTCCAATAAAAATCAATTAAAAAAAAAAAAAAAGAAGGCTTAAAATCCAGGACAGTTTGAGGCTTTGCTTGCTCCTTTGGGTTCAAAGTATCCAGTAGACCCCAATCTTGAGTTGAATGAGCCCCTTCCTGTTGCCTTCTCCCTCCAGGAGGGGGTTGTAGTTAGTTTCCTCACCATTCCCTGAGGGTAAGTCTTCATTCCCTGAATCTGGACACTTATCACTATACAAAGACAACTTGGAGCTGCAGGAACAGGGGGCAACATTCAGCATTGTTAAATGAAAGGATGAATGAATGAATTGTATCTCTAGTATCCAGCACATAGATGAAATTTTAGGAGTATTTCTTGAACAAGTAAGTAAACTCACCCCAATAGATAAAAGTCAAGGCAGAATTGCTGGCCTTGCAATTATAATCCCAACCTTTCCCCACTGCCCTCCCCCATCCCCAAGCTCACCCCATTACTTGGAAATATTTGAGGAATCAGCAGAAGCTGAAGACCAATTGATCATGTTTCATCTAGGATCATTTCTAAGCTAAATGCAGGTAAAAGCAAAGAACTTGCATAGCCAGCTCAGAGGTGTGGGTGATGGAGAGCTAAATGCCATGAGACAGTACTGCACAGTTTTTCTCAGTTTTTAGTTTTATTTACCCATTCATTCAACAAATAGTTCCTGAAAAATTATTGTGAGCCGGACAGTTTTCTAGTCACTGGGGACAGAGCAATGGACAAGCCAACAAGGTTCTTCTTTCATGGAGTTACCATTTCATTCATTCAAATGAAAAATAATGACTGTGCCAAGCCCTCTATAGGGCAGTAGACATACATTCCTGCCTCCAAGAGCTTTACATACATATATATATACCCAGAAATTAACAAACACTGATATATTGGAAAGTAATAAATCCTGGGGCTTTCAGGGCAGGTACTGAAACAGGAAAGGGGATGGGAGTGTGGAAAGAGCATGCAGTTTTAAATAAGGTGCTCAAGGTTGAACTCACTGAGAAAGTGATACTGGAGCAAAGTCCTGTAGGAGGTAAGGGAGCAGGACGTCCAGGGAACAGCATTCCAGGCAGATGAAAACAAATGTAAAGGCGCCAAGTTGGGAACACTCTTGGCTTGTTCAAGAAACAGCAAGGAGCCTAATATGACTGAAGCAGACTAAATAAGGAGAAGAAATAAGATGAGGTGGGGGCAGAGGGAATTATGTTGGGTCTTGTTGGCCATTTTAAAGATTTTTCCCTTTCCTCTGAGATAGGAAGCCATCAGATGATTTCTAACAGAGGAATAAAATGATGTGACTCAGGTTTTAGCAGGATCACTCTGGCTGTTCAGCTAAGAACAGGCTCTAGTGTGGCAGGGAAATGCTGTGATATCTGTGGGATTTTGTAAGCTGATTGTGAAAATATAAGAAATGATGCTCCAAGGAGAAGAAGGGATAATTGCTGGGAAATGTCCTTGAGTGGGCAAGAGGGGGATGGCTCTGGTACCCAAGTGGAGGAGCTCCCAACACAGAGGTTTAACCAATAGTCATAGGGGGAAGGCAGAGTTTATGGGCATAGATGAATGTAAGTGGGTAAATGTGATGGTGGGAGCTTGTGTTATCTGTCTCACGTTTTCCTCAATTTTTCAGTGAAGTAGGAAACAAGACCATCAACTGAGAATGAAGATGGAGTAGGCGGTATTACAAATTTGAAGAGAAAAGAATCATCGCTACACAAATGCATTTTAAAATAATCCCTTAAAAAACTCATAATACACGTAATACTAAAATTTTGGCTATAGATGTGGTTCCAGAAAAAAAAAGATCGAAAATGTTTTTACACACACACCATATGTAAAGCCATCTGAGTGCAACAACATGTACAAACCAAGTGACATGATTTGGCACATTTCCGTGAAACAATGAAAACGGTAAGTCAATTCCCTAATTCTATTGAGATTTGAATCAGGTAAACATCTCTTTATTACTGAAGTCTTTTAAATTTAGGTCATTGCATAGGAGTGAAATACTGGAGTGTAAAACACGTGTCCAGAGTTAAGCAAGTGAGAAACACTGGTTAAGGAGCAAGATTGTAGGGTCTGTCTCACACCCCCACACTGAATTTCAGCCACCAACTGCCTTTTGAACTGATTTCTGTATTGTACCTCCCCCAGAGGTGAGGAACCTGGAATTTCCAGGGTTGTTTCACCCCTCCAGTCCCACTACAGGAAAACATGCTTACAGTACACTCAGTGCCACTGCTGCATTTTACCAACTGGGTAAGACAACCTTGTGGTGTACCATGCAAAAAATTAAGGTGAAGTACAAAGCCAAACACACCTGTCTATTAAACATTTTTAAACCCGGAACATTTTAAAGCATGAGACACTCTCTTGGTATCTTGGGAAACTGTCTTCCAGCTGAACCTTTGACAACATTGTCCAGCGTCCAAGACTGATTGTTTGTGCACCAAACTGGGCTGTCGTACTGCTATGGCCTAGGATAGGGACTCAGCTGTCCCACAGCACAAAGATCATTTAGCCAAGAAGACACGTGGGCATGGTGAGAACCAGCAGTGAAAGGGGAAGGCAGAGGCCACAGGTCCTTGCTCTGGGTCGTCAGCAATCTGGGGACTTACCTTGGAAGTAAGTGGCCTCATCCTGGAAACTTTGAAGGTTTGGCCCCACATGGAGATCTTAGCCCTAGAATTGTTATCTGTTTTGCATTTTCACTTTCATTTTTAACCCATTGGATTTTAATTTTTTTAATTTCTCAATCTCTTGGCTTTATTTTAACACTTTACATTATTATTTTATTTTTGAAATATCTTCTTGGAATATGATGGTTTTCTTTTGCTTTAATATTTAGTCTATTTTACCTTCCTTACTATTCAATTTTTGCCTTTTAATATTTTTAACAATATTCAAAAGCCTATATTTTATCTAGTTTTCTAGTCACTTTTAATTCTCTTACTACTTTTTATAATAGCTATATTTCTGTTTGTCTCTTTTTTTAACTAGTTGCAGGATTCCTTCTGATTTCTTAGCATTGCCTGGGGGTTCCCCTATTTCTTCCAGTTTTAATGGCCATTTTCCACCCACCCTACACACACCCAAACTCCCAGCTGAAACCTTTAACACAAACCATTCAGAAGACCCAGCAGCCACGATTCCTTCCTCAGACAATAAATTTCCTATTCTAGCTGCACATACTAGCACATTTGGATGATGGTTGCTTCTCACACTGTGCTCTGTGATGTCCTTCTGTAATGTCCTTCTAGCATCCATAGTCTCTGCTGTACAAATCAATGGATGGGAGCCAGACCTGTGGAGGATCACTACACAGCACAAGGGAGAGGAAGGTGTCAGGTTTCTTCCAGAGAGGTACCACAACATGCTGTTCTCAAGCTTATTTTAACAAGGGGGAGTCTCAAAACTTAAAACAACTCTGCTAAGAAGTCACATTATGGACCAACAGAACCTTCAAAATATAAACTCCCTCAACTTGCTATAAGTAATATAATTAATCTAGACAGGGTGGGTTGATAAGTGTCCATGATAAAAACAATATATGATATGATGCTGTTCATGTATGAATTTATATTTTTATATATGCTCCTATAAAGATACACAAAAACAATGATCGCCAAAAGTTAATGATGGTTATCTCAGGGTAGTGGAATTGAGATGAACCTGACTTTCTTTTTTTGTCTTTATATGTTGCTTGAATTCTTTAAGAAGAGCATGTGCTACTCTTATTTTATATAAATTTATTTATATATTATATCTGTGGAAATAAAGACCAACCAAATGAGTAAAGCAAAGCCTATTTATTCAGAGCTTGCTATAGCAAAGGCGTGAACTCCATCACTTGTGTTAGGCTCAGAGAGACTCAAAGGCAGGCAGAGGAGTGGGAACTGTTATAGCGGCAAAAAGAGAAGGCTTCAGGTGTGCCCTGACTGAAGGCTGTGGGCACAAGGAAGCTGTGGCTGGGCTAAGACTGGGGCATCCTTTGAGATTGGTTAGGGGTGCACATTTGGCTTTCTCAGGTTGGTCCTCAGCTGGAAGCAGGGATAGAAATCAGGGAAGCCATTAGTTATTAATCTAGTTCTGATCATTTTGGAGTGATTGTTAAGGAAGTTATCGTTTAGCTTCCTGGATTACCACTAGAGATAGCAAGCTGGCTTCCTGCAAGACTGATTTACAATGGGCTGGCTTTCTGGGCTCATTATTGTAGACAACGGGGTTGGTATCATGGGCAGGTTGCTGCAGGTTGTGAGTCAGAGTTCTATTTGTATTTATGGTCTGGCCATTGGCTGTTTGTATATTCAGTCTCTCATACTTTACTATATGTATAGATAAATATATTTATACTTATTGACAAACATATTTTATATAATAACTTTAAATTTTATATAAAATGACCAATTTAAATTTTATATAAAAATAAAGCTATCTAACTGTGAAAAAGGTAACAAAATGATATTTAAATAAAGTAGACAAATGAACGGTATAAAGGAAAAAATGCCTCCTCTTCTTAGCCCTTACCTTAATGTAGTATTGGTTCCAAAACCTATTTATACACATCATCACACTATCAAAAATAGGAGTTTATTAAACTGAAATGGGAAGGACATTCCTACTTCTATAGGAATCTTTTTTAACTAGCAAGACTTCTAAATTCCATTTCCAATTGCACTAAGTACATCCTGCTGATAGATTGATAACCCCATCACCCTGCTGCAGGTGTTTGCTGAAGACTATTAGGCAGCAGGAATGAACCTGTCTTGGTTAGCTAGGTAAAAGGGCAGGCAATGTGCTGAACTGGCCTGGAAGCACCGTGATCAACCATCCTAGTCACTTGCCCCAGGTCCTCTCATTGAGGAAGTTAAAGGTAAAAAACACCCCAGATGAGGGTAGTTGGGGCAAGGGAGTTAACAAACAAGTAAGCCAAACACTACAGCAGAGATGCGCATAGCTCCTTAAATAATCCTAGGGTCGCTGGGACATGTCTTTTCTTTGCAACTGAAAAGAGCGAAGCTAACATGTAACCACTCAAGTAATAGATGATACTTAAAATTTTTTAAAGTATTTCATTAAAAAATGTAAAATATCAAGATAGGAGGCCCTATGTTTAGTTTGATTAACCAATGACAAAGATGTGTTTATTGACAGTTTTCCACAGTACCTCTTTCAAAAAAAGATACTGGAAGCACAAATAAAAACTGTCTGAAAGGCCTATTTCTTCCAGCTTTATCGTTCAAAAGGGACCTTGTATGTCTCAGGTTCCTCAAGTTTCATAGACTCTAAGCTGTTCTCAAACTGAACCTGGTCACTGGTTTTGCAATTCATCTGAATATACCTCTTAAACTGAAGTTTAGGGTGACCCTGCTTTGTCACAGAGCCATTTAGTACTTTCTCCACTACTGACTATGTAACATTCTCATCTCATAGAGAAATCAGAAAAGAAAAATTTAAGACTGTGGAGTGAATGTCTGCTTGAGAATAAGTTTGCATTGTTTTCCTTCTGTTCTCCCTGAAGACACCTCTTAAGAAGGGGTGGGTAGAGATTTAGTGCAGCCACATTTAGGTCAGGGCAGGACTGTAGGGATTAAAGTTAGGCAGGCTACACATATATACAATGGAATATTACTCATCCATAAAAAGAAACGACAATGAGTTATTTGTAGTGAGGTGGATGAACCTAGAGTCTGTCATACAGAGTGAAATAAGTCAGAAAGAGAAAAACAAATACCGTATGCTAACACATATATATGGAATCTAAAAAAAAAAAAAAAAAAAGGTCATGAAGAACCTAGGGGGCAGGACAGAAGTAAAGACGCAGACCTACTAGAGAATGGACTTGAGGACACGGGGAGGGGAAAGGGTAAGCTGGGACGAAGTGAGAGAGAGGCATGGAAATATATACACTACCAAATGTAAAGTAGACAGCTACTGGGAAGTAGCCGCATAGCACAGGGAGATCAGCTTGGTGTTTTGTAACCACCTAGAGGGGTGGGATAAGGAGGGTGGGAGGGAGGGAGACACAAGAGGGAAGAGGTATGGGGATATATGTATATATATAACTGATTCACTTTGTTATAAAGCAGAAACTAACACAGCATTGTAAAGCATCTTTATACTCCAATAAAGATGTTAGAAAGAAAGAAAGAAAGAAAGAAAGAAAGAAAGAAAGAAAGAAAGAAAGAAAGAAAGAAAGAAAGAAAGAAAGAAAGAAAGAAAGAAAGAAAGAACGTAAGTTAGGCAGCCTGGAAAGGAGAATGTTAGGATTTAGGGCTACTACATTTCCAAGGGGTACATGGGTAGTTAGAGTGGTCACCTTTAGAAAGGAGAGCAGAGCCCTACTGACTGGAAAAGAAGGTTAGAGAGTAAAGAGGTGAGGTCACTGGGGACAAGGAGAAGGACAGGACGAAAGAGCTGTGTCATAGAGAAGAACAGGCACCTCCATTACTACTGCTTACAACTCTCAATGCCCTGTCATTGCCCTTTCCTTAGGGCAGCTTGCCTCTGGACCAAGCTGCATGAGCTCAATATACACTCTTGTTATTTATGTTCACATAAAATGAGGGTAGGCACAAGTGGTCTTCTGAGAAGTCAGGTGATAACCTCCAGTGGTATGTGTTCTGGCCCCACTTCTTTTTAATTTATACATTCATAGCTTGAAATTATACTTTAGATGCCCTTGAGGATGTCCCCTTCCATATATAACAAGAAGACAGGTATCTTCCTACATGCTATTAACAAGGTTTTATCATGAACAGGGAATGGATTCATAATCAATTGGTCCTTGAGTCTATTGCCAGAAAGAGAGGCTTGGTATTAATTATGTGAAAGCTAAAACACATTGTCTTTGATAGTCTCCAAAATTAACTCCAAAGTTTAACATAAACACTTACCATAAATTAATTTGATTAGTTATCTAGAGATACATTTTGTTGTTAATTTATCTTAGAAAATATCACAAGAAAGCAACTGAAAAGCTCTAAAATCCATCTCTTCCTCTTTATCAGCTCTGCCACTCATTCTTCAATGTTTCTTGACTGGACAACCATAAATGAGTTCTCACAAGAGTCCTTGCTTCTGGTCTGCCTCATCCTGGCTACTTTCAATGAACTCATTCTGCCCATACAGATGTGTGAAAATATAAAAGTCCCACGATTTAACAGTCCCAGTGTAGGTTCCCGCTTCCATCCTTGGAATTTACTCAAGCTGCCTCCTTTTCCATGTATTCCAATCTGGTACCCTTTGCTCTTGTCTCTTCTGGATTTCTGACCTCAGCATTAATGGTTTCCTTTGGACAATTCTACTCCAACTCAACTCCAGTATCTCTCTCAGACAGAATCCTGATATTCACCTCATATCATTCTCCACCTAGCACTTGGGTAAGAGATACCTCTAACCCTCCCCACACCAGTCTTTTAGCACTTATGCCAAGGGAAATTGGAAAGTTTCTAGTCTTAATTTCTTCATTATCTATCCTCTAAACTGAAGCCAGATTCATCTCTCTAAAATTAAACATGATGTTTCCTCCCTGCTTAAAATTCTTCAGTGGCTCCTTGTGGTCTGACTTCAAGAGATAGTAGAAATTCCCCGTGGCAGACATGGTGGACAAAGTCCTTTGTGTTGTTGCCCCAACCACGTAATTGTGGTGCACAGGCTTAGTTGCTCCGTGGCATGTGGGATCTCCCCGGACCAGGGCTCGAACCCATGTCCCCTGCATTGGCAGGTGGATGCTTAACCACTGAGCCACCAGGGAAGCCCTAATCATTTGTTTTTAATATTTGTCTTCTCACTAATTATCTTTGAATCCCTAGTTCCTCGGATAGAAACTGACCCATAATTATCATTGAGTGAAGGAACTAATAAATGAATTAATGAATGTTAGTGTAGATCCAAAACACATTCTTAGAATAAATGTAACATTACTTTTAGTGTATAACTCTACCAGAGTTGGGTAATGTCACTGATTTTTTTATGGTGAAAGAGAAGAAAAAGAAGTAGGCATTCTCTAGTTTGAACAATATTTTGTGAGAGTTTCTCTTGGGACCCTGGTGATTCCTTCACATTCTTCAGGAATTCTGAAATAAAAGAGGTTGTAATGGAAAAGAAGAGAAGGAAATTGAAGGAAACTCAAAATGATAGCAGCTCATGGTTTTGCCAGGTAAAAACATTAAAACTTTTTTCTTTGATAACAATTTCAAATATATGAGTTACTGAGAAAAACATATTAACCAACAAATATTGTACAAGTTAAGAGGGAAGGAAAATTTGCATCCAGTGATGTAAGTCTGTAGGTGATGCTATGAGGAAACATCATGCTGGCAGGCAGGCAGGACATCAGCCAGGAAAAGATGACACTGTAGTATTGTTATTATTTGTTGAGTTTTACAAGGGGCTCATAATTTTGCTGCTGTTGTTGTTGTTGTTTTCTATCGTAATCAAGGAAAAATAAGATATTTTTGTGTGGTATCAGAAGATAAATAGAACCCTGAGATCTGTTTTACAATGTACATAGCTGATTATATATGCTTTCAATGGTTTTATTAAATTTTTTTCTTTTTTTAATTCTGAAAAGTTGGATGGGAGGAAGAAGTTTCCTCCCCTACCCTACATGTCTCAGATGCTTTTGATTCTCTGATCTACTTCCATGTAGAGATAGAAATGATTATCCAAGAGCTTATACATTAATAATAGGATAACAATATGACCTCTATTGTTTTTATTTTCAAAGCACATATCGATCTCAGCCAGCCACTATGCCAGAGACCACTGGCATATCAGGCACTGGACAGAGAAGGCAGCCTCAGCATTATCTACCTCCTACTCAGCTCCTATCAAGAGCCTCTCTGAGAGTGGTATGATTTAGAAATTATCTTTCATGATATGCAGTCCCTCTGTTCTTCTATGGTAGAAGATATGTTACTATGTTACTGCACCGAATCAAATCAGACTGTCAGATGAGATGTTTATCAACAAAACCTGCAAGAAATAGTAATATTAAATCCCCTATTTGATTTCCCATAAAAAAATAAAATCACTGGAATCATTAATGACCATCCTTAACAGAAACTTTCGTGTGTAACATTTCGTAAGATAAAAAGAAAAAATAATAGGACTAGGAAAATCTCAGTTACTCTGAGATATTGTGTATGATTCCTCCTTTCTATTAAGTGAAGTCAAAATTTCAGCCCAGTAGCTTACTTCTCCAGGTCCTCTGAGCCCAGTTTGCAGTAAAAGCTCTGCTAGTCATTATCAGGTAATATGGCCGCTCCAGCCCTAACTTGTTATCTCTTGAGTTTATAATCCACCTTCTCCATTTATTCTTGCTTTTCCTTTATTTGCTTTAGGCTTAAGCCTTTTTTAGTGGTAATTTCTTAGTCTTATTCTTTTATTCACTCATTCAATAAAATGTATTGCCGTGTATTGAGAGCCCACTATGTGCCAAGTCTTGGAGCTTGTGATTAATACAGAAGCAGTCATGGAGTTTACAATCTAAGCTAGGAATCAATTCACGCTAAGTTATTTTAAGCTCTTTTACAAACTTATGATCTCTCTGGCAAAAATTCCAGGCTCTTTGCAAATGTCTCATCTCCCAGGTTGGTCTCTCTGAACCAGAGGGCTCTGCAGACACGACCAGACACATGGCCATCAAGGACCTGCATAGCAGAGTAATGCAATTTTCCATTCTACCCGTGTGCAGCCCCTGACCCCAAGTTCATAATGGCCTTCTAGAAAGAAGCAATTTAACATAGGTGCAGATTCTGCCAGCGGCTACTGACTTTTGAGGATATTCTAACTCCAATGATATGATCCTTGTCTAACCCTTCCCGACTTCCATTCCTTGCACACTAAGCTTAATCAACACCAAGCTACCCCAGTTTCCTGAACACACCATGTCTTTCAATTCTCCACATCTTTGCAAATGTTCCCTCTCACCCTTCCTTTGCCAACTTGTCCATATGACATAGTGCCATCTGTCATTCAGATCACTGCTTAAGGAACGCCTCCTCCATGATGCCTGCTGTCCTCCCTCCTCCCTTTCTCTTCTCCTTTCCCAAAGTAATTCCTCCCTCTTCTGTGCTGGAGAGTTACAGTGCACTGGTTTCTAGCTTAGTCTCTGAATTCAAATTAACCTGAGTTCATCTCCTGGCTCCACCACTTAGCAACTACGTGATCTTGGACAATTTATTTAACCTTACTAGGTCTCAGTTTCCTGATCTGCAAAAGGGGACAATAATAGTATCTATCTCATAGGGTTGTTAGAACTAAATAATACAAGAAATTAAAAGTACTTATGTACTGTCACATAGTAAGCACTTTTACCATTGATCATATGACATTGGGTTGTAGTTATTTATTTCAGTTTCACTCTACCCAACTAGACTGGAAGCTTCTTAAGAGCAAGAATTATGTCTTATTCATCACAGGGCCTGACATACAGTAAATGCACAATAAGTGGGTTTTTAACTGAACCTAAAAGTGGCATAAAATATGCATAATTCTTTGCAATTTAATGCAATTCAAATGAAGGACTTTTAAATAACTCCTACTGTACTAACTGCAATTAGAGAGCATCCTTCTCCCACGCCCTCTTTAAAATTTCCTACTCCTTTATGGCTTAACATCAGTCACTCAACAGTTATCTATCTAGTGCCGACCATGTGCCAAGCAATGTGCTAGGCAGTGGAACTTTCTTAGTGAACATGAAGCAGTTCCAAGCCTCTAGAGAAGAGACAGACAAGTAAACCAGCTTACACAATAAAGCCCCGTGGGAGTCACAGTGGGATAACATACAAAATGCCATGGGAAAACTTAAGAAGAAGCAACTATGCAAATTTTGGAGTCAGAGAAATGAAACCTGGCTGAAATTCAGAATGCAGGGCCTTTGGGAGGTATACTCTTTACCCACTAAGTTAATAGTTGACCAACCACCTGCCCAGGGGCATCCCTGGTCCAGAGGCCCCCTTCTCTTAATATTAATGACAGGTTCTAGGGTACTCTGGAGAGCAGTACCTTAGGGTCTTGGGTGACCCTAACTTCCTTGCAACATTACTGTCTAAAGGATATTCAGCCTTTAGATGGTGATATAGTTAAATGCAAATACGTTGTGAAAAACACGAGATGCCTGGGCCAGTATCATCTGGAGCCTCCCAGGCCTCATAGAATTCACTGCAATAAGTCTTCCTCTTTTAAACAACCACATGTCTTTTCTTGGAAAGATCCAGGTTTTTTCAAAACACCTGTTAAAATTATACATGCATAAATTATTTTACTATGGTCAGAAAGATCTTAATTCTTTTTCCTGTAATCTGTGCTCTACATACAAAACATTCTGTGACAATCTCTAAGTTCTTTCATTAAATAAAACATTTATTGAGGTACTATGATT
The DNA here is from genome assembly GCF_964165515.1 of Mesoplodon bidens. NCBI lineage: Eukaryota > Metazoa > Chordata > Mammalia > Artiodactyla > Ziphiidae > Mesoplodon > Mesoplodon bidens. The sequence goes on along the minus strand of NC_138164.1, from coordinate 22,181,849 downwards.
ATTATCATTACCTCAAGGGTTAGCATAGCTTGAGTTTTTAATTCTTTGTTTCCTGACTCAATTATCACACACTCAGTTTCCCCACACCTGTGGGTTTATTTATATAGTGAAGTAATTTGGAGGAAGTGTAAATACACCAAAGAACATAAAAGTCAACAGAATCCCTCATCAAAGATTAAAACGGCTTTTGGCTGTAGCTTCAGGGACTCCATTCTGGAACTTCCAATCTGTTTAGCAACGGTCCCTTCCTTTTTCTGAGCAGCCCACTGGGGCAGTTCTCTTTAATGAACGCCTTTTCCTTTCCATGTGAAGTATACCACTCCCCGCCCGTTCCATTTCCAACAGAATATAATTCAAGATGTTGAATTTGAGTTAACTGAAAGGTTGAATTCTGGATGTCAGGCAGAACTGGATTTGAATTCTGCCTCCAAATCATTAACTAGCGGTGTGACTTTGGATAAGTTACTTAACATCTCTGAATCTAGTTTTCTTATCTGAATAGAACTATTGTAAAGATTAAGTGAAATAACATTTATAACAAGTTTAACTACACATTGTTCTAAGTGTTTTATATGTATTAACTAATTTACCCTTTACCAGGTGTCCATCCCATAGGGGGCTAAGGGATAAATATCATGTGACCACTTTACTGTGAGTTCTACCAGCCCACATCTCTCCTACATGCCATATTCTGTACCTGCCAGTCACAAAATAAAGGCAGTTTTTCTTGCTGTGGCCAGCCTTGACATGCTACTAACCCTAGGCATCCAGCCCTGACCCCTTCTGAACAGGGCCTTCAATGTGCTCAGTGTGTCTGCTTGGCTCAGATAGGCAGCCTGCAGCCCTTTGCACTAGCTGCAAATGCATCTCTGCATTTTAATCCAGCAGAGCTGGCTTTGCTGACATTAGGGACATGATGCAAAGCACAGCTCTTTAGTTTCCAAATGAATGAAGAAATGGCACATTGAAAGAGAGGCTGGCCACAGAATCTAGCTAGAAAACAATAATGACTCACAGGAAAGACAAAGACTGAGTAAGCACCAACGACAGGCCACTCATCCCTTCAACATCACTCTGGGAAAATATGGTCTCACTATGGAGCAACCAAAAACATATGGACAAGATCTCCCAGGCTTCTGAGGATAGTCTAATTCCTACCTGGCTTATAAATTTCATAACTTCTAAATTAGCTACACTAGGACTTGGGGGAAGATGTACAGGGACCATGGATAGTAGAAATATTTACATGTGGCATGCATCTGCGTCATGACTGGCATTGCAAATCAATTATGAAATGACTATTAGATAGCTTTGATAAGAGACCTTGTTATTTACAGTCTGGATGTTGGACCACAAAATATTCCACTGGTGACAAAAAGAGATTGAAGCTAGTTTCTGTATGTATACACTCTCAGAGGTCTGGGCAGAAATCTAAAAAAAATCTAAGAATACATAAAATATTTAGTGTGATACTCTTTCCTTAATGATGATGATGATGATGATGATTATCACCACATAATGCTACCTAATCATGGCATATTTTAAGTAGAAAAGTACCTTATTAATACATAAGCTTTTCTTTTAACCTATTCATTATTTTTACGGGTGATTATTCAATATATTAACAATTATCTTTGAGCAACAAAAAACACATCATAATTTTTAATACTAGTAAATGTTCAAAATTTTGAACTAAGCAAATGTTTACATAATATCCCACAGGGGAAAAATTACTTTGGTAAAAGGGTCTAATGAATCAGTATTGCCTTCACTTTCTTTGGGATTTCTCAGGAATTGCCAACAAGTACTGGGAACTAAAAGGACATGTCTAGAAGACTGCGTGTGGTATGTTAAAATATTTTGAATTAACTAAATCAAGAGTTTGTTGACCAAAACCAAGCATTCTTAGAAGACAAACCTTGTATACACTTTTAATGTTTTTGGCTCCCCAGCATCTAAACCTCTTTGCTATGCATGAGAAACCTTATGAGATAGAACCCACCTTCTACTACAGAAGCTCAGCACTCCAGGTATTGGCTTGGCCAGCTAGACTGCTGTTGGTACATGGTCTAGATTCCTCTGATTGGGTGCACCCACCTCAGATTTTGAACCAGGACCAAAGAAGGAGGAAGCTCAGAGTCCATTCTGAATAGATTAATAATAAGCAGGGACAGAAGCTGCGTTCGTTTTCCAAAGCACAGTGATTCCAGACCACCTCCAGTGCCAGCATCAGGCTGAAGGCGGGGCAAGCTGTGGCATCTGAGCCTATCATAGAGACAGTGATATCTTACTGGGATGCTTCTGAGATATAATTTTGGACATGGTACCTGGTTCTATCACTTACAAGCCTGGTTTTCAAGCCCTTCTGTAGGTTATATCAAAGACTAAACATTTTAAAATAAATTTTTTGTGTAAGACCAGAATCCTGACTATTTTGTTATATTTATTTTTAAATATTTTAAAATATAGAACTCATTACTCCAGCTATATGTGGTAGTTTGAGAAGGGGGTGGGCAGTTGGTAGCCATTGCAAAAACATTTGCTGGTAGTCAGGGGCATTCTCACTTTGAATTCCAGAATGTACCTTCCAGGTGGCAATGACTGTGCACGGACATGTGATGTGAATCAGCATTTAACTGTTCTCTCTTACCTGTTCTAGAGCCCTCACACCACACTATGGCTCCCAGACTGCTCTTTCTCTACCCCTAAATGGCCCACTCAGGGTGCTCGACTAGGAGTAATTCCGATTCCCATTCACTGAGAACAGCATTGAAATCCTAGGTCCACCTTTTGTTCCGCTGGACTTTCCCTCATTTAGTTCATTCTCTTTCCCCTTTCTTGTCAGAGTTCCTTAGTACAATATTCTGCTTCTTTGAAGAAAGAGCTTTAACTAGCTCTTCTACCCCATTTCATCCTACTTCTTAGGAGGTAAATTCATAGCAGTCAGTTGTGTATGTGGAGACTGTCCTTGTTGGCGTTACCCTATTATCTCTCATTAGTATTAAGGAATGTCTTCTCTCCATACCTCTGAAATATGAGAGAATCTTTTGTGGGAATTTTACCTTTGTTCTATTCCCAGAGAGTGGTGCCACTTTAAGTAGTATCTTAACAAACTTTTCAGTAAATAACTTAACTATTCAATTGAAACCACCTCTCCTTCTAAACAAAAAAGTTTATTTGGGACCTGGCTGATTCAAGGTGGTGACAGTTCACATAGAGCTTTCCAAAGCTAGCATCTGTGAAATTATGAGCATATCCACTTGATGGAGAAGTTAGGTGTTAAAGAAAGTTACTAACTTGCTCAAAGCACAGAGCTGGTTCAAAGTGGAACTGAATTGCTGGGACTCAAAACCCAAGCTTCAAACCCCTACTTTTCCTCTACATAACTGTACTTCTCAACTATTAGTGTCATTTGTGGTGCCTGCCACACCCAGAACCCAGAACCACTTCTAGGGGAAATTGCCCATCTTGAGTCCCTACTGACAGGGCAGCCCCCAGCCACGGTGGTTTGATCACACCCCTCTGGCCTCCACTAATTGAACAGGGGTGGGCAGCTGACCCAAAGGAAGCCAATTCAACAGACTGATCGGCAGTCTATGAGGTTGCCTGACACAAAAAGTTTTGACTCAACAGAGGTGACCTGAGTCAACCAGATCCTAGCTGAGTCTTACTCCTTCTAACCAAGAGGCCTAATTGACTCAAGCTTACTGTAGATAATTGTTGAATACATTATTCTAATTAACACATTGTGTGGAACAACCTTGTTCAATTTTCTTTTTCACCACTCTCATGTAAACATGTCCTAATGGAACAGGACATCACATGTTAGAAGTTCCCAATCTTTTATCCTCTGATAATTGGTTTTTTCTAGGAACTTTTGTTCTGTGGATTCCTTGACCCCACAGTCTTGGTCCTCTCTCTACTTTTTGGTCTGTCCTTCTTCTATGTGCTAGGCAGCATTCCTAGTGCTTTACACAAATTTTCTTATTTAAGGTTCATGACAACCCCATAAGATAAGCACTATCAGTATTTATATTTTACAGATGAAGAAAACGAGACACAGAGGTGGTGGCTTGGATCAGGGTGGCAGCAGAGGAGAAAAGAGGGCAGATTAACAGATGTATTTTGAAAGTGGAACCAGCAAGGCCTGGCCACTGGCTTACATGTGGAAGTGAGGGAAGGGGAGAATCAAGAATGATACTGAAGCAACAGGGTGAATTATGCAGCCATTTGTTCAGCCTCTTTGTCATCTCTAATTGGATGTTCCAGAAGCCCTTCCAGAAGACAAGGTCAACGTGTCTAAAACTGAATCTTATTAATAATTCTTTCCTTAAGACCTGCTCCTCTTTTTAATATTTTCTTTTTCAAAGAGTGTCACCATCACTGTTATTAAATGGCAAGTATTTTATAGAAAGCAATGCCAATGAGAGAAGCAGTTAAAACTACAGTTTCAGATCCTACTATAGTGAAGATACTTCTAGTGTTCAAACTGTTGTCTCCAACTTACTATATTTACTAGACATTTAGCTCCCTCATTTGACCATAAGCTTCTCAAGGGCAGAGATTATGTCTGTAATTAGAGCTAACATTTACTGAGTATTTTCCAAAGGTCAGAGCTGTGTTAAGCATTTGGCATGCATCATCCCATGTAGTTCTCCCAACAGCCTTATGAGGCAGGGAATAGAGCACAGTGGTTAAGAACAGGGGCTAGACTGCCTGGGTTCAAATCCTGACCTTGTCACATGATTTGGGGGAAGCTACTCAACTTTTCTGTGCATTGGTTGTCACACTGGACTCTGGGAGAACAGAGGAGGGACATGTAACTCAGATAGATGAGATCAAAGACAGCTTTGTAGCATGAAATGAATCGCTGAGCTGAATCTTTGTTCACAAGGGTCAGAGTGTTGAAGGCAAAGAAAGCAGCCTATGTGGAGGCCCAGAGGTAAACAAAAGCATAGAACCTGATTGTTTTAAACTGTCAGTGCAGTTTCCCAAGAGCAAGGAAGGGTCACAAACTCAAATACCTACAAGAACCAGGCAAGTAAGGTAAGTAAAGAGACTGGCCAGGGGTAAGATAACAGTAAGGTGTGAGATCTGGGAAAACAGGAGAGCACAGGACTCACCTATAGGGGCCCAGCCTCTGCTCCTGCCAAACTCCTTCCCGCTCACCAAGCTCCACTACACTGTCCTTCACTCTCTGCATTGGAAACCACTGAGCTTATACTGCCTCCAAGCTCCTTCACTTTCTGTTTCCTCTAACTGAACGTCCGTTCTTTGCATGGCTGGCTCTTGCATCATTTCAGTTCAAATGTGATTTAAAAGAGGTCTTCCCTGATGACCACCCACAAGCCAGTCCCGGACCTTCTAGTGATTCATTCTTATTTATTTTTTTCAGAGCACTTGCTACTATGTGAAATTATTGTACTCCTTTGCTTATTTGTGGATTTTGTGTATTTGTTTAATTATATACTGGCTAAGTAATATAAGTACTCCTGGAGCAGGAAACCTTTCCAGCACCTAAAACAATAGCTAACACAACAGTAAGAGCCAAGAAAAAGGTCATTTATTCATTCTGAATTCATAAAAAGTGCTTTTATTGTGCACCTACTCTGTACCAGGTACTATAGGCTGCAGAGATTGAACAAACATCAGAATGTAGGTAGTAGTTAATGCCAGAGGAATGGGTGAGAAAACCCAGGACATGGGTCAGACAGGAGTTCTTTGTAGTAGAAAGAAGAAGAAATATCCCGAAGATACTGATCAGGGGAGATAGGGGGGAAGCAGGAGAGAAATGGTATCACAGAAGCTAAAGGAAAACAGAGTTCACAATGTAAATCACAACTTGATTAGATGATTTGCTGCTGGCTGATTATGATGTACAGTAGATACCTAGATAGCTAAGACTCCTCTCATTACATTGTCTCATTATTGTGCCCATCTGGGGACTTCTGAAGCCTCACCTACATATCTACTGTCTGTCTAGTTTTCCTGTAATATATCTCAATAGTGATGCCATGTCTGTTCTCCTTTTACCTATTAAAAAATCTTCCCTGCATTCTCATCTTCAAATAAATAAATTTCCATTTATATATTCATCCTATCTGGAGATACATAAATACATATATATATATATATGTAATATATATATGTACTAAAAAAACAGGCAAGGTTAGGGGATGGATAGTGACCAGAATGTATATGAATGGAGGATATATGTGATATTCTAGATAAGGTGTTATGGAATGGCTTCTCTAACAAGATGGCATTTGAGCAGAAATCTTAAGGACATTAGTGAATGAGCCTTGTATATATTTGAGGAAGAGTGTTCTAGAGAGAGGGAACAACAAAATCAGCAAGAAGTCCAGTGGGGCTAGTGGAGAGTGAGTGGGGGTGGGGGTGGGTGGAAGAAGACAAGCGGTTGGCAGTGAACAGGATAGACTGAAGGAAGCAGCAACTGCCTTCAGCTTAAGGATTCTCCAAGTCTGCCTTAGGAAGTTGGGTGCAACCTGTGCCCAGAACACAGTAAGTGCCCAATAAACATTTGGTGAATGAATGAATCCCTCAGGTGACAGAGAATTATTTGAGATCTGCATCGTGGAGAACACAGCTTACTGAATGAGTCCTTAACTCAGGCAAGTTTGGCACTTAATTATATTTAAATTAATGTTTTCTCTAGATTTTTTTCAAATGTATGTCTTACCTTTCTGAGAAAATATTTGGATTTTTTTAAGTTATGGACCATGTCTTTTATGATTCCAACTTCAGTACTGGAACTCAAAAAAAAATAAATCAGGAAAGGCAGTGGAATACAGATATATAATGGAAGAAAAAGAAAAAAATATAAAGGGTGGTTGGTTATATCTGGATGATAGGATGAGAGATGATTTGTATCTTTGAAACCTTATGTTTTTATGTGTCTTAAAACTTTCTACCATATACATGTATTCTTGTTATAATTTAAAATGATACATTAGAATACTACAAGGTACTAGCTATTAAAGTCAGTGAAATCCACCTCCATTAACCCTTGTTCAAGATCCATATAGCTGAAGTATTTGAGTCTCAATTTCACTATTAATCAGCTATATATATTTAAAAAGCCTTGGAGAGAGAGACTTCAAGATGGAGGAGGAGTAAGACATGGAGATCACCTTCCTCCCCACAGATACATCAGAAATACATCTACACATGGAACAGCTCCTACAGAACACCTACTGAACGCTGGCAGAAGACCTCTGACTTCCCAAAAATCAAGAAACTCCACACACACCCGGGTAGGGCAAAAGAAAAAAGAAAAAACAGAGACAAAAGAATAGGGACGGGACCTGCACCTCTGGGAGGGAGCTGTGAAGGAGGAAAAGTTTCCACACACTAGAAGCCCCTTCGAGGACGGAGACTGAGGGTGGTGGAGCGGGGAAGCTTCGGAGCCACGGAGGAGAGCGCAGCAACAGGGGTGTGGAGGGCAAAGCGGAGAGATTCCCGCACAGAGGATCGGTGCCGACCGCCACTCACCAGCCCGAGAGACTTGTCTGCTCACCCGCCGGGGCGGGCGGGGGCTGGAAGCTGAGGCTCGGGCTTCGGTCGGATCCCAGGGAGAGGACTGGGGTTGGTTGCATGAACACAGCCTGAAGGGGGCTAGTGTGCCACGGCTAGCCTGGAGGGAGTTCGGGAAAAAGTCTGGACCTGCCGAAGAGGCAAGAGACTTTTTCTTGCCTCTTTGTTTCCTGGTGCGCGAGGAGAGGGGATTAAGAGCGCTGCTTAAAGGAGCTCCAGAGACGGGCACAAGCCGCGGCTACCAGCGCGGACCCCAGAGACGGGTATGAGACGCCAAGGCTGCTGCTGCCGCCACCAAGAAGCCTGTGAGCAAGCACAGGTCACTATCCACACAGCGCCTCCTGGGAGGCTGTGCAGGCCGCCACTGCCAGGGTCTTGTGATCCAGGGACAACTTCCCTGGGAGGACACACAGCGTGCATCAGGCTGTTGCAATGTCACGCTGGCTTCTGCTGCCACAGGCTCGCCCCGCACTCTGTGCCCCTCACTCCCCACGGCCTGAGTGAACCAAAGCCCCTGAATCAGCTGCTCCTTTAACCCCGTCCTCTCTGAGCGAAGAACAGATGCCCTCAGGAGACTTACACGCAGAGGCGGGGCTGGATCCAAAGCTCAACCCCAGGAGCTGAGTGAACAAAGAAGAGAAAGGGAAATCACTCCCAGCAACCTCAGGAGCAGCGGATTAAATCTCCACAACCAACTTAATGTACTCTGCATCTGTGGAATACCTGAATAGATAACAAATCATCCCAAAAAGAGGTGGACTTTGAGAGCAACTGTAGACTTGGGGTTTGCTTTCTGTGTCTAATTTGTTTAGGTTTTAGGTTTATCTTAGTTTAGTATTTAGAGTTTATTATCATTGGTACAATTGTTTACTGATTTGGTTGCTCTTTTCCTTTTATAGATAGATAGATATAGTTTTTCCTTTTTCTCTTTTTCTGATCATGTGTATGCTTCTTTGTGTGATTTTCTCTGTATAGCTTTGCTTTTACCATTTGTCCTAGGGTTCTGTCTTTTTTTTTTTAGTATAGTTTTTAGCGCCTGTTATCATTGATCATTTGGTGGATTTCTTTTTTGATTTGGTTGCTCTCTTCTTTCTTTTTCTTTTTCTATCACTTTATAATTTTTTATTTATTTTTAATAATTGTTTTATTTTAATAACTTTATTTTATTTTTCTTTCTTTCTTTCTTTCTTTTTTTCTCCCTTTTCTTCAGAGCCATGTGGCTGAGAGAGTCTTTGTGCTCTAGCCAGGTGTAAGGCTGGTGCCTCTGAGGTTGGAGAGCTGAGTTCAGGACATTTGTCCACCTGAGACCTCCTGGCTCCATGTACTATCAAACGGCAAAAGCTCTCTCAGAGATCTCCATCTCAACACTAAGACCCAGCTCCACTCAACGACCAGCAAGCTACAGTGCTGGACACCCTATGCAAAACAACTAGCAAGACAGGAACACAACCCCACCCATTAGCAGAGAGGCTGCCTAAAATCATAATAAGGTCACAGACACCCCAAAACACACCATCGGACATAGTCCTGCCTACCAGAAAGACAAGGTCCAGCCTCATCCATCAATAAACAGGCACCAGTCCCCTACACAAGGAAGCTTACACAACCCACTGAAAAAACCTTAGCCACTAGGGGAAGACAGCAAAAACAATGGGAACTACAAACGTGCAGCCTGTGAAAAGGAGACCCCAAACAGTAAGTTAAGCAAAATGAGAAGACAGAGAAACACACAGCAGATGAAGGAACAAGGCAAAAACCCACCAGACCAAAAAATGAAGAGGAAATAGGCAGTCTACCTGAAAAAGAATTCAGAATAATGATAGTAAAGATGATCCAAAATCTTGGAAATAGAATGGAGAAAATACAAGAAATGTTTAACAAGGACCTAGAAGAACTAAAGAGCAAACAAACAAAGATGAACAACAAAATAAATGAAATTTAAAATTCTCTAGAAGGAATCAATAGTAGAATAACTGAGGTAGAAGAACGGATAAGTGACCTGGAAGATAAAAGAGTGGAAATAACTACCACAGAGCAGAATAAAGAAAAAAGAATGAATAGAATTGAGGACAGTCTCAGAGACCTCTGGAACAACATTAAAAGCACCAACATTCGAATTATACGGGTCCCAGAAGAAGAAGAGAAAAGGAAAGGGACTGAGAAAACATTGGAAGAGTTTATAGTTGAATACTTCCCTAATATGGGAAAGGAAATAGTTAATCAACTCCAAAAAGTGCAGAGAGTCCCATACAGGAGAAATCCAAGGAGAAACATGCCAAGACACATATTAATCAAACTATCAAAAATTAAATATAAAGAAAAAATATTAAAAGCATCAAGGGAGAAGCAACAACATACAAGAGAATCCCCATAAGATCTGCTGATCTTTCAGCAGAAACTCTACAAGACAGAAGGGAGTGGCAGGACATATTTTAAATGATTAAAGGGAAATAACTACAACCAAGATTACTCTACCCAGCAAGGATCTTATTCAGATTCAACAGAGAAATTAAAACCTTTACAGACAAGCAAAAGCTACGAGAATTCAGCACCACCAAACCAGCTTTACAACAAATGCTAAAGGAACTTCTCTAGGCAGGAAACACAAGAGAAGGAAAAGATCTGCAATAACAAACCCAAAACAATTAAGAAAACGGTAATAGGAACATAAATATCAATAACTACCTAAATGTAAATGGATTAAATGTTCCAACCAAAAGACACGGACTGGCTGAATGAGTACAAAAACAAGACCCGTATATATACTGTCTAAAAGAGACCCACTTCAGATCTAGGGACACATACAGACTGAAAGTGAGGGGATGGAAAAAAGATATTCCATGCAAATGGAAATCAAAAGAAAGCTGGAGTAACAATTCTTATATCAGACAAAATAGACTTTAAAATAAAGACTATTACACAAGACCCAGAAGGACACTACATAATGATCAAGGGATCAATCCAAGAAGAGGATATAACAATTGTAAATATTTATTCACCCAACATAGGAGCACCTGAATACCTAAGGCAAATGCTAACAGCCATAAAAGGGGAAATCGACAGTAACACAAAAATAGTACAGAACCTTAACACCCCACTTTCACCAATGGACAGATCATCCAAAATGAAAATAAATAAGGAAACCAAAGCTTTATATGATACATTACACAAGATGAACTTAACTGATGTTTATAGGCCATTCCATCCTAAAACAACAGACTACACTTTCTTCTCAGGTGGTCATGGAACATTCTCCAGGACAGATCATATCTTGGGTCACAACTCAAGCCTTGGTAGATTTAAGAAAATTGAAATCGTATCAAGTATCTTTTCCAACCACAACGCTATGAGACTAGATATCAATTACAGGGGAAAATCTGTAAAAAATACAAACACATGGAGGCTAAACAATACACTAATAAATAACCAAGAGATCACTGAAGAAATCAAAGAGGAAATCAGAAAATACCTACAAACAAATGGCAATGAAAACACAACGACTCAAAACCTGTGGGATGAAGCAAAAGCAGTTCTAAGAGGGAAGTTTATAGCAATACAATCCTACCTCAAGAAACAAAAAATGTCTCAAATAAACAACTTAACCTTACACCTAAAGCAATTAGAGAAAGAAGAACAAAAAAATCCCAAAGTTAGCCGTAGGAAAGAAGTCATACATATCAGATCAGAAATAAATGAAAAAGAAATGAAGGAAACAATAGCAAATATCAATAAAACTAAAAGCTGGTTCTTTGAGAAGATAAACAGAATTGATAAACCATTAGCCAGACTCATCAAGAAAAAAAGAGAGAAGACCTCAATCAATAGAATTAGAAATGAAAAAGGAGAAGTAACAACTGACACTGCAGAAATAAGAAGGATCATGAGAGATTACTACAAGAAACTATATGCCAATAAAATGGACAACCTGGAAGAAATGGACACATTCTTAGAAAAGCACTTCCTTCCTAGACTGAACCAGGAAGTAATAGAAAATATAAACAGATCAATTGCAAGCACTGATATTGAGACTGTGATTAAAAATCTTCCAACAAACAAAAGCCCAGGACCAGAAGGCTTCACAGGCAAATTCTATCAAACATTTAGAGAAGAGCTAACACCTATACTTCTCAAACTCTTCCAAAATATAGCAGAGGCAGGATCACTCCCAAACTCATTCTGTGAGGCCACCATCACCCTTATTCCAAAACCAGACAAAGATGTCACAAGGAAAGAAAATTAGAGGCCAATATCACTGATGAACATAGATGCAAAAATCCTCAACAAAATACTAGCAAACAGAATCCAACAGCACATTAAAAGGATCATACACCATGATCAAGTAGGGTTTATCCCAGGAATGCAAGGATTCTTCAATATAAGCAAATCAATCAATGAGATATACCATGCTAACACACTGAAGGAGAAAAACCATATGATCATCTCAATAGTTGCAGAAAAAGCTTTCAACAAAATTCAACACCGATTTATGATAAAAAGAAAAACCTAGAAAGTAGGCATAGAGGGAACTAATGTCATATAATAAAGGCCATATATGACAAACCCACAGCCAACATCCTTCTCACTGGTTCTCATTGTTTTCAATGGTGAAAAACTGAAACCATTTCCTCTAAGATCAGGAAGATGACAAGGTTGTCCACTCTCACTACTATGATTCCACATAGATTTAGAAGTTTTAGCCACAGCAATCAGAGAAGAAAAAGATATAAAAAGAATCCAAATCGGAGAAGAAGAAGTAAAGCTGTCACTGTTTGCAGATGACATGATACTATACACAGAGAATCCTAAGATGTTACCAGAAAACTACTAGAGCTAATCAGTGAATTTGGTAAAGTAACAAGATACAAACTTAATGCACAGAAATCTCTGGCATTCCTATACACTAATGATGAAAAAATCTGAAAGAGAAATTAAGGAAACACTCCTATTTACCACTGCAACAAAAAGAATAAAATACCTAAGAATAAGCCTACCTAAGGAGACAAAAGACCTGTATGCAGAAAACTATAAGACACTGTTGAAAGAAATTAAAAATGATACAAACACATGGAGAGATATACCATGTTCTTGGATTGGAAAAATCAACATTGTGAAAATGACTATACTACCCAAAGCAATCTACAGATTCAGTGCAATCCCTAACAAACTACCAATGGCATTTTTCTCAGAACTAGAACAAAAAATTTCACAATTTGTATGGAAACACAAAAGACCCCTAATAGCCAAAGCAATCTTGAGAATGAAAAATGGAGCTAGAAGAATCAGGCTCAACTTATACTACAAAGCTACAGTAATCAAGACAGTATGGTACTGGCACAAAAACAGAAATATAGATCAATAGAACAGGAGAGAAAGTCCAGAGATAAACTCATGCACATATGGTCACCTTATCTTTGATAAAGCAGGCAAGAATCTACAATGGAGGAAAGACAGCCTCTTCTATAAGTGGTGCTGGGAAACTGGACAGCTACATGTAAAAGAATGAATTCCGAACACTCCCTAACACCATACACAAAAATAAACTCAAAATGGATTAAAAACGTAAATGTAAGGCCAGACACTATAACACTCTTAGAGAAAACATAGACAGAACACTCTGTGACATAAATCACAGCAAGATCCTTTTTGACCCACCTTCTAGAGAAATGAAAATAAAATAAACAAATAGGACCTAATGAAACTTAAAAGCTTTTGCACAGCAAAGGAAAACATGAACAAGATGAAAAGACAACCCTCAGAATGGCAGAAAATATTTGCAAATGCAGCAACTGACAAAGGATTAATCTCCAAAATTTACAAGCAGCTCATGCAGCTCAATATCAAAAAAACAAAAAACCCAATCCAAAAATGGGCAGAAGACCTAAATAGACATATCTCCAAAGAAGATGTACAGATTGCCAGAAAAAACATGAAAGGATGTTCAGCATCACTAATCATTAGAGAAATACAAATCAAAACTACAATGAGATATCTGCTCACACCAGTCAGAATGACCATCATCAAAAAATCTACAAACAATAAATGCTGGAGAGGGTGTGGAGAAAAGGGAACACTCTTCCACTGTTGGTGGGAATGTTAATTGATACAGCCACTATGGAGAACAGTATGGAGGTTTCTTAAAAAACTAAATTAGAGCTACCATATGACCCAGCAATCCCACTACTGGGCATATACCCTGAGAAAACCATATTTCAAAAAGAGTCATGTACAACAATGTTCATTGCAGCTCTATTTACAATAGTCAGGACATGGAAGCAAGCTAAATGTCCATCGACAGATGAATGGATAAAGATGTAGTACATATATACAATGGAATATTACTCAGCCATAAAAAGAAATGAAATTCAGTTATTTGTAGTGAAGTGGATGGGCCTAGAGTCTGTCATACAGAGTGAAGTAAGTCAGAAAGAGAAAAACAAATACTGTATGCTAACACATACATATGGAATCTAAAAAAAAAAAATGGTTATATAGAACCTAGGGGAAGGACAGGAATAAAGACGCAGAAGTAGAGAATGGACTTGAGGACACAGGGAGGCGGAAGGTTAAGATGGGATGAAGTGGGAGAGTGGCATGGACATATATACACTACCAAATATAAAATAGCTAGTGGGAAGCAACCGCATAGCATACGGAGATCAGCTTGGTGCTTTGTGACCACCTAGCCAGGTGGGATAGGGAGGGTGGGAGGGAGATGCAAGAGGGAGCAGATATGGGGATATATGTATATGTATAACTGATTCACTTTGTTATAAAGCAGAAACTAACACACCATTGTAAAGCAATTTTACTCCAATAAAGATGTTAAATAAAATAAAAATAAAAAGCCTTGGAAAATGCCAGCTCCTGCTTTTGTACGTAAAGAATTGACCACCAAGACAATACAAGTAATTGTTAGACCCAATCCTACCAACACTCTAAAATGTTCTTGCAAACACATATTTTAGCAAAGGCAACACAGAAGGTAGCAATAATACATTCATCAGGAAAGTGTCTTCTAGTAAACAAGTTGTCCTTGCCAAAGTTTACGGAACATTTAGCTGCCTCCTGTAGTTTTCCAAAATAAAGTGACAAGTCCCTGAATTTCTCTAGCAAGATCGCCATTTAAAAGCAGAAACTGCCAAAGACAAATAATTCTCACTTTTTAAAATAGATGCTTGTAAAAAACAACCCAGAAGGCCTAGCCCTTCTCAGTAAAACAGGGGTCTGTGTATGAAACTAAAAAAAGCAGAGGAAGTCACATAATAACTGAAGAGTTAGAGAAACGTTTAAGGGGAATACTGACGTTTCAAATTAGGTAAATATTTGGACAAAAATGAAGGGCTGTGAGACATAGTAATAGATAAATGGGGACTTCCCTGGTGGTCCAGTGGTTAAGACTCCAAGCTCCCAATGCAGGCGGCATAGGTTCGATCCCTGGTGAGGGAACTAAGATTCTGTATGCTGCATGGAACAGCCAAAAAGAAAAAAAAAAGAAAAAAGGAAGAAAGAAACAGATAAATGGCTGTACTATATCCAAAACTGTTAAAAGCCATCAGATAGCTCCAGTCTATTTATCTCTTCAGCCTAGATCATCTCCTCCCTGGGCCTGTGGCACTCGCTTGTGGAACCCGTCACTGCCTGGCTGGACTCCTCATTTCCGACTCCTGGATGCTCTTTGGCTGAATATCCCCTGGAATGTCCACGTTCAAACAAAAATAGCTGACAGTGTAAATGTCCCATTGATTTCTACTCTACGGATGGAAGGGAGTACCTGGAACCACCTAGGTTACCCATTTCCTCTGTATTCCTCAGACCTTAGCGTCTAGGCTCACTCACCCCTATCCTAGACTCTGAAGCCACTGTAGACTCTAAATCAAGGTGACTCTCCCACCTCAGCCACCCAACTCTCCAGCATACAGTGACTCAGCAGCAAACTTGCTCTGTTTATAGTCCTGCTCTTCCTGTAAACTGCAGCCCTAATTATGCAGCTATCTCTTCTATTTTATTGTTGTGCTATTTTTTGTTTGGAGAGATTCCTTCATTTTAATTTGTTTTCTGGTTGGTTATTTTTCTTTTTTCCTTTCTTTTGTTTTTAAGCCAACACCTACCTTGTTCTGCTACTTCAGTAGTTGGTTCCTTGTCTTGTTTCTCCACGCTTAATTTAAGTATTTTTCTAATTCCCCAGTTGCTTTGAGGTTTGAATTCTGCTTTGCTTGCTTTTTCAGATACTAAGCCATAAAACTTGGTTCCCTTGGCCATGTCTTTACTATGTTCTAACAGATTAAGGCCTAAATAAGTAGCCACAGGCTGGAGAGTCACTGGGTGTTATGGTCCCCAGTTTCAGTAGTCTAGAACCAACCCAAGTGCCTTCTACATGTCAGGCACAGGAGAACTGAGGACACTGAAAGGAACAAGACAGACAAAGCTCCTGCCTTTGTGGAGCTTACGTTCTGGTGTGAGGATACACAGTAAAATAAATAAGCAAATACAATCCTGGGTGATGAGTATCATGAAAAAAACAACAAAAAAAACCCCAAACCTGCTTCATCTGCCCAGGCCTACTGCTGACTTGTGATGCCTGCAGCTTATAGGAACCTCTCCTGCATCTGCTGATGAGAATGTCCCTGAATGTTTCCCTTAGTTAAAACAGGTCCCATCAGAAATCTTCACAGAATCTGAGTTTGGAGCTTTGGACAATTACGTTCTTATAAAAAAAAAAAAAAAAAAAAAAAAAGTGACCAGTTCCACTAACGCTGGCTGGGAATCCTTTAGCAATTATGGGATCTCCCCTTCCACACGATCACAGGACTCTTCCCCTCGTCTGGGAAGCCCCGGACTCCACACGTGCACCTCACAGGGTTCCTTCAACTTCCTCTTCTCTATCTCTTCCTTTTCAACTATTTTAAAAAATAATATCTGCTTATTTATAGAATCAAATAGAAAGGTGTGGACGATAGTACCCATCACCAATGAGTGTAGACTTAAAAAACTTTTTTTCAAATAGCTAATTCAAGTATCCAATTTAAAATTCAAAAGCCATTATTGGGTATAGACTAAAAAGTGAATCTCTCTTCCACCTTTTCTTCCAAATCATCCAGTTTCCCTGCCCAAGACAACACTTAGCAGTTTCTTGTGTGCCCTCCCAGAGATGTTATATGCATGTATAAGCAAACACAGAGACATTCTTTGTCTTTCTCACAAATGGTAGCATACTATATATACTGTACCTTACTTTTCCAATAATCAATGGGTCTTGAAGTTTATTCCATACCCATAGAGCCACTTTACTCTCTTTAATAGGTGAATGGCATCCTAATATATGGCAACACTGCAACTTATTTAAATAGTTTCCTATTAATGGACTTTTAAATTGATTCTAATTTTTTGACTTTGTAAGTAATACTGCAATTAATAGTCTTGGATATAGCCTTTTAACATAAGATGTACTCTAACCTGAAATTTCCATAATTATGTTTCCAACTACCATCTCAGTTTTGTACATTTGTAATTCTATATACCAATTTCCTTATAAAACAAGAGATACTTTCAGAGGTGACGAGGATGTTTTTGGTACACTTAAAATTCCATGTTGAAACAAAAATTTTTAAACTTCTGGGAAGGATGAACTACAATGACAGGTGTGATCCTTGTCAAGATGGCAAAATGCCACCTTAGGAGCATTTCTTATTTAAAGTGTTTACTGTTTTCAAAATTTCTATATTGGTCAAATATGGTGAAATTAGGGCAGCCACACTGTCTGGCTCAGGTAGAAGAACAAGCACACAACTGTATGACACAACAGTATTGAAAACCTTGCTGCCTGGCTTCCCACATGCTGAAAACCAGAGTCATGCTGCTAGTATGGAATCCTGTGGTAACTCATCAAAAGAAAGAAGCCCTGGGATTGGCCAACAGCCTGTATCTCATGCCGTCTAGTTCCTTTCCCCAAGAGCTTAGTAATGAAAAGCAACTCTAACCAATCACTGAAGCACATGGACAAGAGTGTGTTGTATCCTTCCATGTCCGTCTTATATAGATCATGTGCTTGGGAAGTGGTCAGTTAGGGTAATAATATTAAGGAAACATTACATTTCATGGGCTGTTGGAATTAACCCTAACTTCTCTGAAAGACATAAAAGAAACTGTGAATGAAAAATCACAGTAGTCACCTGGCTATGTGTGTGAAGCTCTTCAATCAGAGGAAATCAAGTGCTGGACAAAGAGCTGGAGAGGAAGGTGCATCCAAGGGACTATTGACATCACTTTAACTAAGGTAAGTGTTTTGGCATAAATGATAAAGTAGGAGATGTGAGAACAAGAGAAATAATTCTCTTGCATCACCAAGTGTAACCAGTGGGTCCACACATTTTCACTAACTCTGGATAGAACTAGAAGTAGTTTCCAGGGTTGTGTGCCAGTTTTGAACCTGAGGGTGACTTATGGGCCATCATTTTTGAAGCTCTGAGAGGTCTTAGATAAGGTGGCTGGGCAGTTGGAAAATCCAGGCTGAGGCAGCCAAGTAGGGGATGATGAGCACCTGAAACTCTGCCTTTTAAGGTTCAAATGTGAATCTCAGTGTGAGGTAGTCTACTTGGGAGATACATTTTAGAAAGAAGTGCTGACATTGCAACCATTCTCCCTCCCACCTTCTGCTCACAACCTGTCCTTTCCAAAGCATTTGCTTTTAACTAGTGAGGCTATTCCAGGGCTTTGCCTGTTATGGATCCATAGCCACTCAAATTCTTTAATTATGTGCAATTCGAAGTCACAATTCCAGGTCTAGACTTGAGTTTACAACTAAAATACAAACGGGCTATCCAGAATTGGTCATAGCAAATGTGCCCTACTTGCCTAATGCCTATTTCGAAGTTTTAGTATCAGACATTCAAAAATGTGATCCTCATTTTCACCATTCGCAAGCTGAAAAGTGGGGTCAGATTCAATGATTTCTAAGTTTTCTTTCATCAGTCTGACATTCTCTGAAGCATGAAATGTCTTCCCTATACATTTTCTTTTCCTTTTAAGTAAATAGAACTTGGAGTAAAGAGAAGAGGAAGTCCCTAATGCTCATTTATCTGAGATTGAAATTTTCTTTCAACTCTGGTTTACTTAAGATGAAAACCATAGTTGGTTATTGTTATAACAGCGACCATTTAAAGTGTTCATACTTACTCTCTCAGTAGCAGATAAAAGCCTCATTTACCTAACTCCCTGCCTTTTCTAGATAATACTATGAAACATTTCCACAAGCATATCCCCACTATTACCACAAATACATGCCTAAAACCAGATTCCTCTAAACATTTGCTCAAAACAGTAGTTCCTCTATCCTTAACTTCCCCTTTTTTCCAGTCGGTGATATTATAGGTTTCATATTCACACCCCCAAGTCATTTTGGACTTCTCCCTTTTCTTAGCTGCATCTCCATCAAATGTATCCAATCATTTACAAAGCTTCAGTGATTTTTTTTAAGTCACAATGTCTCACTAACTGGTCCCTTCCTCACTTCCCTCACAATTTCTTCATTATTCCCTGTCAGTGCTCCCATATTGGCCTTCAAACCTGTTTCCCTGCTTCAATCCTTGCCCTTTCCAAACTATCTAATAACCAATACAATATCGGGTTTACTAAATTGGGATGCTCTCCATGTTACCTTCTGTTCAAAACCTTCACAGACTTCCCAGTGTATATAGGATACATTGAGCTCAAACTCTGTCTCTGTCTGTCTGCCTGTCTCTGTCTGTCTCTCTCCCTGTTTCTCTCTCCCTCTCTTATTTGCAAATCTGTGTAATTTGTTCCTAATTTTCCTTTCCAACTTCTTTTATCCCTATTTTCCAGATTTCCCTGGCAATCTATTTTTGTTTATGCTGTACCACTCATATGCCCTTCCTTATCCTCTCTGCTTATCAAAATACTATCCATCTTCATTATCGAGCTTAAATGTCCCCTTTTTGAAACCCAGAATCATCTTCTATGTAAGTCTTTGCAACCATTCCAACCTAAAGTGATTCCTCTGTCCTCTGAAACTTCATTGCATTTGTTACCCGTGACACATATTTAACAGTTAAGAATTCTCTTGCCTTCTTAGTTTTCTTTTAACTTTCATGTGGTTTTATCTCCCAACTACATAGTAAGGTAATTAAGGGCAGTTACTGTATCATTCACGTAATGAGTCCTGAATTGTAGAGTTAGAATGCCTGTGTTTTAATCCTTGCACTGTTATTTACTGACCTTAATCTTGGTCTCAGTTTTCTCATTTGTGAAATGGAAACAGTGATAGTTATTTCCTTGTAGGGGTTTTGTGGGTGTTATGTGAGAGAATATATGCAAAGTGCTCAGAATAGTACCTGGAACATGATTAGCACTCACTAAATGTTAGCAACTATAATAGTTATTCATACGTCTCACTTCCAAAGTTCCTAGTATAATGCCTTGGCCCATAACCATGCTTAATCAATATTGAGTGGAGTTCTGCTGAGTCAACTGAGGGAAATAAGTAGACTGTGTGGGTGGTATACTGTGGAATAGGGGAACTTCCTGGCCTCACTAAAATCATGCCATAAATGCCGTCACGTATTGTTGTCAGCAAGCCAGCCTCTTTCTAAGTCCCTGCCACTCCCTAATACTGCTCAAGAGGCTTCTGAGGTTTTGGCTCAGCGAACAGGGAATTCTTTCCAGAGCATCCCTTCTTTCCTGCCAATTCAAATGGATCTGGCTGCAGACAGAAGGTTGCCAAACTTCCTAAGGTGGTACTAAAAATGTGGACCAGAGAATTCTCATATGCCCCCAAAAAAGCCTACCAGTCTACTATTTCATTTACTAGGCTCCAAGAGTGGCCTGATGTAGTGGAAAGCAGGCTCAGTGAGATGCTTTCCTTTCATCTCGCAGTGTCAGCATGCCATGGACACCAGCCAGCAGAATGCTCTCAGCTGGGACCCCATATCATCCATAGCTAAAGAGCAACAGATGCTGGCCAATGAGGCGGGGACATCTATGCTACTCAACTGAGCTACAAAAGCAGGTTTTTTTTAAAATAGAGAAACTATAAAGTTTGAACCCCAGTAAGCATCACGGATATCACTACCATTAAGCAGCCCATGGATCAGATTCAACGGATCCATGCTTAAAGCAAGTATGCCCTCATTAAAAACAATTCAGAGAGGCAAGAAATAATTTTGCTAAGTGTGATCCAAGGTGTGAACTCAGGTCCACTGAAACAAATATGTGCTTTGGATGCAGACAGACCTGGATCCTTCCTATGCAATCTGTGTACTTTTGGGAAATTTTTCTAATCTCAATATTCTGTGGGATAAAGGGGATGATAACACCTAGCTCAAGTGGCCGTGGTGACACTTAAACGAGATAATGCACTTAAAGCAGCTGCCAGGTCTGTGGCACGTGGTAGAGGCACAATCCAGGGACGGAGATGTTCCTTTCCCTCTCACTCCAAAAGCAGATGCATCCTGCCCAAGGCTAGGAGTGAGGCGCCTGGTGACAATTCCACAGGCAGGTGAGTGAGATGATTTGAACATTTCTGAAATGTTGGCCTAGATTGTGCTGGGTGTTGGACAATTCACAGAAGTAGAAAGGCCCGCTGCTTTCAGTGCTTTCACACTTGCAACTCAGGAGCCCACCTCCGTGCAGAGGGCTCTCCTCCCAACCTCCCGAAGGAGATCTGGATTCAGCCTGGCTTTCACCTCAATTTTGACATGTTGCCACTTCCAACAAGGCCAGTTTCCTTTCTGAAAGAAGTCCTTCCCCTGGGTAAAATCCCAACAGCTTCATTTGTTTAAATTCCCTTATTGGTCTTGCTAATGCCGGGTGTGGTTTTTCCTCATTACGGAATATTGATAACAAGCAAACCAGCACGGGAAATGAAGGCAGCCGCTCGATTCCCTTGCTGCCCAGGGAATGATCCGTGGTACTGCCGGGTGGAAGAGGCGTAGCTGAGCCGAGAGGCGCCGCCGGCCCGGGCAGGGGGAGCGGAGCGGGGAGGTCGGGACCCCAGGGCTGGGCGCGAGGAGAGGCGGCGCGGGAACCTCCTGCGGCCGCAGTGGCCGGGCCAAGCCCGACAGGTTCCAGCAGCTCCCCTCACCCCTCCCCACGCCTCCCGGGTTTTCCCCTGGGTTCGGGGTTTCCTGTTTCAGTTCTCGGTGATCTCCAGCAGCAGGTGCTGGTTTGCCAACCTCAGCTCCAGACGAGGCGAAGGAGGAGAAGGAAAAGAGGAAAGGGGAGGAGGAAGCGGCGCAGCGGCTGCGGCTGCCGCTGCGGGCGGGCGAGGGGCGAGGGGCGAGGCGACAGCGGGAGATCCAGGCTCGCTCTCCCCGCGGAGCAGCGGCGCGGGCGGCGGGCCGAGCCGGGGCCCCGGCGTGTGGCCGGTGTGCGCGCAGGCGGCATGGGGGAGCCTCCCACTCGCCCCGCGCCCTAGCGGCGGCCAGAGGCTGAAGGAGAGGCGGCCGCCCGCCGGAGGGTCCCGGGGCGGCCCCGCTTCCAGGGCATGTGGTGATGGCTGATGAGAAGAGACTGCAAGTAGGTTGAGCAACAGATCCGGGAGCGCGCGCGTGGGGCGGCGGGTGGCGAGTGGTGCCAGCCGGGGAAGGGGGAGCCGGGGCTGTGGCCGGCGGGGAGGGCGGGCGGGCGCGGCGCTGAGCGGGGAGGGCCGAAGTGGCTGCTGTCGCTGCGGGCCCCGCTGCCGGCTCGCCGCTTCCTCGCGGGGCCGGCCATGCCGGGTAGCGGCCCCCAGGTTTGTCCCTCGGGAAGGGGGTGGAGGGGCGGACAGCGGCGACAGTGGCCCTGAGGGAGCTGGGCGAGGGGAGGGCCGCGGGCCGGGAGGCCGCGCCCGAGCGCCGGGCGGAGGGGCCGGGGCTGGGGCGGCCGCGCCGGCGGATCTCCAGGCCCAGGCGGGTCGGGCCGCTGGAAGTCGAGTCCCTGAGCCCCGGCTGCTCCCGGGGCTCGGGCGGGGTCGAGCGAAAGCCCAGCGCATCCTCCAGGGCGGGAGAGCCGGCCCCACCGGGGATCTCGGGCGAGGGGAGGCCGGTCTCTTCGGCCCCGCGGCCTAGGGCTTCGGTCCACTCCCGGCCGCCCCAGGGCACGGCCGCCGAACATGGAGGCGGACCCGGGCGCCCCGGATGGAAACGGACCCACAGTCCCGCTCCTGGGGCTCAGACCTCGCGCGCTGTGGGGGGAGGGGGGGGGCGGCGTGAGGCAGCATCCGACAGCTCGGATCCAGCCCCAGCCATTAGCTTTTATTATCCATCCCTCCAGCCAAACCGCCGCCCCCAGGCGGGCCGTGGTGAAACCCCCCTCTGCCCCCGCGTCCCCTCACCCCTCAGTCTCCAGCCAAATTCCCATTTTCACCCTGCGTTCATTTAGCCGGACCGGTCCCCATGTTTAACTCCCTACAAAGAGGTGTTACAAATACAACTTGGAGAAATAAATCCCGCATTCCCTCCCTCAACTGTCTCGTCCTTCACCCCTTCAAGACCTTAAAAACAGCCTAAGCTTCCAAGTACTGATCACTCTAACTGGATTTCTTGCCGTTTGGGTAACCGTTAACAATCCTGGTCTGTGCTCTGTGTTTTGTGATAAAGAGAAGAAATACTAATCCAGATTTAGGGAAAGTTTTCCTGTTGGTTGCAAGAATGTGTTGGAATATCCCCAGGCCCGTGAGGCGCTTATTGATTCAGGTTTTTTTTTTTTTTAACCATCTTAGAATAGTTGCAGAGATACTTGGGGCTCAGTATATTTAGAAATTTGGGAAAATTCATCAGTTCTTCACTTATTTCTGCATTTAGTTTTTCTAATGTATATTATAAACAGAAAACCGTGGATATGCCTCATACAAGTTTTTGGACGTTGGAGAACTACAAGAAGTAGGAATGTAATGTGTTATTTTTTTTTAAAGTCTTAATATATTTAGGGTATGAGGGTATGACTTTCATTTATTTAATCACATATGCAATTAATTTTAGTCGCAATTTCTCAATTTTGATGTTATCTGTTGTTCGAATATAAGGATAGCTTCACCAAATATTTGTAAAATTGTCTTACTGTTGATAACCCCAGGAAGATGCTTATTTCAGACTTGCCTCTCTATTCACCTGCTTTCTTCCAATTTGGCATTTGGATTTTAAGTTACCTTAATCTGTCTACTTGAAGATACCCTAAACATCAGAATGGTCTAGTAACTGTGTATCTATGATTTGAAATGTTTCCATATTTTTACTTAGTTTAAAAATGGATTTTGCTTTCAAAGTAGGTTACATTTCTACCTCTAGCATCTGGTCATCACACAAGTACTTAAACTCTATATATAAAGTAAAATGAACTTTTAAACAAAACAACAGCAAAAAAGAGGCCACTATTTTTTTAACCTGCTTTTAATAATGAAAGTCTAATGAACTAGTTTATTATAATGGAAAATATTAAATGATAGGAAACAGAAACTTGGAACGTTTGTATGCTGATGGAAGTTTTTATTAGTCATTTCCTTTTACTACATTTTTGTTTTAATTATTATACTAATAAAATTATCCTATTTTATACTACTGGCTTCTTTGGAGCTATGTTTTCATGGATTACATCTGCCAAATTGAACCCCAAGTGTTCAATGGGTATAGTGTTTTTTAAGTATTTTTCTCATTCTACAACTGGGTGACCTTGTCTTCATTCTAGCACACCACAATGTTTTCTACATTAATTTTAATTACTGTAACAGATGTAAAAGTGTTGCTATCATTTTATAGTTTTTAATACCATTTTTATATCATTTTATACCCTTTTAGTGCTTTCCATTGCTTTTCTACATATATTCAAAAGAATTCTACTTTCATTCTTATTTGATAGCAGTTTTAGTTTAAAGAAGCAAACGTAAGATTTTAAGTAGGAGGTTTTTTTATCATTTTAGTATTAGAATTAGAATGTAGGATTGTAAACTAATTGGCAGTTATTGCTCATGTGAGACTGGTAAACTTCTATTACCTCAGCAAATAATTATTTATTATCAATCTAGGTGCTGTATAAGGACCCTGACCTCTAAAAGAAGAGAGATTATTAACAGGGAGCACATAAAGCTAGATGGAATATTCTACATGCCATTAGCAAAGAAGTAGGAAATTCAGGCACTGGGAAAGGTGGCATGCCAGGCCTTAAAGGTGGGAGTCATTTCCAGATGAATACCCTGAGTCAAGGAAAGCAGGGAGGAGGTGATCCAGTGTGTCTGGAGCGTTCCCCGGATGGTAGGAGTAGTGGATGATTAAGGTGGCAAAGATGGTTTCAAGGGTATAGTTTTTGTTGGAAAGAAAAATATTAAGTAAGAAGGTCAGTGAATAACAGAAGCATATTAAATCAGGAATTCAAATTTAAGCCTAAAATATCGTGATTCTGGGGTTCAAAAATACCAAATGTTCTTTAAAAAATTTGTATTTTAAGTGCTGATATGCCTCCTGTATGATCATCTCTAGGTCCATCCACGTTGCTGCAAATGGCATTATTTCATTCTTGTTTTATGGCTGAGTAATATTCCATTGTATAAGCATACCAAATCTTCTTTATCCATTCATCTGTTGATGGGCATTTAGATTGCTTCTATGTCTTGGCTATTGTAAATAGTGCTGTAAGGACCATTGGGGGTGCATGTATTGATTCGAATTATGGTTTTCTCCAGATATATGCCCAGGAGTGGGGATTGTTGGATCATACGGTAGCTCTGTTTTTAGGTTTTTAAGGATCCTCCATTCTGTTCTCCATAGTGGCTCTACCACTTTACATTCCCACCATCAGTGTAGGAGGGTTCCTTTTTCTCCACACCCTCACCAGCATTTATTATTTGTAGACTTTTTGATGATGGCCGTTCTGATGGGTGTGTAGCTTTGATTTGCATTTCTCTAATACTTAGTGATGTTCAGCATCTTTTCATGTACATTTTGGCCATTTGTTTGTCTTCTTTGGATCTTCTACCCATTTTTTGATTGGGTTGTTTGTTTTTTTGATATTGAGCTGTATGAGCTGTTTATATATTTTGGAGATTAATCCCTTGTCGGTTACATAATTTACAAATATTTTCTCCCATTCTGTAGGTTGTCTTTTCATTTACTTCATGGTTTCCTTTGCTGTGGCACACTGTATTTTGGATCCAGCAGCATAAAGATAACTTTCAGATCTGTGATGTGGAGATATCAATTCTCCATCTTTGGTTTTTATAGCTGACATAATAATAGCTATTGTGTATTGTGCACTGATGTGCTAATGTCATGCTTATGCTTGCTTTTATTATCTTCATTCTATAGATGAGGAAACTGAGACACAGAAAGTTTAAATAACTTGTCCAAAGTCACACATCTAGTAAATTGCAGAGGGAGTTTGAACCCTTGAGTCTGACTTTAAAACTCATGCCCTTGGGGCTTCCCTGGTGGTGCAGTGGTTGAGAGTCCGCCTGCCGCTGCAGGGGACACGGGTTCGTGCCCCGGTCCAGGAAGATCCCACATGCCGCGGAGCAGCTGGGCCCGTGAGCCATGGCTGCTGAGCCTGCGCGTCCGGAGCCTGGGCTCCACAACGGGAGAGGCCACAACAGTGAGAGGCCCGCGTACTGCAAAAAAAAAAAAAAAAAACTCATGCCCTTAACCACTGAGCAGTTCTGCCTTCCTGTGATACTATTTTTAGTTCTGTAAAAAGTGTGTCATAGTGTGTGTGTTCGTATGTTGATACACATTGTTTCAAAATTAAGAGATGCATGATGATTCTTATGCCCAGTGAACCAGCATAAAGTAAAGCCCATAAGCAGATGTCTGAACACTCAAAGCATTCTGCCTTTAAGATAAATTATCAGATCTCTAAATGTAGATAGGGAATAAAAATCCCAAGTTCTTCCTGCTTGCCTGGACACTATTCCCCTACACCCCCTCATCTTTTGCCTGGCTCACACCTCATTATTCAGGCCTCAGCTTAGATCTCACTGGGTTTACTCCATTGTGGGTTAAGATTGATAATAGTAGGTGACACTTACTGTGCCAAGCACTGTTCTAAGTGCTCTACATATATTAATGCATCTAATACTTACTGCACTCCCATGAAGAAGTATTTCAATACCTTTTTTTTCCTGATGAGGAAACCAAACTACAGTGTGGTTAAATAACTTGCAAGAGGTTTCACAGTTAATAATGGCAGAGCAGGTGTCCCAACTTAGGCTAAGTACCAAATATTAAGGTCTCTTTAACCTAATACATGTTAATAAATATATTATTGTGAGATTTAAACTATATAATAGAATCATCTCTCTTGGTAGTTTATAGAGCTTGGTGCCCCACCTTTCCATCCCCATTTAACATTCACTAAGGATTTTCTCATGACATTAAAAATATTTCAAACATTTTCTTCCTAAGAGCATATCATTTTACTTAATCATTCTCCTATTTCAGTTAGACATGTGTTTTCCCCCAGTATCTCAAAATCATAATGCTTTAGTTGAACATCCCAGTAAATTTTTTTTTTTCTGTATCTGTGTTCTTAGGATGGTTTCCTAGAAGTAATGACCAAAGAGAATAAGCTTTAAGGTCTTTGATGGCCAAAAAGTTTTCCAGAAAAGCTGTATTGGTATGTACACCTGTCAGAAAAGCGTGAGAGAGCTGATTTCATTCCATGTTTGAATGAACTATTAACTGTAAAATTTTTTGACAGTTTGTTAGATGAACATTAATATCTAATTTTAATGCTGACTTTTTTCTACTTATATTTTAAGATATTAAAGTAGGCAGGTTGATTAAGAAGAAGCAAAGAGAAAAGTAAAACCACCTGGAATCTTCTTACCCATAAATAACTTCTGTAAATATTTTGATAAACACTCTCCTATTTTTTATTCCTGTAGTTATACTTTATAGAATTTTTACTTGAGTTTTAAATTTAAAATACAAGCATTTTCTAATCACCCATCTTTAGGCAAAATTATTTGTTTACTCCCCTGTGTTTTCAAAATACTTTAAATCCCTCTATAACACTTGTATATTTGGTGATAGTTAACCGTTTCTTCTTTATTTCTTTTTTGCTTTCTGTGTCTCTGCTCTTCATCTATAAAACAGAAAAAAAAATACTAGCTAGGGCATAGATTTGTCATAAGGATTAACTGATAATACAAAATGTTTATAACAGTACCTTATACTGTGCCTAGGATCTTCTTTATCTTATTTGTAGTCTTTAGGCAAGGACTCTGGTTCACATTGTTTTATCCCAAGTCTTCTACAGTGTTCAATACCTAGTAGATACTTCATGAATGTGTTTTTATTGTTAAAGGCCATAAAGCATGTTCTTTAAATGGATCTGCTGATGTGGTAGGGTGAACAAAAGTCAGTAGATGGTTATGAGATGATCGCAGTAATCAGTAGAGCAAATAACATAATTGGTGTACCCAAACATTTTAAAATTAACTTAGGATGTATGATGTGATTTCTTGAGTGGTCATATGCATTTACCCTTATCTACCCCACTTAGCTGGGGAAGGATATTATAAAGGCGAATTTCTAAAAGTTAGTCTTAAAGTCTTTCAAGAACAAAACATTTTAACTATTTTAAATGGAAAACTTTAAATACATGGATTATATTTTTCTACCTTCAAGTAACATGTAGCCTATAACTTCACTTATTATGAAGCATAATAATAGCTGACATTTATGGGGTACTAACTTTATTCCAGGTACAGTATTAAGCACTTTACTTACATTATCTAATTTAGTTTTACAACAATTGTATAAAGTTTATACTGTTGTTTTACCTATCTTCCAGGTGATAGAACAGGGGTTATCAAGATTTCTGATTTATCCTATCTAAATAGCAATGCTTCTTGCTTTTTTTAAAAAAAAAAGATGGTGAGAACAGCAGAACTCAATGATTTCTGTTGATTTATATTAATGATTTTTGGTCTTCTCTCCTTGCTGTTAGCTGTTCCTTGCTGACATTGTCACTTCTTCCCTCTAATTTGAAGAAGATAACTGCTATGGACTGTGAAACTGAATGACAACAGCTGATATTATGGCTAACATAAAAGTATTTAGGCAGCAATTAAAGGCCTTTAGGACTCGCAGATTGTCTAGGTTGGAGAACTGAGAAATTGCACTTTCAGAGAGAGTAGTTGGGGCCTCTAACAATCAGATAGACCTGGGTTTGAATCCCAGCTCTGTCCTTTACTGGCTGTGACCTTAGACAAAACTCAGTTTCTCTTTGATTTCTTGTACTTTGCAAGTTGTTTTTACTGATTAAACTAATGAGTATAAAAGTGCCTGGCACATAGAAGGCAGTGAATGTTATTATAAAATGACTTAGCAGTATTCACTGAATTGATTAGACAGAGATTTTGTTTGTTTGTTTTATTTTTCTGTCTACTTATTCACTGGCTCTTAATTGTGTTCTGGGTAATTGGGCTTACCAGATGAAAAATACCTAAAAAATCAAGTTTACTGTTATTGGTTTTAATATGTCAGTTTATATTTTAGATTTTTCAAAGGGCTTTCAAATTTATTACTTCATGTCATTTAGGGTGAAGCTAAAATTAGTTTCTGTTCTTTGTTCTTAGTCATCTACTCATTTCCTATTCAAAATTACATGGGCTTAATTTTATCCTTATTCTGTGACTTAGTCTGTTTCAAATCTTGGCTTTTACTTTATAATTTATTTTTATTATTTTGTATACTTATAGGGAGCAGTTCTCCCATATAATTGAGGCTGCCTCCTCATTGTTGACTTAGATGTTTTTTAAGTCATCGTTTCTTTGAATAGCACCACTGAGTTGACGATTTTATGTATTAGATACTTCTTGGAATTTTGCTGTAATTGTAAATGATTAGTACAGATCTAAAATGCTGGAAGTGTGCAATAAATTATCTATTTTGATAAAGTAGGCATTATTTCTATTTTTGCTAAGATAGAAAAATGCCTTAAGTAACATAAAAATTGTGTTCATAAAGTATGTTAAAATTAGCAATATCATGCATAGGAAAAAATAGTTTTAAATAGGAGAGATGTTTTCCAAAGTGCATTTCTATTATTTTGACTACGTTTTATCTTTTAAAATTAAATTTTAAGTTAAATATTTTAACATTTTTATTTTATCACATTTTTAAAATAGAGAAAAAGTAAAAGTGATAGTGAAAAATCATCTATAATTCTCCCCTAGAGATAACTTAAGGTTTTGGTAATGTTTTCATTTTTTTTTAATCTCCTAGTCAATGTAAACACATCCTTTAAAAAATTTGCATGCATATGTAGTTTTGTTTCTTGCTGTTCATTCAATATACCATGTTTTCCTATATCATTAAATATCCTTTTAAAAGATTATTTTTATTGGCTGAATGGCATTCAGTACATTCAAATACTGTAATTTAACCAAACTCATATTGTTGATTATTTAGAGTATGACCAATATTTTTATTGTTATAGTGAACAATGTGATAAATGTCCATGTATATAGATCTTTGTACACATTGACGAATATATTTTAAACAAATTCCTGGATGTGATCATGCAAATTGCCCTCTAGAAAAGTTGCACCAATTTATATTCTTAGAAATGCATGTGTGTCGCTCTCTGCACCCATCACAGTTTCCCTTCACAGCCTGTCTTTGTTAATTTGATAAACAAGAATGACATAATTGTGCTAAGAAGCTCCTTCAGTAGAGTCAGAGAGATTGAGTTTGAGTTCCTGTTCTGACGCTTGTGTGATCATGGGCAAATTTCCTATATTTTCCTAAGCCTCAGTTTCTTTGTGAAATTGTAATGATAGTACCTATTATCATGGTAATATCATATAATATCATGGTTGTGGCTATTAACCAATAATGTACATTGAAGTATAGGCCCTTGAGAGATGTTAGCTATCATTATTAATTATGAATGAGATTTCACCTCATTATATTCTATACTTGGTATGCCTATATTTTATACCTTGTAGTGGGTGTTATAAAGGAAAGTTAGTCAATTTTAAATAACCACCTTTTATATACTGTTAGTTACATTGTAGGACTTAGTTCCAATATTTTTTCAGTCGACTCTCTTGATTTTCAGGATATATTATAAGTGACCCCCAAATAATATAAATTTTTAAAAATATGTCAACTTTTTTTTTCTTGTCTTATTGCATTGGTTGAAACCATAGAACAGTGATATTAGGCATTTGAGCTTATTTCTTATTTTACTGTGTCTTTCTCCTTATTATTTCATTTTTTAAATGCCAATGGCTATTGTTTCCTGACATAGGTGTCCCCTGCTTACATACACATATTCCTGCAAATATCTATAAAAGCTGAATGTGAGAAACTTGAAAATAGATTTACATATTATGGGAGAATTCCCTTAAATTGTTAAATTCCTAAGTATCTTTTAGGCACATCTTCAAAAATATATTTTCAGCATTTGACTCATGTTCTCTTTTTTTAAATTGAACATACAGTCAGTTTAAATAAGCCTAAATGTCAGTAAGGCTGAAATTTTGCTGCTTTCAACCCACTTAATGATTCCATCCTTTTCTCAGTGATACAGACTTTGAGATCCACTTTACTTTTCACCATTGTCTGCTATTACATTATATTTATAAAATACTAGTTAAAGTAAATGAAACAAATTTGCCCCTTGGAATAAAACCCTTATTCAAAAAAAGTGTTAGGGTCATAGTCCCAGAGCCCTCCTTACTCACCTTCTGAGGCCTCTTTCAGAAAACTGTTTGAAAATGACTACCCCCCAAAAAAGATTCAAATAATTTACAAATCACAAATATGACAGTGCTACTGAAACTGAAGTTTTCAGAGGCTAGCAGGAAACCCACCCTGTGATATCATAAGGTTTTTGTTAAATAATTTTTGTTCCAAAGTCCTGATTTAGCATGTTTTAAAAAATGATTAAGTATAGCAACATATACTATATGAAGATAAGGTATTCACAGATCTAGGTAGTGTCTTTCTATTGTTGGGTTACTAAAATTTGGATCCTGGACTCTCTTCTTTTTTGTACAGTTTTCCATCCATGCAAAACTATATTTTTAAATACCATCTACATGCTAATGACTACCAAATTTTTATCTCCAATACTGACTTCTCTCTTTTACCCAGCTGTCTTTGGACAGCTCTACTTGGATAGCTATTAGTATCTGAAGCAAAATTATCTAAAACAGAATTTTTGTCCTTCCAAATCTGTCCCTTTCCAAGTCTTCCCCACTTTATTAAATGTTACTACCATCTTCTCAGCTGCTCACACCAAAGATCTAGAAGTTCTTGATTCTTCATGTCTCTTTCATCTTCCACACCCATCCAATGAAAGTCTTTAATCAATACCTATGATTAAATGAACTGAATTAACAGTGTTCAATATTAGAAAAATCTATTATCACAGAATGAAATCTACTGGTTAAATGTGTATTGTTATAATTTGAATATACTATATAACTTACCTTTCTTATATTTAGAACTTTTGTATAAAGTATAAGTAAGATTATACATATATTTGATTAGTTTTGGTGCCATCTTTGTTAGGTTTTGTCATAATTAGGCTAGCCTCATAAACCAGTTGGGATGCTTCCCATGTTCTTAGGTGCCCTAGAATAATCTCAGTAACAAAGGATTTTGCCAGAAAACACCCATAGAAAAAATAGGTATAGCATTCTTTGTCAGGAATGGAATAGAGGGTATTAATCTTTAACAAAGTTTTTATTTCTTCCATCGTTATTCACTTACAACCTTTTCTTAAGTCGGCTTCAATTATGGATTCTTATTTATTGGCATAAAGATTTATACAAAGAATCCCTTCTATTTCATTGAACATTATATTTATATTGTTAATTTGTAGAGTTCCTCAACCTCTTGGTCACATTTTTAGGAAGTTATTCACTTATTCATTTATTCATTTATTTATTCATTCATATTTAGAACCAGCTCTCCATTATATTAACCATTTCTACATTTTTTTGCTTCCCAATTTACTTATTTATGCTTTTAATTTTATTACTTTGTCTACCTTTATTTTGGCTTGTTTGCTTATTTTAACCTTTCTAATTTAAATGTTTAATTCATTTATTTCTTTTTTCTATTAAATACATTTACACCATTAATTTTTTCATTGAGTATTAATTTGGCCACATCCCATAGGTTATAATTCTATTGTCATCCATTTTTAATGTCCATAATTTTATTTTTTATTTTTCTTTTAAGGGTTATCTGGAAGAGAGTTTTAATGTACAGATATTGGGAGTTTTAGGGGTTAAAAAAATTTTTTTTTGGTATCAGATGCTAACTTCTCATTTTTGTGTCTCATAGTCAGAGTATACTTCCATTTTCTATGTTTGAGTTTTTCCTAAATGCCTTGAAAAAGTTGGTCAGTCGAGTGCAAATGTCCTCTGTATCTTATCTTTGAAGTCAAGAAGTCCCTAGCAATTACTCTGTGAGTACTTCAGATAAGGGTCATTTTAATTGTTGTTGCTGTTGTTGATTAAATATGCATATACCCTGGAATTTAATGCCATCATCATCATTTAAGGCCTGTGGATAAAAGAAGTAAATCTAAAGCTTTAGATTGTCAGGGCTTTTTGTCATCTTTTTGTAAGGATAGGATGGTGTAACTTTCAAAATAAGCTGATTTCTAAGTTTGTTTGAAAAGTATTTGAGTTCCTTAAATGGGGCATCTCTGCCTGCAGATCTCTACACCTCTTGGCCCTTGTGTGCTCCCTTCTGTGTGTGTTCTAGGATTTCCTGGGGTTGGAAGTTGAGCCAGCAACTCTGTTTTTCCATGGGCCCCACTATGCTCTTTACCAGTTTATAGTATTTCAGGGTGCATCTTTCAAATACTCTCACCCCCCAAATGTAAAGCTTTGGAAATAACAATTAGTTCTTCTTTCCTGACCTGTTTATGGATGGGATGAATAAATTGGCCAAGAGAAATGACAGAATTATAGAAAATACTCCACATTCTTTAAAATGGATGGTGGACAATTCTAGTGATCCCTATAAGTAAGAAAAACAAAATGCTTTAAATTGCTGCTCTTTTATTTCCCATTAAGTTCTCTATTTTTCAGTGTTCTTTCAGGTCTTTTGATTACATTAAATAGAGGCTCTGCTAGGTCCTAAGGTCTTTAATCCCTCCCTTTTAAATAAGAACCTCAGTAGGGAATCAGAGGCAGCTAATGTTTGAAGTCAAATACTGATCCACAAATTAGAAAATTTTTCTGTACTAGGAGAGACTAGGTTTAGAATAGGTAGTATAAGTGTGATTTTGAAAAAAAAAATCAGGAGTTGGCTTATAAGAAAAAATTTCACAAAATTAATTCTGTGAGTTTGGTTGATGTAGACAATTTTAACTGCTAGCTTAGGTGGCTGGGAAGCATGTGCCAGGTTGACAGCTGTAACTTAGCTTCTAGACCATCCCATGCTGGGAGAGCACCTGAGTGAAGATGTGGCAGGTAGAGAAAACACTTTGGGATTCCTGAGTGATAGCCAGAAGCCAGAATGCCAATTTGGCAAGAGTGCTACCAGGTGCTGAGTCTTGGGCCTGAGCATTCCTCAAAATAACAAGTAGATCATAAATGTTTATTTCCCACTTTGATAGCAAATGAGTACTTAAGTTTTATGTGCATTTTAATAGATTGAATACTATTTTATGATAAACACCTAATATAAGCTAATCCAGTTCAACATGGATTTATATTTGATCAAAATCCTGAAATAATTTTCTTCTCAATGTGTGCTAACCTCTTCCACAACTTTTTGTATTATCTCTTAAACAAATAATCAGAAGATAAAATAAAACAATCAGTTATTTATTTTAGAAATACTGGGTCTAGGGACTTCCCTGGTGGTCCAGTGGTTAAGACTTTGTGCTTCCACTGCAGGGAGCATGGCTTAATCCCTGGTTGGGGAACTAAGATCCCACATGCCAGCATGGCATGGCCAAAAAAATAAAAATAAAAAAAAAAATAGAAATACTGGGTCTAAAGACTGATTAATTTGTTTTATTGCTAAATATTTGCTTCCCAATGAAGTAGCTTTTTGCTTACTAAACCCAAAGGCTTAAGAATCTCTTCCAAGAGTGGGAAATGCGGTAAGTCGTTCTGTCCTCCCTGCACCCCCTTCTCTCCATGCACATGTGTGCACATGCACACACACGCACACACATGCACACACAAGTGCAGAGGAGGAAAGGTGCCGACAAGGAAAGAGGTCCAGAGACCAGGATTACGCTAAGATTCTTATATTTAAAAATCTTTCATCAATCGTTTTATCTAAATAAATAGTCACTTGGTTTAACAAGCCATCCTTAGAGTATCCATTGTACTTATGCCCCTTCCTCAAGAATCTTTCATACTTAAATATTTAATAATTACTTTAATCATATAAACATCACAGTACCCTCACTGATCTTTCTTTTGGAGTTTTGATTTTTGCGGGAAGGGAGACTGGACGGAGCAACTAGGCTGGGAGTATCTAGACGACCAAATGGCAGCATTAAGCCTCTAGGTATCTTGAGAGCTGGGAAAGAAGACTGAAGATGCGTTAGAAAAGGAGGCAGAAGAGCAACAAGAACGCACTTCCTGCTCCTGAACATTGGCGGTTCCCTGACGGCGGTGCTTGTCCTCGCCTTTCACTCTTCACCCCAGTCAGTCCCGGCCTTCTGGGTCTTGTGGAGGCTGGGAAAGGACTGCAGGGTTGAGGGTGGTAGGCTGGTTAATTTTGACTGAGAATTAGAGGCTAAAGTAGAGACAACGTTTGCCTCATTGAACCAACTCTGTTTTCCCAATTCACCGCTATTCCTTCTTTTTTTTCCTCTAAGTTATTGTCCTTTTATTTATTCCCAGTCTTTAATTCATACATAGTTGGGCATACCTTTTTTCTCTCCTGCCCCATTAAATCCATTCTCCTGGTTTAAGTTCTTAAAAGAAAGAAAGAAAAAAAAACTTACCCTCCCTACCCACCAAAATATCTTTCTATATCTTATTCCTTTCCTGCCAAACTTGTTAAAAGAATACATATGCTCTCATCTCTTCTTCAGCACACACTTACTCCTTAACTGGGAGTTTTTAGCCTGTGTTCTGTGGTTCCCCAAAGGGTCCATGGATAGAATTTGGGCATTCTGTGATGTTGGATGGGAAAAAAATTATGTATTTATATTCATATCCTCTGATTGAAATTTACCATTTCCCTCAATTATGAATGTAAGCAACAAGTCCAATTTTAATAACAGCATATATGACTGTGTCATCCACAGAAATCATAAATGTTTATCATGTTACAGTTGAAGTAAATACTCTGAAATATCATTTTTACTTTTAACTACTTCAAAATCATGGTAGTTATTAGGTCTGCTGCTACATCTTATTTTAATGTGTTAATAAAAGGCATATATTTTACTATATCACATTTTTACATATTTTGATGAATATTTTAATATAATTGGCTTCTTTGTAATGCAGTCTTTGTTTTTGCTTTATGCATGTAAAAGCATTACTTCGAAAAGAGGTGTATAGCCTTCATTAGACTGAGAAAGGATCTATGGCATAAAAATTTGGTTAGGAGCAGCTGCCTGTTCACCCCACCTGTCTTCAAATCTCCAAAAAAAGCTCCCTCAGTGGTCACTAATCACCTTTACCCAATGTCCTCAGTCATTCTGCAGTGTATCTGTATCATTTGGTGCCATCAGTTATTTTTTGTTATTCCTTCCTCTTTTGTCTTTAGTATCAAATCCTTACTGGACCCATTGGCTCATCTTAGAAAGTATCTCTTATTTGTTTCTTTTTTTCTGCATAGCTTTAGATACCAGTCACATTTTGCTTAGACCATTATGTATTATAATACCTTCCTAACTTGTCTTCTTTGAGTTTCTTGCCCCCTCAAACCTAACAGAGCTGGAATTACCATCCTAAAATGTAGTTAGAAACACATCATTCACATTCTCAGAAACTTTCAGTGGTTCCCCATTACCTTTCTTTTTTGTTATCGATAATTTTAATTTTTATTTTATATTATAGTTGATTTAATTACCTTTCTAAAATGTGGGTGGAAATACACCATTCCCTTTTTCAAAAACCTTCAGTAGTTTCCCAGTAACAAAGTTGAAACACTAGTATGGCATTCAAGACTTTCCATGAACTAACCACATCCTAACTTTCTAGCCTCTTCTACAGCAGTATTAATCTCACAGTATTCTGTATATTTTATCATCTTTCATGTCTCTGGGCCTTTGATCCTGTTTTCTCTGGGCAAAAATCCTTTCTTTCCCTACCTTACCCCACTCCCCATCTTGCCCTACCACAGACACATACACCATAGTATATATAGGAATGTGTCATCATCATCATTCTGTTCTCAGCTTATATGTTGCCTCTCAGAACCTTCTCCAATCTGAGCCAATGTCTTTGTCTCTTGTATTCTATGGTATATCACTATTAACAGCATTAATTTTGACATGAGCTATATTGTATAGGTATTCATCTATTTGGTTTCTTTAGTAAATTTATATTCCTTAGGGTAGCAACTGTATTCATGTTTGTACCCTCTCTCATCTTCTTCACTCAATGTCACTTTCTCATAGTAGGCATTCAAATAAATGTTTCTTGAGTGAATACATGAATTCATTGAATACTGGCTTAACCTCTGATTTAGCTTGATTGGGTAACCATGGACCAGGCTGCTGTTGTCCTGCGTTTCATCAGAGTATTACTTTTAAAATGTATTAGTTGTATACAGTTTAAAATAGAATTTGATCACCTAGCTAACATCTGTAAAAATGCTGTAAGAGCTAAATTACTCCATATTTAATGATATTACTATCAAGAATATAGATTCCTAAGTCATAGGATTTTTTTTCATAAAAGATTTGTTAAATAACAATTATTTAAGGGAGAAAATTATTATGGCTTTAATTTTTTGATAGTAACTTACAGATCTTAAGAGAAAGCTAATTCTTAAAAGTATACTAATTTATTACTTTATTAAAAGTTAATGAGATTATGAGAGAGGTGGGAGCCGATGGCTGATCTTTGTCTACAGCCATTTATTTTAAAATAATTTTGCACAGTCCACCATCTATATTGCTAAACTGAAAGAAGTATTTTCTCATTTTCCATAAAAAAACCTTTGTTTCCTTTCAGGTACTTGTTATAATTTCTTCTAATTTTACTTCCATTTTCTCCCACATCCCTTCACTTCTGCCCACCATCAGATCAATGTATTTCTTCTAAATTACTGATTCCCAGCCATTTTTATACTCATGTTCCTTACTAAGCTTTCTACCATTATCTTCTTTTTTGAATATGTTTTTCCTCCAGTTTTATCAAGATATAATTGAGATAAAGCATTGTATACATTTAAGGTACACAGCATAGAGATTCAACTTACATACATCAAGAAATGCTTATCACAGTAAGTTTAGTGAACATCCTTTATCTCATATAGATACAAAATTTTAAAAATAGAAAAAAAAATCTTTCCTTGTGATGAGAACTCTTAGCATTTACACTCTTAACATCTTTCACACATAATGTACAGCAGTGTTCATTATCTGTATCATGTTGTACATATTACATCCCTAGTACTTATTTCTCTTATAACTGAGAGTCTGTGCCTTTTGACCACCTTCATCCAATTCCCCCTCCCCCCACCCCCTGCCTCTAGTAACCACAAATCTGATCTCTTCCTATTTTTTGTTTGTTTGTTTGTTTTTGAAGTATAATTGACCTACAACACAATGTTAGTTCCTGTTACACAACATTGTGATTTGATATTTCTGTACTTTTCAAAACAATCACCAGGATGTCTAGTTATGATGTGTCACCATACAAAGATATTCATAGTTATTGATACTATTGTCTTCTAATTATCCTTATTAGCCAAAGTATTCCATGACACTTAAATCTTGAGTAAATTTTCTTACAAAAATGGATAGGTATGTTTGGCTTTTCCAAACTAAATGTCATTCCCCTTTCCCTCTGAGAAACATTGTTCTGAATTATTTTATTAATTTAACAAAATTCATGTTCTGAGATTATGAACAAAGGCAGAACTTTAGAATTATATTAATGAGAACATAAAATAATGAAAATCAGGTTTTCTATTTTTTTGCACTGAAATTTCACTTTTAGTAGAAACTTTTAAGATAATACTTAATATTTACTATGTGCCAAACACTGTTCTAAGTTATTATATATATATATATATATATATATATATATATATATATATATATATATATTACAACCCTGTGCTGTTGGTGTTGTTATTATCCCCATTTTATGGTTGAAGAAACTGAGACAGAGCAGTTGTGTAATTTGTCCAGGATATTTGGATACTTTTTGGGAGAGGGTGTGTTATGGTGTTGGTTCTTTTTTTTTTTTTTTTTTTGTGGTACGCGGGCCTCTTACTGTTATGGCCTCTCCCGTTGCGGAGCACAGGCTCCGGATGTGCAGGCTCAGCGGCCATGGCTCATGGGCCCAGCCGCTCCGCGGCATGTGGGATCTCCCCGGACTGGGGCTCGAACCCTTGTCCCCGGCATCTGCAGGCGGACTCCCAACCACTGCGCCACCAGGGAAGCCCGGTGTTGGTTCTTATATCCATAAATTATAAGATCTCTCTCTTGCTCATCCTCTTTTCTTTGGACCCCATGCTGGAGTAAACTCTACCCTAGAACTTATAGTAAGGGGTCAGGTACACGTTTCAGAATACCAGTAAATCAGATATTAGAAATAGTGCTGCCTGTATAGGAACACATGGCCCAGTCTAGTCTAATTCCCTTTGTTATGTGGGGAAATTGGTTTGTCACTGAGAAAAAGTTTGGATGGAATACCATATCCCTTTTCTAACATCAGCAAAATAGTGGTACCCAAATGTGGCAAAGCAAATAAAGAAAATGACAAACCAGTCTTATGATTTTTTTTTTTTTTTTTTTTTTTTTTTTTTTTGGTACGCGGGCCTCTCACTGCTGTGGCCTCTCCCTTTGCAGAGCACAGGCTCCGGATGTGCATGCTCAGCGGCCATGGCTCACGGGCCCAGCCGCTCCGCGGCATGTGGGATCTTCCCAGACCGGGGCACGAACCCGTGTCCCCTGCATTGGCAGGCAGACTCTCAATCACTGCGCCACCAGGGAAGCCCCAGTCTTATGATTATTGATGTAAAAATTCCTAGGGAAATACCAGCATATACAGTATAATCCTCCAAAATGTAATCATGTTTCTATATTAGTAAATCTGTTAATATAGTTCACAATATTAGTAACTCAAGGAAGAAATTGTATGATCATCTTAATTTTTTTTTTTTTTGCGGTACGCGGGCCTCTCACTGTTGTGGCCTCTCCTGTCGCAGAGCACAGGCTCCAGACACGCAGGCTCAGCGGCCATGGTTCACGGGCCTAGCCGCTCTGCGGCATGTGGGATCTTCCCGGACTGGGGCACGAACCCGTGTCCCCTGCATCGGCAGGCGGACTCTCAACCACTGTGCCACCAGGGAAACCCTTAATATATCATTTTAATGCAATACACATTTTTAATTTTTTTCTTAAATCTTTCATGTAGGAAGAAAACATTTCTGTAAGTGACTTCTTAAAGGCTACATATTGTGTGGTGTGTAAATGTATAGTTGTATATAAACATATAATTACATACAGCTAACACTTAGTGCATACTGTGTGCCTGGCACTGTTCCAGGTGTCAAGTGTTTTACATGTATTAGCTCATTAAATTTGAAAACAACTATTTATGTGTGTGTGTGTGTGTGTGTGTGTGTATTTTTTTTAACAGATGAGGCATGAGGAGGTAAATTTGCCCAACGTGATAGATGTGTATGTTTTATATGTATATGTGTGTACAACCTAACCAGTCATCAATATAATGCTTAATAATAAAACACTAGACACATTCCCATTAATATCAGGAATGACACAAAATAACCATTGTTAACATTACAGTGTAATTAGACAAAAGTATGAAGCAAGAAATGTAAAAATTGGTAAGGAAGAGGCAATCTGATGATTTTACATTATTATATATGCCTAGAAAACCCAAGAACCTCAGTGAAACACTAATAGAAACATTGAGTTCACTGAGATACCTAGTTCACTAAAGTTTTTATGTACAAGAATAAAAATAATTATTTTTTAGACACCAACAATACTAGTCAGAAAATATAAGGGAAGGAAAAAACCTCCATTCACAGCAAGAACAAAAGCAAAATATTTTAAGACAAGTTTAAAAAGAAATTTATAAGCCCCCTACAAAGAAATCTAGGGGGCTTCCCTGGTGGCGCAGTGGTTGAGAATCTGCCTGCTAAGGCAGGGGACACGGGTTCGAGCCCTGGTCTGGGAGGATCCCACATGCCACGGAGCGGCTGGGCCCCTGAGCCACAACTACTGAGCCTGCGCGTCTGGAGCCTGTGCTCCGCAACAAGAGAGGCCGCGATAGTGAGAGGCCCGTGCACCGCGATGAAGAGTGGCCCCCGCTTGTCACAACTAGAGAAAGCCCTTGCACAGAAACGAAGACCCAACACAGCAAAAATAAATTAATTAATTAATAAACTCCTACCCCCAACATCTTTAAAAAAAAAAAAAGAAATCTAGGAACTGTATTGAAAGAGGAAATTTCAATCAATTATTCTTGATTAAACAATATAGTAAATCAGCAGTGCTTTTTTAAGCAAGGATTACTACAACACAATCTCCATCAAACTCCCAACAGCAGCTTTTCTATTAAAACTTGTCAAACTAATTCTTAAGTAGCTGGAAGCATATACAGGCAAAAGATTCTCATATGATTCCCACACTGTGTAAAGTTTTGAGGTGCGTTGCCCTTCAAAGCTCTGCATGACATAGCTTGTCTTGACCTTGACCTTTCTGACCTCATTTGCTGACTCCTCCCCTTGCTCACTTGCTGCCAGTCATACTGGCCACCTTGCTGTCCTGTGAACGCTCTCATCTCTGGGCTTTGTACTTAACCCTCCCTCCTCCTGTTACACATTCCTTTCACTTCATTTAGGTATCTGCACAAATACCACCCTATCATAAAGGCCTTCCCTGATTAAAAGTTTCTCTATAGCATTTACCATCACCTGACATGTATTTACTGTTTACATTTTCTCCCTCTGTGAGTTTGGTGAGAGAAGAGACTGGCTTTGTTCTTGCTGTATCCCCAGCACCTGGCACCTAGGAGGTGCCCGTTTGCTGAATGAAACTGGCATTAAAAATTACAGGTAAGATCACTAAGAGTTCTGAAGAGAGGATGAAATTACAGTCAATCTTGTTTTTCTTGAACAGTTTACCCTTGAACATCAGAGGCATTAGGGGCAGCGACCCTCTGTGCAGTCAGAAATCCGAGTATAACTTCACAGTTGGCCCTCCTTATCCAGGGTTCTGCATCCCCAGATCACCAACCAAGAATCACATAGTCCTTATGTATCTGTTGAAAAAAATCCACATATAACTGGACCCATGCAGTTCAAACCCACTGTTGTTCAAGGGGCAACTGTAGTTATGTTCTATGAAGTCACTGCAAATACTGAACCATTGCTTCTAGAGGAAATACGGGATTAGGTTCCTGCAAGCCTCCGGTCAGAACATTTTCATGGACCAATCAATACATAACCTTGTACATGCAGTACTGTTTAGAGACACTTTATTAATTATGTACTGTTGATTCATTAACACTGAACTCACAGCCAACAGCACTGTAACTCGTGCCTGAACAAAGCTTACCTAACACGCATGTTTCTCCACAAGGCACATCACAGACTTCTTGCACTTAGATAGCACTTCAGCACTAGACTTGGGGGCCATTTAAACAGCAAATTCACCAACAGAAAGCACAAAAATGCAACAATCATAGCACTAACAAGCCCTTTTTAGGACACTTGTTTCAGCATGAGGGCTTTGTTCAGCCTCTGCTGGAATGCCTGTCTGGCAACTCAAATGTTCCACCTCTCTGCACATGCACATGGCCATGGGGCGACTGTAAACACCGAGAGGATTTATTGGGGTTACAAATAAATTTTAGTGAGTAGGCAAATTTGCAAGTACAGAATCCACAGATAACGGGGACCAACTATACATCATTTTTTCAATAAATATTTACTGCATTTCTGCTATGTGCCATGCTCCCAGAGTTATTTACCACTCAGACATTTATCAAGTCCTAACCTTATGCCAGGCCCTGTGCAAAACTCAAATAATCCAAAAATAAGTTTAACAGTGTTCCGGGAAAGGTTCCATGGCAGAGTTGGGATTTTAGCTGAATGTTCAATACGAATAGATAAGATTTTAACCTGTGAAACTATGGAGAAAGGTATTTTAGAAGAAAGGATCTTAAACTTGGCTATACATTAGAATCACCCAGACCAAAAAATAAATAAATAAACATCTCTAGGGATGAAACTCTTACACCAGTATATTTTAAACCTCCCCAGAGGATTCCAGTGTGCAGCCAAATTAAGAGAACCACTGCTTTAAATCCTGTGTTTGTCTGGAGTGTAGGTTATGTGAAGGGATGTAAAGAACAAATAAATGTGGAAAAGAGGTTTTGGCCCAGTTATTGAAATGCTATCATTTAGCACATATTTATTAAGCACCTGCTGTTTGCCAGGCACTCTGCTAGTTGCTGGAGATACAGCAGAAAACAAAACACAAGAATCTCTGGCCTGAATTTATAGTTGAATTGTTTTGGCAGCTGTTTAGGATGATTCATAGTCTAGATTTAACTTATAGTATATGATGATTTGCATTTAGAAGGGATCTTGTCCTAAATGCTCAGAATTCTAAATTTAATGTCTAAATTACTATATCATCCTCTGATATGAATAGAACTCTGTAAAGAAAAATTGTGTTGTGAACTTCTGTGCTAATTTGACTGAGCATTTTCTAACACAACCATTCGTTTTGTTAGCCTCTCAAAGTTTTTCAGTTTCTTGCACACTGAGACAATTGTCTAAAATCAGTAGAATGAGGACCATTGGAAGTACTAACTCAAGCATTTCATTTTCTCAGCTATAGGTGTTGGTATGTAAGGAGCTATTATCTGTCTTGATTATTAGCAAGAATTTATACTTAGATCAAACTTATAATTAACAAAGAACTTTTATTGGGTCATAATTTGCTGTATACCATGTTTTATATATTTTTTCCTGAGTTCCTTTACATTTAATGTACCATTACACGTCTTCTAGACCATTAGCAAGAACAGAGACCTCTAATAATAGAGTCCTCTTTTAATTCTGTCTGATACAATTATTCTTTATAGCCTGAATCTGTCAATTTCACTTAAACTTTTGGTCAAGTTTTGAGTTAGTTTGCTAAATAGAGTTATTTAATACCCGAAGAAGAATAAGACATGCACCGTCCTCAGCTGGTACACTCAGGCTGAGATGAAATGATGTGCACACATGAGCTCGTGCAGGTGGGAAGTGAGGGGTGCTGTCAGGAGTGAGAGGTACGGTGCTGTGGCATCAAAAGGAGAGACGGGTTGAGTTCTGACTAGGCTTGGAGAATGATGTTGTAAATCTTATCATTATTGTCAGAGACAAAGTGCCATTTAACTACCATCCACCTGTGTTATAATGCAGAGAATGTGTCCTGCATATATTTTATATAAAATTACACAGTTTTGGTCAGCTTTTCCTCAGTTTTAGTTGTACTTAATATAACTGTGTTTTGTTAACGTGGATGATATTGTGCTTTATACTTCTTCTAAGATCATCTATGTCCTTTTTTCCTCACGAATTTTCTCTATCCTGCTCCGCCACACATTAGCTGCTTTAGCAACCTAGTACATCAGCATTTTTTGGATGTAATTTGTATTCTCTGAGCTTTTCTAAAATTTCTCATTCCTTCAGTATTTACAAGTTATATAGGAATTGAAGATCATCTTTTTAAAAGACTTGCTTGTTTATTTGAATTTTTAAAAATACTAAATGGGGGGAATTTCCTGGCAGTTCACTGGTTAGGACTTGGCACTTTCACTGCTGTGTGCCCCCATTTGATCCCTGGTCAGGGAAATTAAGTCCCGCAAGTTTCCCCCCCCCCAAAAAAAAAACAAACAAGCAAACAAACAAAAAAACTAAATGGGAAGCTAATCTTTGGGAGATAATTGAAAATATAACCCAAATAATGATATGGGTTATATTGTCACTTAAAGTGACTATAGAAAAGTTTCTTTATTTTTAGACCACTGAGAAGAAATACTGTTTTTGTGGATTTCCTATTTGTCTCTGAACCCTGGAGAGACTTGAAAGATATCTGCTCTTAGTGATACGGCACTGAAATATTTTTATAATCAAACCCTAAGAATTTTGACTTGAAGAAGCATTATCTTCTTTCTTTGTCACAGAATTTTTTTTTTAACTTTATCCCTTCATACGTAGTTTTAAAGTGGTCTGTTAATTTATGTAAGTCTTTTCAT
Organism: Mesoplodon bidens; assembly: GCF_964165515.1. NCBI lineage: Eukaryota > Metazoa > Chordata > Mammalia > Artiodactyla > Ziphiidae > Mesoplodon > Mesoplodon bidens. Next base: position 22,136,905 of record NC_138164.1, on the reverse strand, counting down.
CACCTTTTTTTCCTTAATAGTTCTTTATAACAAAACTTATTATTACTGAATATTGTTTGAGGGGGTCTTTTTCCTGCCTTAGTTCTGAACCAATTGAGAAATAAACAAAGGAGCCAAGTAGATGGACATCAAAATAGCATCTCTTTTTTTGATGGAGCTATTGCAGAACATGACTTAAGAGCACAGGATAAAGGACTTAGCAACATTGAACCCCCAAATTAGAAAGATGTAGTCATCCAATCTCAGGCAGTGCTGGAGAGCAAAGCAACTGTGTGCTGTCTGCACCTGGGCAGATCCCAAGAGAAATGTGCAGAGGAAGGGGCTGCACTTTGCTTACACAACTCCTCTTCCCAGACTTACCCCTCAGGTAAGTCATCCTCAAGTGAGGCGGAAGAGGCCAGAGCGTTACTCCAAGGGATGCCACTCTAGTTAGGAAACTGAAGCCAGAGAAGGAGACTGCAGGAAAAGACCTCTCATCCCTGCCAGGCTTGAGCTCACTCAATATCACAGCTGCCTTGAATGTTGAAAGCAGCCCCAGCGGCAGAGCCAGGGCTACAGGAACATTGCAAATCACTGCAGGCTCTTTGATAAGCTCACCCTGTCACAAAGAGAAATAAAAACTAGCAGGGAGCATTTTGTTCATATGAATGCCTGCATTCAAATTTGCTGGAGCCTGTTTTTCACTGGTCCTGTTTTTCACTCAGATGTCTTCTAGATAGCAACACACTGCTGGGTACCATATAGGTTTTTTTGCTGTGTGGATTATCAAAGATTAAATGGATCTGCCCTCAAGAAGCTTACAGCCTGGTTCATAAATAAGTGCTATATTGTGCAGTACAGACTATTAATGTTATAGAAGTTCAATAAAAACCAGACTGGTCCAAGAAGATTTCTATAGAAAAATAAGCCTTGTGCTGGGCTTAGAACAACAGATGTGATCTGGGTAGGTGAGGCTGTGCAAGAGAACACTTGGGTGAAGGGACAGTTGTCTCAGCATCTGTGACTTCACTTTTGCTATTCCTTCACCTCAATTGAAGTGGGAAATAAGAATACAGGGCTAGAGGAGCTCTGGTTGTAAGAATCTTGAAAACAAAACAGAGGACCAGAGATGTGATCTGCTGAGATTTTTTTTAAACCGAAGTGTGGTGTCATTGAAAATTACTTTGGCAGGGATGTACTTAGGGGGTATTCAAGGAAGGAGATAAGTTAAGAAATGAAGGTAATCTAAGCCTAAGGAAATGAAATATATTAAAGCTCTCATGTCCATCTGATTTACTAAATATAATAACTTTCAGAGTTTAGAGTTAGTGCCTGATTGATTTTACTCCATTCTTTTACACCATGTGTATAAATTAGGTTTTTGGTTGGTTTTTTTTTTTTTTAATCAAAAATAATGAGAGCTTTTGGTTAAAAATTTAACCTTTCAATCTTCTCGGGACAATTGGGAAAATTTGATTTAATAATCTTACTTCTATGGAGGTGTTTTAGGATGAAAAGAATTGTAGATTGAAGGAGAACAAATCCATATTCGGAGAAAGGTACCCGGGAAGGTGGCTTGGATCACTGCTGACAAAGAGAATTGATTCCAACACTAGCATCAAAACCCACATGTTTCACATTCATACCTCAGCAAACAGTTGAATTTTCAAATTTAGAAAAGCCCTTGACATTGACAGATTTTAGTGTTATCACTAAAACCACACTGTCATAACTGCCCTGTGCTCAGTCATTTATTGCAGTGACCCAGACAGCCCAGTACAGCTGTTTGCGTTTTCTCTGCAGTGGGAAGTGGACCAGGGCCACGTGACTAAGAAAGGCAGGCAAGGGCCTTTTTCACCTACAGATGTTTTAATGTGCTTAACGTTATCCAATACTAGCAACCAAGGTAGTCTAAATACCACAGCAGGATCTGATTAGCTTTTTCAGATCACTGCCTTTATTTGCTGTTTGCAAAAAAGCTTAATCCAGTGCTAGGGATCAGGCTTCCTGCTGAGCTCTTGGGTAGTTTTCTCTCATTCTTTGTGTTCACAGTGGCAGGAATTAGTGAGAAGATTCCTCCTCCTCCTGAATTAAAGCTATAAAGTAGTAACTATAGTAGCAAAGGGGTAAAAAGAAGAAAGAAAGCCCAAGGGAAAGAGGGACTGTCTATTCATACTAAAGAGTGTCTTTTTTATATACAAAAGGGAAAAGATTTTAATGTAAATTCATAAATATTTACCTCGCTATCTCTAGTCAGTACATAGCTTAAGTTTTATTAGGTTTTAGTTGTAACTACTTTGCATGAATATGTGTCATATTTTTCATCTTAATCTTATTTAATCAAACTCAGTTTTACCAGAAGTACATTTACTAACCATAATAGTGGCCTTGATTTATCTTTCTTACTTTTTTCAGAGTTGATGATAACTTTTTACTCATGAAATTAAACGAAAAAAATGACTACCACACCAACAAAAGAAATTCTAACTTGATTTCTGTGATGTTCATATGCTTACTCAAGACATAAAATTTGAACTCTATGTAATTCACATTATACCTTGCAATAAACTATAATATTAGAAATGCTTTATCTTGATCTTTTGTGGGCTTATGGAATTAGGCTATGGGTGTAACTATTGCAAAAACATTACTGTAACCCTTGGCAGAAAAAGAATAGTTCTTCCTTTAGAAATTAGTTTGACATTCAGAATCTAATAATTACATTTAGTTTAAAAATACTTTCACAGATTTTTTAATTTTCTAACATTTTTGGAATAACATACTTTCATGGAATATTAAGCTCTTTCTGAGGAAAAATATCTATAGACAAATGGTGATCTACAAATACCATACTTTGTATTTTAGTTTTCTTTCTGGAAACAGCAATAATTTTTAGGCTTTTAGTAGGCATAAGGAATGTTTTCAGTGAGGTAACTGAAAAATTTTAACCATTCAGAGTAGATTTTTCTCTTATTTTGTAAATAGAGTACCTCTCATTTACATTTGACTGGGCACAATAAGGACATGCCCAAGAGTCCCAACCAACATTAACTTTTTTTCCAAGTATTGTCACATGGTCCTAAATGTGAGTGGCCTCTGTTTTTGTGTGTGAGAAGAGAAACTGATTTAGATTGTTTGAGATTGTTTGGGGTGCTTTAACCAAATTTTATACCTTTAGGGTACTTGATTATATAATGGGAAAGCCCAGGCTCTGCATAAATCAGCCTATCTCAGAAAATTGTATTTTAAGACGAGCTTTTTCCTTCACTCTTTTAATTTGCACTGGAATGAAAAGGGAAGACCTGTGTGTGTGTGTGTGTGTGTGTGTGTGTGTGTGTGTGTGTGTGTTCTACATCACATAAGTAGGTAGTAGAACCGCTTTAGATTGCCTTTTTCTTTAGTGAGGAATTAGTATCACAACACCTGATGGTGTTTAAATTTTGATTGAATTTCTGTAATCAGAGGTCACTCAAGATACAATTTATGCAGCTCTCAAAAGCAAGTAGTCCATAACATTATAAATACTGTAGTCTGGAACTTTGAAATAAATCAAGCTTCCTCACTGACAGAACTGATTTTTGTATACTCATATCCTTTAAAAACATTACAATGTTTCTTCTTTGTAAAGTTAACCTGTTCCTGAACTGAAATTTGAGTATTACATCTTACAAATTTTATGAAATACAAATATAACAAATAACATCATGTATATCAAAACATAATGAACGATTTTGCTTTTATTTAATTACATGATTAACCAGTATCCATAATAAAAAAATTTTACACTGTTATTTGACATAAATAAAGTGGGTAATTCTGGTGATTTTAGGTTGAAGTTAAGTAGTTTTGTCTAAATATTAAGTTTAGATGACTCATTTGGCACAAATTTGGCCAAACTTGTTTTATCTTATGAACTTTAAAAAATCAGTTCTGTTTGTACGCTTTTAAACCTTTTTCTTTTGCAACCTTATTTTCATCATCCCTTTTTTTGTTTGTTTTATTCTCTTGCCACGAATGAACCAATACCTACAAATATTTTATATTTCCCAGTATTTCCAGGGAAGTAGCTTTGCTATAATCTCTGTCTCATTTCACCAGTAAATCATTTATTAAAGAAAGGGGATTGCTGCAGTAGTTAATTGCTACTTTGACACACCTCGTTTTCTTTATTTCTCAGAAACAAAAAGCTAATAGACTAGAGGATAGCCTTGACTTTTTGGAAACATGCAACTTTTACTACTTTAAAATATAATTGGTTTCTTTGTTTTGTTTAAAACCAAGGAGGAAAAGCTAGTCTGCCCAAGCCAGGTGTTTCTTGTTGGCAGCCTGCTCCCTCATGGCTCTGCTCTCAAAGAGCAGCTGCCTACTACAGCTTTGTATGGCCTATTGTTGCCGCACACCCCTCGTTAATACACATGCTGCCCGGGGCAGACCCGAGAATGACATCAACTTGCTTATCTTAGAAACCTGCAAACCTGACGCAGGGTGCTGAGGTTGGCTTGCATCTGCCTGGCCGACTAATTGTGAGCTTCCCGGCCTATGATTGGTTGTTATTCCACTCGGTAATAGGTTAAGCAAAGACATTGCCATTCCATCTGTTCACCCATTCATTGTTCTTCTTGCTTGCCTGGAAGTCTGCAGCTAAAATTGTGTTAAGGAGTTACTGCTGAAGCTGCTACAGAAACCAATGTCTTTGTATTTTCCTGCGAACGTGAGTATATGTGCTACTTAATGCCTTGGAAGTAAAACTTTGCTAAGTATTCAGGATATTAATTTGAACTCTGTTAAGGATAGAATGCACCTCAAATGAAAGCCTACAAATTATTACATAGTGCCAAAATACCAGAAAATTAAATTCTTTCTGTAAAATATGTCTGTGAAGCAGATTTTTTACATTTTTATATTCTGGAGTTATATAAATAATTAGTTTCATAAACATTCACAAGGCATTAGGCATGTCATGTAATCGTTTGTACTTAAAGATAAGTTATAGCGTGTTCTGATATTTTGATAAACAATGAATTTAGATTTTATCTTCTTGTCACATTCTTAGGTTTCTTAAGGTGTCACTGTCAGACCTAGGTGCTGTAAAATGATAGTAAGATTTAATAGATTTTTCCATTGTCTTAAAAATCTAGCTTGGGGAGATGGATTGCTATTAGATGTTTCAGCTTGTTTTAATTATGATGATTAAGTATTCAATTGCTTTGTCAGCAGTTTCAGTACTCATGTATAGTTCACAATTTCTTCTCCCCCCCCCCTTTTTTTTTTGCTTACATTAGTTTCAGATATTAGATTGAAGATGTCACTTGGAGAACTGTTGCTTTCAAGAGATCTGTAATGGGGAAGGGAGGAGACAAAGACTTTCATCTATCAGTTGAGAGGAAAAGAAAGAGCATAAAGGGTTAAAAAGAGGTTTTCATTTCTACCACATGCCCTATTGTGTGAACATATGCATAAGTCTATTGAAAGTTTTCAGAAGATGGGCAGGCCACCAGTTGCTGGTCTCCTGCAGTTCCAGTAGACATCTGTTGCCCCAGAGCATTAACCAATCTGTTCAAAGGGACATCCTTCTTTTGTTAGCTAGAGGGATGCAGACAACAGCACTCACTAAAATACAGTGGTAATTAAATACACAGAGACTACAGCAGTAGGTATTTATTACATATTCATTATTTTATTTTCATTGTTCTCATACTATTACCATTTGGATAACAATCAGAACCCACTTTATGGCATTGTAACTTGATGTTACAAACATTGATTTAACAAGTTTATGGTCTAATATTCTTGATTAATATGATGCTTTTAGAATAAAAAAATTTTTACTGGATTTGAGATGAAGGATTATCTAAGTTATCTAATGAGAACTTTCAGAAAATCTCACTAAATGGGGGAATGTTTGTGTATGCAACAAATTTCTAGTTAATAGCCTTTATATCATATAATCTGCTTTCAGCTAGTATAAAGCTTCTTTTTGGCAATTAAAATAATTGGTTACACTTTATCATCTATAAATGTCATCTATAGCATGACCTTTTAGTTCTTTTTCAACATATAGTATTATTTGATTTTTAACTTATTAGGACTTCAACCAGAAAAATTGTTTTAGTTTCTAGTACAATATTTGGAGGAAATCTAAAGCTCTGTAAGCACAGAAATCTGTTTTCAGACCAATATATGTTTGCTCAGTACCTTTTGTGTTCATGAATATAGTGTAAAGGCCAATTATAATAGGTCTCTGATAACCTAAAAGTTAAGCCGTATTCTTGGAGTTTTTTGATAACTATAGGAATATAAACATTGACCTACTTTGTGTGTGAAACTTTCTCTAGGCTGCTTCATGAAATGAGGAAAATTACTCTTGTTAATAGTTGATTAATTTAAAGATTATTTATATGTGTTTGCATTTCAGTAAATGGCAAAACTTAAAAGTCTAATTTAAAAATTTAAGGAGAAAAGTGTTTTCTCCCTTGCATGTAATAGTAAATTTTGTGTTGTTATTGTAGTCTTTGTTAATCATTTTCAAAGTTATATTGATGATTTTTTTATATTGATCATTTTTAAGACACTGAACAAAAATAAAGATCACATACCATTCTTTGTTCTAAGATGTAATAATTCCTTGTTAAGTTTTACACATTGCATTAAGTAGTACCGCAGCCTATGAAGATATTTTTGTCAGCTTTTATATCTTAAGACTTTTGTCAGCTTTAAAATTTAATTTTTTGTTGAATGATTTCAAAATATTGACTTTTTTTTTAGTGCCATATTAATTCAGGGCAATCTTTTTTTTTAACATCTTTATTAGAGTATAATTGCTTTACAATGGTGTGTTAGTTTCTGCTTTATAACAAAGTGAATCAGCTATACATATACGTATATCCCCATATCTCTTCCCTCTTGTGTCTCCCTCCCTCCCACCCTCCCTATCCCACCACTCTAGGTGGTCACAAAGCACCGAGCTGATCTCCCTGTGCTATGCGGCTGCTTCCCACTAGCTATCGGTTTTACATTTGGTAGTGTAAATATGTCCATGCCACTCTCTCACTTCGTCCCAGCTTACCCTTTCCCCTCCCCGTGTCCTCAAGTCCATTCTCTAGTAGGTCTGTGTCTTTATTCCCATCCTGCCCCTAGGTTCTTCATGACCAAATTTTTTTTTTTTAGATACCATATATATGTGTTAGCATACAGTATTTGTTTTTCTGTTTGTGACTTACTTCACTCTGTATGACAGACTCTAGGTCCATCCACCTCACTACAAATAATTTAATTTCGTTTCTTTTTGTGGCTGAGTAATATTCCATTGTATATATGTGAAGGGTGATCTTTTACTAATTACAAGTGAATAAGGAAGAATTTTAGAGATTAAAGTTTTAAAAACCAAATCTTTACCATTTGAGTCAATAAAAATAAGTTATTTCAAATTTATATTATGTAATAGAGAAAATATACGCAGCTTATAGGCCTGGTAATTGAACTTATTTGTCCTTATAGTCTGTTGTTTTATAGGAACTAAAAATTATTTAACTGCTTGTTTAGTACAAGATGACATTGGTTACCTCGAAGAAAGTTATCCAGTGAAATCTGGAAGATGAAGAGAGGCCTGTCAGTGTGAAAAAAAAGTTCAACCAAAATATTTTGAAAGAAAAGTTATTTTGCCTAACAAAATTAGGTGTACATTTTTTGAAGTAGTGTAAATCAAGCTTACACTTATACCTAATATTAAAAATCATGTTAGCTCACTTGGAAACATTATATTTAAATAGTATATATAAATTATATGAATTATCACAAGTTCAAGGTGTGTGGTATTCACTAAATACATTTGAATACAAATGAGTTTTATCTAGTTTAATATTATAAAAAGCAAACAATGGATAATCCCATTTTTCTCCCTATTTAATCATTATAGCCATATAACCAACACTTTTTAAATATTAGCCTGAAAGTGATACTGATTTAAATATTGGGCTGGACAAAAAGTTTGTTTAGTTTTAGGTAAAAATAGCAGACATTTTTCATGTTCATGAAGAACTTTATTGAACAGCGTATTCACTAACTGAAAGAACTTTTTGACCAACCCAATACGTTTTTAGGGTGGCTAATTTTCAGTTTAAAAACTTTATAATATCTGGTTTTGCTTCTTTGAAAAATGTGGAAATTAAGAATTCACTATTCTTTAAACATAACATTTCATTCTAATGTTCCCCACCGGCTCTATTTATCATAAAGTATTAATCTTGTTTAAAACAGTCCAAAAGAAAAACACTACAGCTCAATATTAAAATAATATTTCTTAGTTCAATTCAGGGGTTTGGTCAGTGAGTCATTATCTTGAAAAATTATCTCACAACAGCACTTATGCAAAATCCAAACTTTTCAGGGGAGATCAAAAATGTTGCCCGTTAAATACACTTCCTGCAGTCAGAGCAGATTGTGGGGTTTACAGAACAATGATGTCGGAGCTTCCAGATTGGTTTGGCAGCTGCATTGTTCTCAGATGGTAAACCAGACGCACTTAAGTCCCAGTCTCTTTTATAGGCTTTTGTTCATACCAAATTATTCTTTTACTGTGCTAGCATTCATGATGGCACGTTAAAAGAGTGCCGCTTAGCAACCAGCTCTGGTTGCCAGGCAGCCCAGCTTCCAATAGGTTTTCCTTGTTTAAGATACTTTTGGTGGGAGCTCTACCAAGGACACAGTGCAGATTTTTCTTTTTAACTGTATCCCTTTATTAGGATGCTGTTGTGATTTGTTGCTTGCATTATGGTGTCAGTATATTACAGTAGTTAATAAATCACTGAGTATTAAGATTTGCTTTCAAAACTGCTTCCTTTAATTCTAATAATTGGGCTCATGCATATCCATATTAATAGAAAAAAATTGAAATGGTTACAGCTTCATAATGGAGCAGATGGATATAGAGGTCTCCCAAGGAAAATTTCTTTTTATCAGTTGTGCAGTCAGGAGCCAGGAGAGTGTGATGTTTCTTTAAAACTAATGAATGCTATATTAGTAGAACAATGATGTTAAATTTATCTGTCTTCTCAAGGGATAAAACTGAAGAAACTCCTGTAGAAGTGTGTAGGAGTTCTACACTGAAGGAATTTTAAGAGTACTGTTATCAAGCTAAAGATTCCACGCTCTGTTCTCTATTATTTACCATAGTTAATACAATTTATTTCATTGTAAAGAAATACTGCACTCTCTAATAAGTTCACTCTAATGCATTCAAATGTGCAACTTCTTAGAAAATCACTTAGCATTTTCTCTTAACATTTATATAATAGCTCCTTTCTAGTGTAAATAAGATGTTGAGGAACTGTAGAATAAAATGTTTTTCCAATCTTCTTTTTTAGGTTATTTAAATAGGTGTTCTATGACAGTCTCATATTCAGCTACCACTGGCTTACTAATGTTATCCATGCGTAGAACACTGGAATTCCCTTAATAAGTAAACTACTGATGTGCATATAGTCCTTACAATGAAGCACAAGAGAAAATAATTTTATTTTGCTAACCTGTTCCTGGTAGAGAAATAACAATTATTCCCAGTAGACTTTTAGGAAAACAGTAAAACAGCCAAAGCCTTTTAAACAGTAAAAGCATTCCTGTAGGGGGAAAGTAGAATAAAAGATGACTTTTTAACCAAATGCAGATAATAATTAGCTAATTACCTAATATAATACAGAAGTATTTTCTGCCATAAAATTCAAGAAATTAAGATAACATTTATTCAGTGTACTTAATTATTTGCTAATTTTATTTATCAGCAAATATAATTATAGGAATATTCCATTCCTATGCTTTCTATAAATGTGCATAGAATAAGAGCTTTTTCCCCTGGAATGAAATAGATTGTAGCCCTTGGCACTTAATAAGGGTAGCACAGTGTTGTATTCTGTTACTGTGGTCAGGATTTACAAAATAAAGATTATTAGGGCAAAACTATTCATCTCTTAAGTGGAATATAATTCACTTTGTAATTATTTCATTCCTTGTTGGCTGTTGTAGAATGTATGCTCTTTCATAGCAGTAGTACTCTAAATCATTTTTGAAAGTCTTTAGATTGTTGTTACGCTTGATCCAAATTAACAATAACTTTTAAATTATAATAAGTTAATGTTTTCCTTTTCACATAGCTTTCTCTTTAAAAATTTTTTTCCAAATTTTTGTGAATTATTTTAGAGAAAATGTACATAACCTGTCATAGCACATCTAAAACAGGTGTTTTTTTAATAATATTCTGTGTGTCACTATAGAAACTTAGGCCTTCTAACTGTGGGAAAATCTCTTCCATCAGGATTGAGGAGCAGCATGATATAGTGGGGAAAGCATGGGTTTCGGAGTCAGACAAAACTGGGTAAACAAACAAAGTTTGTTTGATATCAAACAAAGTTGATATTCAATAGTTTGGTAATTCTCTCCCAACTTCTTTATTGAAATAGAAATGATACTGAAATATCATTCAGTGGATATGAAATTCTAAATATTTTACATTTTTCTCTAGGAATACGGGGTGCTTTGCATTCAAGAATACAGAAAAAACAGCAAAGTGGAGTCAAGTACACATAACAGCTTCATGGGCTTGAAGGATCATCTGGGGCATGACCTAGGCCACCTTTATGTGGAGAGCACTGACCCACATTTAAGTACATCTGTACCTTGGTCAATGGTAGAAAAACCAACAATGGATAAAGTTAATTCCGGGAAGGAAGAAAAAGAGGTGTCTGAAGAGAATGCGAGCTCTGGTGACTCTGAAGAAAGCACAAATTCTGATAATGAGTCAGAACAATTGAGTAGAATTTCAGTAGAGCCATGCTTATTAACCAAGACTCACAGACAACTATGTAGGTCTCCGTGTTTAGAGCCTCACATACTCAAACGCAGTGAAATTTTGCAAGACTTTAAACCTGAAGAGTCTCAGCCAACCAAGGAAGTGAGGAAACCTCCTGATGTGGTGCGAGAGTACCAAACAAAACTGGAGTTTGCACTGAAGTTAGGTTATTCTGAAGAACAGGTTCAGCTTGTGCTAAACAAACTTGGTACCGATGCTTTAATCAATGATATTTTGGGAGAACTTGTCAAACTTGGAAATAAAAGTGAGGCTGAACAAACAGTTAGTACAATTAACAGTATAATGAGGGAAACGTCTTCCCTGGAATCTCAGCGGTCTGAATCTCCGATGCAAGAGGTTGTAACAGATGATGGGGAAAATCTGAGACCAATAGTTATCGATGGCAGCAATGTGGCGATGAGGTAAGTGGGGAAATCTTCACTCATTATTACCAAACAGTCTTTAAAACATATTTCTAATTTTGTGACTGTTTCTTTTCTAACAGTCATTAACGTCAAGGTTGTTCTGCATCCCAACATTAACTTCCATATTTCTAATTGTGTCTCTCTTAGTTTTCTCTCTACTTCCAGAGTGATCAACCACTCTTACCTCATTTGTCCCTAAATAAAAGACCTCCTTTTCCCTAGTTATGTCTTTTTTTTCCCCCTCATCTGATAAATTACTATGGTATAAAAATTAGCATATATTCCCAGTATAGTGTTAAACATTAGTTTTAATTGAAGAACTTGAGTATGATCATATTGAATAACTTTGGAACCTAGAGAGATAAATGGCCTATTTCTATACAAAGTCAAATAACCATAAGATAAAATCCCAGTTCTTTGAGAAAATTATTTTTATTGATTTCAGGAACAAATCAAAGCCATAACTTCAGGGGTTTTTTGTTCCATTTAAGAAATGTAAATCAAAAATAATTTTTTAGGAACTGGGGGGAAAAAAACAAAAGCAAAGCTTCCAGAGAAATTTCTTTATGGATTTTGATGGCTAAAAACGTAAAGTGCATCTAAATTCAATTAGTATATAGTTAACTGCCCACAGTGTTCAGAATACTGTGGGGATATAAAGATATGGAAAGGCATCAGTTATTCTTTCAGAAAGCTTAACATTTCATATATTGTTTCTCAAGGTGACCTGAGGATAGCTGTCAAAGAATCATCTGGGGAACTTGTTCTAACTAGTGTACATTCTAGAGCAGTGCTGTTCAATGGAAATGTAATGTGAGGCACATATGTCATTTAAAATTTTCTGGTACCTACATTAAAAAATTAAAAGAAACAAGTGAAATTAATATGAATAATATGTTTTATTTAGGTTAATATAGCCAAAATATTATTTTGATGTGTGTTCAATAAGAAAATCGTTAATGAGATATTTTTGCATTATTTCTTTCATATTAAGTCTTAAAATCAGATATCTTACACTTATAGCACATCGCAATTCAGACTAGCCATACTACAAGTGCTTAATAGCCACATGTAGCTTGTGGCTACATATTAGACAGTATAGTTCTAGAAACCTACCAAGTCCACACACAGACCTACCAAGTCTAGATCAAGGTGTAGCCCAGCCATCTCCTTTCGTAACAAATACCCCCACTAATAATGATGCCTACTAAAATTTGAGAACCACTGTTTTTTAGGTGATAGCAGCATTTCTGCATAGAGTATGAGAAGGACCAACTTGTAATCCTCAAAATAATACTGCTTCCACCTGATGGAAAGGTTATCTCTCATTTATAAGCAAATGAGATTTGCAGTATTTAAATTACTTGTCCAAGGTAAAATATAATTCAAACCCAAATATGTCTGACTTCAAAGTCTATACACTTTTCATCATAATGAAAGGTAAAAACAAACTGAAAATGTTCAAGCCAGATCTTCCAAGGCCTTCAATGCCAAGCTAGAGAATTTAAACTTGGCTCCAATCCAAAGGTAATTGAAGATTTTTGAGGAGGGTAATGTCAAGAGTAGAGCTGTGCCTTAAACTGATAATCTGGCCATGATATTTAAAGTGGACTACAGGAGATAGGAGATAAATTTGAATGCAAACAACCCTTTCTAAGGGAGTATAAAGGGCCTTAAGTGTCATAGAGGTATGAAGTGTACCTACAATCTTGAGAAGTCCTTCAGTAAAATAACCTCTCTGTTGTCTAATCTTTCCCCAATTTAGCCATGAAATGATTTTTTTTTCTTGTAATAATCCAGAACTAGTGAACAGTTACCTTAGCAGAGTGATAATGAGTAAAGCCAAAACACCATGGAATCGCCAAGCGAGAGAGTAATGAAGGAAGGTAATAGGTCCTGGAGAAACACCTACAACCATAGCCATATACCAAAAGCACCAGAGAGGTTCTTAAAGGGAGAATCTGGAGATTCTTGGAGAATCTTGGAGAATCTGATTCAATGGGGTATAGTAGAGCCCAAATAACTGTATAGTATTTTTAAAGCTCCAAGGTATTTCTGATGCATAGCCAGTGTTAAGAACCATTCAACATGGAAAGTATGAATATCAATAGGTTGGGAGGTAGAAGAAACTGATGATCCAGGGAAAGAGTAGTGTGAAAAATACCAGTCTTAGAAAAAAGTTTAGTGTGAAAAATACCAGTCTTAGAAAAAAGTTTAGTGCTAGTAAAACCAAGAGACATACAAATGCCATCAACTCAAGGAAGCGGAGGCTTTAAGGAGAGAGTATCCTGTGGGTAGAACTGAAAAAAAAAAAGATCCAGGGACATGACAGCCAGGAAATCATTGTCTTCAAGTATGCCATATGGTGTTAAAGATAGAAACCCAGTTACAAGATGTCAAGAAATGAAGGAATAGAGCTAGACTGTTTTTCTCAAAAGTTGACAGAGGAAGGGAAGAAAGAGGAGTAAGAGTTGAGAAAGGATTTTTAGTTTTATATAGAACAGAACTATATAAGCTGAGGGGATGGGGAAAAAGTCTCCACAACAGCAATAATATGAGAGTTTAATTTTTGAAGTAAAGTTCTTTGGAGGAGACAATCAAAATACAAATAGAGAATTTGGCATTGGAGGTAAATACACTTTGGGGTAGTCAGAAGAACACCTTGGAGGGAAAAAACAGCATCAGACTTATAAAACTTAGAGCCCATAGAAGTGAATTTTTTTAATGGTTATTTAGATAAATGATGTCACAGTTGGAGCAACTCACATGACTGAAACCTAGTTCCCAGTGGCAATTGAAAAGTACTTAGATAACTGAAAATTTGCATAAAACTCTAAACTTTGCTTATCCCACATGATGAGATACAAAAATAAATGGCATAATTAAGGCATTTCAAGCAATCTACTATATGTAATTAGAAAACACTTCCACCCCTACGCTATTTTGGCCCCATTCTGTTTCTTTTTCTATAAAGACGGGACAATGCACATCATATGTTTTAATCTGACATGTAACCTGAGATGCTTCAGGCATTGCAGGAGAGAACAAGTTGACAGGAAATTTTATTATAGCAGCGTTATACTGTCGGTCACAATGAAATGTCATACCAAGTCCATAACTTTGAAAGTGCCAGGATTCATGGAAATGCATAGTAAACTTTTACATTCTGCCACTTACGAGATCTACATAAAGTAATAAAAGTCATTTAGAAACGCATATCTACTTCAGATTCAAAGTCTTAATTTAACAAAATGCAGAGAGATTTTACCCATTTCCTGTTGCATAAAATATAGCAAAACATGCTTTTACCTTTTTTTTTTTTTTGCGGTACGCAGGCCTCTCACTGTTGTGGTCTCTCCCGTTGTGGAGCACAGGCTCCGGATGCGCAGGCTCAGCGGCCATGGCTCGCGGGCCCAGCTGCTCTGCGGCATGTGGGATCTTCCCGGACCAGGGCACGAATCCGTGTCCCCTGCATCGGCACGCGGACTCTCAACCACTGCGCCACTAGGGAAGCCCCATGCTTTTACTTTTTAAGTTAATGTCGTACTCATGTTACTTTAGCAAACCTATTATATAATAAATTTATATACATCATAATAAATTATAATAGGTAAATGCAATGATGAGTTAAGAATAGAGTACTATTTTATTTCCTTTCTGATTTCTCAGGCAGATATATTCCACAAATAAGATGAATATATTTTAGTTTCATTTAAATGCTAACAGTGGAACTGATATAAATGATTCTTTAGATGTAAATTAAAAGTAGGAAAGAAAGGCATTTTATTAAAATTACCAAAATGGACTTTAAAAAATAATTAATTCTCTACACACTACCTTTGTGATTCTGAGTAACTTGTTTAAACTCTCCAATCTCAGTTTTCAGGATTGTAAAAAGAGGAACTCATCTTGCAAGCTTGTTATTAGAATTGAAGATAATTAATACCAAGTGCCTGGCATGTAGTAGATGCTCAGTAAATTACAGTTATTATTACATTAAAGAGCTATATTCTGTATTTTAATCCATAACATAATAACTAATGTAATGAAAACTTAGTTTTTCAGATTTTTTTAAATAAATTTATTTTTGGCTGCGTTGGGTCTTCGTTGCTGCTAGTTGTGGTGAGTGGGGGCTGCTCTTCGTTGCAGTACACGGGCTTCTCATTGCGGTGGCTTTCCTTGTTGCAGGGCATGGACTCTAGGCGTGCGGGCTTCCGTAGTTGTGACTCGCGGGCTCTAGAGCACAGGCTCAGTAGCTGTGGCGCATGGGCTTAGTTGCTCCGCGGCACATGGGATCTTTCCGGACCAGGGATCGAACCTGTGTCCCCTACATTGGCAGGCAGATTCTTAACCACTGCCCCACCAAGAAGTGCCAGCTTTTCAGTTTTTTTATTCAACATTTAACAAACAGCAGTTTAGGAGTCCATCCTATGATCTATAGGTATATTTTAATTCTTTATGTTTATATCATCAATTGTTTTCAGTGATTTCTATGGTTTCATAAAGAAGACTTGGGTGACACCAAAATTGCCCAGGGACAAGCCATATAACCATAATATACAGCATAGGTCCCCAAATTGCAGGAATCCTGTGTTGCTTTGCAGGAAGCATGCTTCTACTTTCAGCTTATTAATATCTCTTAAAAATGTGCCACATTGATAGAAGGTCTGGGTAAGTTTGCTGAATAAGCAATTCATTCAGAATTGACAAATACCTAGACCGTAGTCTAGCATAATTTGTGATAGCATTTCAATGTGAGGTATAAGAGCAAAGAGGACATAAGTATTCAAAAATAGAAAACAGCAAACTAATAAGTTTAGGTAAAGCCCTAAACTTTTGCACAAAAGTACTTGTTTTTTGAAATATGAAACAGAATAAATTTATATTTAGTGGAACTGGACTAACTAACAAGTACTGACAAAAAGCTGCAGTTAATTTTAATTCTTAAAAAAGCAAAAACGAAAAAAACTCTCAGTAATTTAGCAAATTGGTCATTCAGCAAATAGGCTTCTTTCCATAGTAGGGCAGATACTTCATAATATAAGTATACCATGAAATGTATACTCCAGATATAGAAACAGAAACAAAGCATAAGTAATATTTATCATATTTCTGAAATGAAATTCTCATGATATTGTGATTTTTATTTCCTCTAAGTAGCTTTACAATTCTTCAAAATCTGATTCTATTAAACCTGAGGTAGTTTGGCAATGGAGTATAGAATTATTCTCTATCCACATGTATCCAGTAGTTTAAATTCATTTTTCCTTAAGAGAGTCCAGTGTTTTAATTTACCCATGGTTTTAGGTTCAGATGACTTGTTCTGCCATTAACAAAGTACCATCTTGTGAGCCGTCAAGGATGGGAGTGTAAGTTGGATGTTGTTGCTCTTGGATTCCTAAAAGTCCTTGATTTCTTCAGTATGCTTCCATGACATAGTCACCTGACTTCATTAAAATTATATCTCCATATTTCTACTTCAGCTTCTACCAAATATGTGAAATAAGAGTGGTGAACAAGAGAAAACCCAGAGCCTCATCACTACCTCTACACCATGTGTAGCACAAATTCTCCAGTTTTGTGGAATGGAAGCTAGGCACACCAGCCTTCTCTTTTTGATATGAACAAACTATTGAGATCCTCCCCACCCTGACTCCCCTGTCATTGCAAAGTCCTCTCTCTTGGTCAGTGAATCCAGGCTTTTGGTTTTAGATAAAATCTCCTAACTGGTGGGTAGGCCTTATTGCTGCATGTTTGGGCAGAGTATTAGGATAGATATTTTGTTTGCTAAAAATCTCAGGTGGGGCTTCCCTGGTGGCGCAGTGGTTGAGAGTCCGCCTGCCGATGCAGGGGACACGGGTTCGTGCCCCGGTCTGGGAGGATCCCACATGCCGCGGAGCGGCTGGGCCCATGAGCCATGGCCGCTGAGCAAGCGCGTCCGGAGCCTGTGCTCTGCAACGGGGGAGGCCACAACAGTGAGAGGCCTGAGTACCGCAAAAAATAATAATAATAATAAATAAATAAATAAATAAATAAATAAATAAAAATCTCAGGTGGACCACTTTTGACCAGTAGGATCCATGCTTGTATTGCCTCTGTGTTAATGATGGGGGACCACGAAAAGAATTTAAGCAAGGAAAGAGTGGCATATCGCATTTACGTTTAAGAAAGTTCACTCTGTAGAGAAATTTGGAGAAGGATTTGAGCACTAAGACTGCAGACAAGGGGACCTACTTATATTTGAAAATATATGCAAAAGTTAAGTTGTAGACAACTCCTGGAAAAAGAAGAATATTGCTTTTATATACCAGTCTAATGGCAGAGAGTACATAAATAAAACAACCATCTGCTCGACCCCTACCCCTCAGAAAGACTCGTGTTAGAAACCAGCTGGTGTTGTATAAATCTGAATCTTAACTGGGGTGTAGAAAAGCACTCCAGGTAAATCACTGAAGTCATTTTCTTAAAGTTTGAACAGAAATCAGATATAGTCAGATTATAGAGTCAGAATATGAACAGAAAAATGCCCAAGTTGTAACAACTTTTCTTTATATCAAGAATTGTGGGCTAAGCCTATATATTTATAAAGTATGAGCAGAATTTAGCAGTCTGTATAAGTAGGATTTATTTATCTAGATTAATCTTTTTGAAGGTACAAAGGCTTTTATGTATCTAATCCTGCTTGTGAAGTTGTATGGACTTGAGAACTCTTTTCAGTGTGAATTAGAATATTGAAGACCATCTTGCCTGGGCTCCAAACCTTGCCTTCAATTGTTTGATGGGTTTGCTGTCCTGTTGCCTGTTTACCATTTTAGTACAGCCCTGTCTTACAGTTAATAAAATCCTCCAGGACACCTAGTCCAAGTTTTTGATTTAGATTACAGGTGTGAGACTACAGCTTGCCAGGGTTCATTCAAATTTGGTTTTGGCTCTCAACAAAAATGTATCAAAATTATGTGCAGTAGATCTGCATGGTCCAGTATGGTGACCACTGGCCACATGTGGCTGTTGAGATTTTCAAATGTGTCTAATCCAAATTAAGATATTCTGTAAATGTAAAATACATACCAGATTTTGAAAACTTAGTACAAAAATATGTGAAATATAACAACTTTTATGCTGAATATGTGTAAAAATGATCATTTTTGATACATTGAGTTAAATGAAATATATTACTAAAATTAATTTCACCTACTTTTTACTTTTTAAAATGTGCTATTCTAGGTCATTTTAAATTATATTTGTGGTTCACATTATACTTCTATTGGGTAACCTCTCAGTGAAATGCTTTTTAAGTTCCAACTTAGTGGGGGCTTAACATCAAGTAAAAGACAGCTTGATTTCCCTCTAGATGAGTGTCAGTGTCATAGGTACTACTTACAGGTTAGTTGGCAGTGTCCCATTTCTCTTATTGTTTTAAAGAAAATCCTTAGGTAATATGAAAGGAATCAGAGAATCAGAACTAGTTTTTTCTGTTGTTTGATTATATCAGTGTGGAGTCTGACAAAGACAGGTGTTAGCTCTGTTCCACTGCATCTCTTTATAACCCTAAGTATATACTTCTACCTGTCATCATTCATGAATTTTCATAGACCAATGGTCAATAAACTTTCCTGTTATCTCAAATATGCTTATTTAAACCCTAACCTAGGAAATAGCAACATTAATAATCCTATTACATAATGAATAAAGTTAATTATAAATCACCTAACTAGTGATTGTAAGAAATGGGAAAAGTCACCCAATTATAATAGGAAAAAAAGTGATTCGAGTTTTACATTTCCTAACTGTCTTAATATTGAAGACATTATTACATCTACTTAACAGGTATGTTCTGTTCAGCATCTTTAGACTAATGACCACTTGGATCTAGATTAGCTAGATGTGCTTCCTATTATTGATTTTGGCTTCAAATTATGGACCTTATAAGGTGAGGACATCTTTTGACTTTCCTTTTTCCTTATCCTTTCCCATTCTCAAAATTCTCTTGGCCACACTGCTCTTGTGTCTATACCAACTGGAGGGTAATAATAAACTTTCATGTTAAGACTTCTACTGTAATTTTGGTGTTGAAATTTTCATTGTCCTAAATCAGTAATTTTCAGACTTTTATTTTCCTTTGAAGTGGTACAATCCTGCAAATCTTAAAAGGAAGCCCAGTATTTAAAACAAACAAAAACATAATATCGTTTGAATTGGAGGGTATAAGTGGGGGCTGTGTTTCCCATTTAAAAATTCCCTTCATTGCTCCCTAGAAGGGCCTCTGGGATTTCTATTTGGAACACAACTTGATAGACCTGATTAAATTATCTGTAACAAGGGAGTTTATCTGTAAGAAGGGATTTAGTTTTCTGGGTATGTTGCATCCTGACCACTAGGTTTAGGTTCAAAGTGATCTTGGTGTAGTGGGAAAGAGATCAGAGATTAAAAGTTCAGTAGCTATAAGAGTGACAAAATTGACATATATCACTCGTTATGAGCCTTCAATATAAAAGAAAAAGTTCTAGATGCCCATGAGTCAGCATATGGAATTATAGATTCTTAAATACAATATGAAATTTAATTAGACTACAATAATAGGAAGGAAAATATTCTCTTATTTCCATATTGAAGATGATATCCAGCTGTACTCCTGTTTCCTTGCTTAAGGGAAATGGGTTAGATGTAGGAGAATTTCTTCTTAACAATCATTAAACATTGCTAATGCATTAGTATTTGAAAGAGTTCTTTAAAATTAAAATCTATTTTCATGTATACAACATGGGTTATGTACAATCAGGCCTAAAAATTGAAAAAATAAGTCATCAAGTATTTGAAGCGCACCTAGGTGTATTAATAATTTAGTGTTCGATTAATATCTATTATTATTATTATATTAATATAATATAATTATATAAGCTAACTATATCTAAACTTAAAGGACTTTGGTACTAAAGATTCAAATATGGTTTTCTAGTTTAAAAGTATACATTTTACTCATACTGTTCATTGTAGGCACTTCACTGACAAACTTGTATCCTTATCATTATATGCAGTTTGGTATAATGACCCATTAAAGTCACAGAAGTTTTATAATCATACTTGATTCTTCCAGTGAAGGGTGTAGCAAACTTGTAGGGCAAGTTTTTGATTTAAATAAAAGGTGATATATCGAAGGTTATAAAAAAGCAATGGATTGTTTTTTTGAGTCCCCTGATACCTTGATCTATTTTTGTTATTTTTTTAAAAACTAAAACTGTTTACTGATCTCCACATATCAAACACATTGATCTAAAAAATCACAGTTTACCATCAGTAGTGAGATTAAAGCTATTCAAGCTTTACTGGTTTCATTTTCATTCCAAAGCAAGCTCTTTTCCATTTTCTAAAAATTAGGACCAAAGGGACATGAGAAAGTGAAGGCACTAATATTTGTTGAAGTCTTCTATGTGCCAGGCACTCTGCTCAGTGCTCTGTGGATGTTACCTTGTTCATTTCTCACAACGCTGTAATGTAGGCAGGATTATCTCCATTTTAAATAAGAGAAGATTGAGGTTGAAAATAAGTAACTTGCCAAGGTCACACAGAAATGTACTAAAGAAAATACTTAAACTCATGTCTAATTCCAGACACTTTAATTTTCACTATGTTGGCCTACTCATGAAAAGCCATCTCTATTTAGTAGTAATGCTAGTAGTAGTATTAATAGTACTAAGACTGTCATAATAATTAGTAGTGCTAATTTACTATTACTAGTACTAAACATGCCATTCTAGGTATGATTGTTACAATTAGATTTTAGATGAGTTATGGAAAAACGTTTTAAGAATGGCTTTCCTTTGATCATATAAGGGATATACTTATTACATAAATATAAGAAAATAAAAATCAGCTATGATTTCCAAGGTTCTTTGCAAGCATTATAAGTAATATGTTAATTCAGGGCTTCCCTGGTGGTGCAGTGGTTGAGAGTCCGCCTGCCGATGCAGGGGACACGGGTTCATGCCCCGGTCCGGGAAGATCCCACATGCCGTAGAGCAGCTGGGCCCGTGAGCCATGGCTGCTGAGCCTGCGCGTCCGGAGCCTGTGCTCTGCAACGGGAGAGGCCACAACAGTGAGAGGCCCGCATACCGCAAAAAAAAAAAAAAAAGGAATATGTTAATTCAAAGCAAATACTCAAACTAGAGCAAAATCAAATTTGAGGAAATAAAAGATAATTGGAAAAAGACTCCTTATTTCTCTCTCTCTTTTTTTTTTCAATGCCATGAAAAGAATTAAAAAGAAGTAGTCCCCTTGTAGATGCCTTCATTCCCTTGTTAGATTTCTCCATGTTTTTCAATTTGCTCCAGTCTACCACGGGAATATAACAGTTATAATTCTAAAATAACACTTTCCATCCTGTGATTAACCTAGTTAATGATATGTGTGTATATAACTTAACAAAGTATAATACATGAAATTATGTTTCCTAGACACAGCAAATGGAATGGTTCGCCCATTGTCCCTCTCTTCTAGGTCCTGTATTGAGACAAGCTACATTAAAGTGTGTGGTTCCCTGAATTTTTCTCTGCATTACAAAATACACCTTTGTAATCTGTTAACTATCACAGGTGACTAATTTAATGGCACATAATAAGCAAGTGTACTTCAGTTCTCTAGTGGGAAGTATATATGATGTTTTTATAAGATTTAGCAAATATCATATTAGTTTGAGTGCTTATGGAATTGCCCTTCTGTTGAAGACAGAAAAGTAGAACTGAGGGGTTTTCAAATTTGTTGCAGTAGTATATATGAAGAGATTAAAGATAATCCCATTAGATACAAGACAAAGTGAATTTACAGAATAATAGTTATGATAGTGAAAATCTTATGAAGAATATGTTTGTCAAGATAATTTGTGTTCATTTTAGCTCCCCTTAGTTTCCAATTTCTAGTTCACTAGAAGGTGCGTTTGTCTGAAACTCCAAGTGGGAGTCCCTGCATAGAAGAAATGGGGAGTCAGTTACCCCAGTCCAGACCTTAGTAGCCCTTTTCACAGCTTGCAAATTAATTTCATCTTATTGTCTGGAATAAGCTCTACAATGAATTACAGAAATCTGTTTGGGAAGTTGCAATGATTAATAAATCAGCAACTAGTTTTGCACGTGGCATATTAGTTGTGGGATATTAGAAAACCTCTCATGCAAAATTTGGCCCATAGCATGGCAGACCCCTAGCACATATTTACTTTCAGTATAGATAAGCACATATTCACTAACTCAGGTGGCTTGTCTCCCAGGAGCTTCAAAAATCCTCTACCTGGAGTCCAGAATATGGTAGCCTTTAGTTTATACAGGAGATCTCTTCCCAACAGATGAACAGCATTAAGGGACAAGAGAAGCATGTTCCTCCAACAGAGGACCTATCTGCTCAGGAATCTCAGATGAGAAAGAACAGGTAGAAGGTTGTCCAGAGATACCCACAACTTATATGTTTTTCTGGATGTAGGTGAAACAAGAGAGGTCAGTAGAAATTGCAGAATACATGCATGGTTCCAGTATCTACAAGAAAGGACAGGAAAATATTAAGGCAGGAAAAAGAAACATATATAAGGCTTTTCCATTCCCAGCTCTGAAGCTCCTCTATTAAGTCAGTTTTTCTCATTAGTTTGCACCATTTGCTAATTGGTTCCTGTCTGATTTCAAGCAGAGAGGGGGTGTCTCCTGATGGAGATGGTAATGTTTCATAGGTAGCATCCCTTGTATCTTCCTCAGTCTCTGGCTATCTTCTTACAATAGTAATGTACTGACTTTTCATCGGCAAGTCCTATCTTATTTGTTGGTAGCCCCAGAAAAGTATTTGCTCCCTGTGTGAATAAGTAGGCAGGTAACACTGCAATCTTGAGTTTCTTTTTGGCTTCACCTTTCTCCATTTTTTTTCCCCCAAACTGGATTACTGTTGCCAGTACCTGAGAAACTGTCTATTTTTTGACATACAGATACCTTTTCTCTTACTTGTGCTTGCAACAAGGCTACCAAGGAAATGGAGAGGATTAAGAGTCTATTCTGATCCACCCCTGTATCCATCCCCATTCATTTAGAAAATGCCTTGGTGAACCACTGATGGAAATCACTGGGGGACTTATGCAGCAGCAGCACTGCAGCTTCCCTCAGGCCACATTTTGCAGAAAGACTGCAAAGTCTGCCATCAGCAGTGCCTTGCAATGGGTGTCCTAGGTTTGAGGAGCAGCCAGAGTTATTGCAGAAGGTGCCTGAAGCCAGGACACTCCATTTGCCCCATCACACCTGTTCCATTAGTCAAGCAGAATCATCCAAGGCAACATTCCAAGTTACAGTCAGTGTCCATCCTCACACACAGGGCTGTAAACTGAAAACATGCTGTAGAAAACCTTGGCACATCTTTGCAGATCTTTCCAGGGCACTGGAAAATAACTCTTAAGATGGATATCAACTAGGGGAAAGGGATGTGGTACCCTTACCACATCTGATCCACCCAGCAGTACTGAATAACTTCTGAAGGGTATTTGAATCCCTGTAGCTCCAAAGGGAGAAGGCTGATTTTCTCTACACTGAGATGAAAACTAAGTTGGTTTGTATGACACTATAGTTTCAGGCTCATTTTGCAATTTAAAAGCCTGACTCCTTTTGTTTCCCCTCCCCTCCAAGTTATCAGGGAAACCATTTGCCAACCTGATGCCTTAATTCTAAGACAGTTTCTTATCCAGATTTTCAGACTCCTTGTTCCTTCCTCTTAATCATTTCTGCTTCCCTAGCTATGTTTTGCATGTTGAGTGTAGGGGGAGTCTTGGAGGTGGAGTCCATACCAGAACATTCAAATAAGGCTGGCAATTCTCCCTCTTCCAAAGGGAAGTTATCCCCGGATCCTGAAGTCCCTGGGAACCATCTGTCCAAGAAGGCACCATCTCCTCTTTCTAGGTCCCAGATAAGGCAAAGAAGGCGAAGGGGGGAGAAGGAGCAGTAGCAGAGAAGTGTTGAGAACCTGGAGAAACAGAAATGTGCTTTCAGTTTCTTAATCTCTTCCTTCAGTTTTTTTAATTCATTCTTACTGGCTGTTCAGTTCATTCTTTCATTTATTTCCTGAGATCCAGAGATACCAATAATCCTTTTATTTTAAGTAGGGTTTTTCTAAAAATCTGTGTAAATATACCAATTTGTCTACTTCAAATGAGCCTTCCTCTGGCCATTGCAAAGCAGGATTTTTATAAACATGCCTATTCAAAACATGACAGAGTAAAATAAGCCCCTTAAGAAAGAGACCTTCTGGCAGGCTCCTTATATTTTCTACATTAAAGCCAGTGTTGAATCACACGCAACCTTCAAGCCTCTATTACCCATTTTGCTCAGCAGGAACTCAGAATTAGCAGTGAGAGTTTGGCATTTTCCCTGAGAAACCAATCCCACTGAGCCAAAGTAGTCAAAGGAACACGTTTTAGCAAACATCCAGGGTCTCCAACCTAATCAATGGTGGCTACAAACCTTCTAACAAATTCACCAGCAGGACTCACTTGAAGTATACCATCTTTATTGCCAAAGTGTTGAAATACGAAAGAAATTGAGGCTCACAGGAACAATGCCAATTCATAAATATAGAACTAGCTGTTTTTACTACTGAGGAGAAAAACCCTAAATGCATGCAGATACAGCCTGTAAGGTGGCTACAGAACTACAGTGAATTTTCTTCTCTATTTATGGAATTAGAGCTACAGTTTGTAAACATCATCCTACTCTTTTAGTAAACACTCAACAGACAGTTAATTTGCACCAGTAGCTACATTGTACTCACTCTGACATCCTGTTTTTCATAATTTTTTTTATCAGGCTTACTCTTTTTATAATTCTTTATCAGAGCCTCCTACCCTTGCCCCTTATATAGTAACCAGCATATATGATTAGTCACATCCTTCAACACGCCTCATAAGTTTAGGTCAAGTTCAGTCTCCCCCAGCCTCTCCCAGTCTGTAAGTCCCACCTGCAGTTTGGAGCCAGCTGGTAGTTGTCTCCTCAGGCTTTTACTGTTACTAGGGATGATTCTGGGCCTTGGCAGCTAGTAGGGACTTCCAAGACAACAGCAGCCATTCCAGAGATTTCCTAGCTGGCATTCATTTGTTTGGCCTGATCAGGAGAGGATTGGCTGGGGAAGTATTGGACACCCAGGGACCAACCCTACACATCCCCACTTCCCTGCTTCTTTCTGTCCCAACCATAGAGGAGAAGACATTAGCCTGCCCGCATGTGAGATCTGAGCCTGGGCCAACTGCTGATTGCTTTAAATCTGATTTCAACTTACTGTGGGGTTTTACTCTACCTGGATGTGGAATTACTATGTTTGAGAGAAAACACGCCTTCACCTTTATAAAGCATTGCCAAATTGCTCTCCTGAATAGTCATACCATTTATACTCCCACCTGTAACGTATGAGTTCCTACTTTCACACATCCTTGGCAACATCTGGTGTTTGCAGACTTTTATTTTTTCCAGTATGATGGGTGTGAAGTGGTGTCTCACTTTAGCTTAATTTGCATTTCTTCACTGTTGAGCATCTTTTCATATGTTTGTTGGTCATTTGGGTTTCCTCTCTTGAGAATTCACTGTTCATATCTATTGCCTTAAAAAAAAAAAAAAACTGGTTACCCTTCTCAAGGTATAGGAATACTTTATGTATTATGAGTACTAGTCTTTATCCTATGTATTGCAAATACCTTCTTCCAGGCTATGGCATTTTTATTTTTTTATGGAGTCTTTCTCATAAAGAAGTTTTATGTGGTGCTCAAATGTATCATTCTTTTCCTTGATAGTATGTGATTGTGATTTCAATTCTTTAAGAAGAATTTCCCTATCTATATACAATTTATTTTTATGTATGGTATGAGGTAAAAATACAATTTTATTTTTTCCACATAAATAATCAATTGACCTAGTACCATTTGTTAAATGATCCATCTTTTCTTCATCTATCTGTAATGACACTTTTATCATTTATACACATGTGTGTGTATGTGTGAGAGAGAGATATCTTAGGCTCACTTGTCTGTTACATTTTTTTCTGTTTTTTAATTTTTGCCAGTAAAACACCGATTGGATTTCTGTAGTTTTATGCACAAGTATTGATAGCTAGTGGGGAAGTTCCTCCTCTCTTGTTCTTCAGAATTGCTTAACTATCCTTGGCCTTTTATTTTTCCATACTAATTTTAGGATCAGCTTCTCAAGTTCCATAAAAAAACCCTTTCAGGATTTTTATTGGGATTTCAATGCACTTATAGATTAATTTAAGAATTGCCATCTTCATACGTTGAGTCTTACCATCCATGAAAATGGTATATTGTTCCTTTCATTTAGGTCTTCTCTTACTCCCTTTAAAACAGGTTTTCAATTTTCATTTTCTCTATAAAGCTCTTGGGATATCTTTTCTTCTTTAGATCTGTTTCGTTTTTGTTACTATTAAAAATGGCATCATTTTTAAAATTAAAATTTTAAATTGGTTTACTGGTGTATAGCAACACTAATCTTTAATAACGTATTGTCAAAGAACATTGTATGATAGATTCTTGATGTCTGTTGAAATCTGTTCTGTGGCCTAGTGCACAGCCAATGTGTTCTTGTTCCATGTGTTCTTGAAAAGGTTTTCTCTTTAATTTTGTGCAGGGTTTTGTATATGTCCATTTGATCACCTGTAATCGATTATTCACTTGTCTGTATTCTTACTAAATGTTTTCTGCTTCACCTGTCAATTAGTATGACTGTGGATTTGTTCATTTCTTCTTGTCATCCCGTGATCTTCTGCCTTACACTGAGTTCACAATTATTATAGCTTCCTTGTGAATTGTTCCCTTTTTACTATTATATAATAACTTTTTACCCCTGGTAATGTTTCTGCCTTAAAATATTTTTTTTTCTGATATTAATAGAGTTTTCTGTTGGTTTATGGTATGAGTAAGGTAGCAGTTAAGGATGTGTTTAGCTGCAAATAACAGAAAACTTAACTACAGTTTTTTAAACAAATGTCGGGGAGGTATTTTTTCTCAAATAACAAAATCAGAGATTGATGTGGGTCCATCGACAGTTGATATGGTTCTATTTGCCATTCACAGTGTGGTGCCTGTCATCCTCTTGCTTGCGTTCTCCCTAGGAGGTTTTGTGGGAAGGGGGTGTGGGGCTGTGGGCAGAGGGGAAGAGCGGATAATGGGAACAACCTGTTGTCAGTGTCGCACATGGTATAATACCTGGGTTAACATCTGTAGAATCTTTGTCCCATGTTTGTAAGTGGTTTGCTGTTTACACACAGTTTATGAAAGTTCTTTAGTTAGAAAGATGGAATCTTCTCTTTCTACAGTAAAAGTGATGGTTGTCTTTACCAAGTGAAGTCACCTGGAAGAAAATGCTTATGCAGTCCTCTCTTTAGAGCCAGAAGCAGTTAAACTCTTAAGTCTCAGTAAACCAAATGTCATAATGACTAGCAAAGCATAATACATTTAGATCTCAAAGCATTAATGCAAAATAAAAATATACTTGGGTCTTAGCAAGTTGAGTTTTGTATTTAGGAATAATTAGTATATGTATCCTCACAAGAGAATGCCATCATTTTTTTATTTTTTATAAATTTATTTATTTATTTTTGGCTGCGTTGGGTCTTCGTTGCTGCGCACGGGCTTTCTGTAGTCGCGGAGAGTGGGGGCTACTCTTCGCTGTGGTGTGCAGGTTTCTCATCGCGGTGGCTTCTCTTGTGGAGCACGGGCTCTAGGGCTCTTGGGCTTCAGTAGTTGTGGCATGCGGGCTCAGTAGATGTGGCTCACGGGCTCTAGAGCATAGGCTCAGTAGTTCTGGCGCATGGGCTTAGTTGCCCCACAGCATGTGGGATCTTCCCGAACCAGGACTCAAACCCGTGTCACCTGCATTGGCAGGTGGATTCTTAACCATTGTGCCATCAGGGAAGCCCTAGCCATCATTTTTATTTTCTCAGAAGACTGCTTAAATTTCAGTATTTTCCATGAAACCTAGCATCGCTCTGTGTCATTTGCTGGGGCATTGTTGAGGCCATCAGGTATCCCTTCTTTCCAAGAAAATGTGCCTCAAACTCCCTCTTCCCTTATCCCTTTCTCTGAGACTTTCAGTGCATCTGATTTCACCTCTAATCTTGCCCCAGACCATTAGGACAGGTCTATGGAACATAAACAGTTTCTGAGGTTTGCATTTATAACCTTCAATACCTATAAAGCAAGTTGGTCTATTTCTGTTTTGTCCTTCAAACATGAGTAGTCATATTTAGATAGTTTTAGGGCTTCCCAGGGGACCACTAGAACAGTATATTAATATACCTAATGTTTGATTTGTGCTAAAAGTTAACAGAGCATTTACTTACCTTATTCCATTCAGTGCACCTTAGCCCAAGAATAAAGAATGTCTGTCTCCATTATAGATAAGAATGGAGCCTTCAGTGCTCAAATTGTAAAAAAAGTGTACTTATTGCATTCAAAGCAGGAGACTGTTTCTTTTAAAACATAAGAATAGTGTTACTTTGAATTATTAGGTTAAAGTACACAAGAAGAGCCTGGTGCTAGATAAATATTTATTGAATGACTACACTTTTAGTTGGGCATTTTCTTTTAGGCACTAAAACTGCTAATCCAATTTTGAATGCCCTTTTGTCATCATTAATCCTTGTGCAACACAATATTGTTAAACAGAAACCAGGTGTCTTTTCACTGAAGGACGGAAAGTGTTTCTTGTATGAGATTAAGCATTGCGTTTTTCACTTGAGTGCATGTGTGTATGTTGTTTTACATTGGTCACCTGATAAATTTTGTGCATTGCTTAATCACTGGATAGAAATATACACATATGAACTCTTGAAAAGGAAGAGTTTTTAGAAACTCTTAAGTATTCCATTCCACTGTTTTTACAGATTTTTTTCCTATGTGACTCCTTTTTTACATATGACTGAAATTACTCTCACTGTGGCTGAGGCCCTTTTTTCCCTCTCCTTTCAAAACGAGCTTGTATCTTTCTAACTACTTAACCTTTACAGCCTCACATTTGAAAACTCAGTTTTCTTTATTCTTCACGCAGTAATCATCCCAGTTTTCTTTTTATTCTTCACAGATTTTCCACTCCTCGGTTATCTTAATGTTTCTCTGAGCCATAAAACTCTATCTTAAATTTGAATTTCTTATTAATATTTTAATTATTTTATCACATCTGTTTACAAATTTGAATTAATGGAGTCAAATTTAGGTTTTGTTGTGTTTTAAAATAAACTTTTAGCCATGGAAACAAAGAAGTCTTTTCCTGCCGAGGAATAAAATTAGCAGTGGATTGGTTTTTGGAAAGAGGCCACAAGGATGTTACCGTCTTTGTTCCTGCTTGGAGGAAAGAGCAGTCCCGACCTGATGCGCTCATCACAGGTGAGCCCACAAGCTTCCGTGTGTACCTGAGCCAGTGTCTTGCTGAATAATCTGTGTGTCTGCTTCTGTTTACTAAGTTTGTGTGACTGCCACATTCACTTGGGTGGGACATTAAAGTTATTTTCGAGTTTAAAAACTATTGGGTTATGTTAACTAAACAGTAATTCTTGCTACATAAGCCAGTTCTTCTTTTTTAATTTGGAAACTTTTTACTTCAAATTTTGTAAAAATTCTGACTTTTAGAGGCATGCTAGGAGTCAAGAGGCCTAGATTCAAATTCCAACTGTGCTAGGTACTGTCCATGGCACTTTGAGCAGCACACTGACCCTCTTTGGACCCCAGTTTTCTCATCTGCTGTATGAAATAAGGTGGTAATCAAATTCTAGTGATTGCAGATCAGTAAAGACCTGTGAGATCCTGGGAGCATGCTGTCTGGTGTGAAGTAGAGGAAAATGACTCGATCCCAATAAAGTATCAGTATTTTGCATTAGCTTGTAATTTTTAAATGTATGAGTTTCAGGCAAAGGTGTCCCCTGTAACTGTTAATTATTGCTGCCCAACATTTTGCTCAAGTCAGTGATTCTCAACTGGCACCCAACCCTTCCCGCCCCTCTCTGCCCCAACATTAACAAAACTGAGGAACCTGTGTGAAGAAAACAACAGTACTTGTCAAATCAATGCAATCCCTATCAAATTACCAATGGCATTTTTCATAGAACTAGAAGAAAACATTTTTGTATGGAAACACAAAAGACTCAGAATAACAAAAGCAATCTTGAGAAGAAAAACAAACAGAGCTGGAGGAATCAGGCTCTCTGACTTCAGACTATACTACAAAGCTACAGTAATCAAGACAATATAGTACTGGTACAAGAACAGAAATATAGATCAGTGGAATAGGATAGAAAGCCCAGAGATAAATCCATGCACCTATCGTTACCTCATCTATGACAAAGGAGGAGAGAATATACAATGGAGCAAAGACAGCCTCTTCAATAAGTGGTCCTGGGAAAACTGGAGAGCTACATGTAAAAGAATGAAATTAGAACAATCCCTAACACCATACACAAAAATAAACTCAAAATGGATTAAAGATCTAAATGTAAGGCCAGACACTATAAAACTCTTAGAGGAAAACATAGGCAGAACACTCTTTGACATATATCGCAGCAAGATCTTTTTTGACCCACCTCCAACAGTAATGAGAGTAAAAACAAAAATAAACAAATGGGACCTAATTAAACTTAAACGCTTTTGCACAGCAAAGGAAACCATAAACAAGACGAAAAGACAACCCTCAGAATGGGAGAAAATATTTTCAAACAAAGCAACTGACAAAGCATTAATCTCCAAAATATACAAACAGCTCATGCAGCTCAATATCAAAAAAGCAAACAACCCAATCAAAAAATTGGAAGAAGGGCCTCCCTGGTGGCGCAGTGGTTGAGAGTCCGCCTGCCGATGCAGGGGATACGGGTTCGTGCCCCGGTCTGGGAGGATCCCATATGCCGCGGAGCGGCTGGGCCCGTGAGCCATGGCCGCTGGGCCTGCGCGTCCGGAGCCTGTGCTCCGCAACGGGAGAGGCCACAGCAGTGAGAGGCCCACATACCGCAAAAAGAAAAAAAAAAAAAAAAAAAATTGGAAGAAGACCTAAATAGACATTTCTCCAAAGAAGACATACAGATGGCCAGCAAACACATGAAAAGATACTCAACATCACTAATTATTAGAGAAATGCAAATCAAAACTACAATGAGATATCACCTCACACCAGTCAGAATGGCCATCATCACAAAAGCTACAAACAATAAATGCTGGAGAGGGTGTGGAGAAAAGGGAACTCTCTTGCAGTGTTGGTGGAAGTGTAAATTGATGCAGCCACTATGGAGAACAGTATGGAGGTTCCTTAAAAAACTAAAAATAGAGCCACCATATGACCCAGCAATCCCACTACCAGGCATATACCCTGAGAAAACCATAATTCAAAGAGAGACATGTACCACAGTGTTCATTGCAGCACTATTTACAATAGCCAGGACATAGAAACAACCTAAATGTCCATCAACAGAGGAATGGATAAAAATGTAGTACATATATACAATGGAATATTACTCAGCCATAAAAAGGAACGAAATTGGATCATTTGTAGAGGCGGGGATGGGCCTAGAGACTGTTAAGCAGAGTGAAGTCAGTCAGAAAGGGAAAAGCAAATATATATTAATGCATATATGTGGAATCTGAGACAATGGTATAGACGATCTTATTTACAAAGCAGAAATAGAGAACAAACGTATGGATACCAAGGGGGAAGTGGGGGGGTGGGATGAATTAGGAGATTGGGATTGACATATATACACTATGATACTATGTATAAAATAGATAACTAATGAGAATCTACTGTATAGCACAGGGAACTCTACTCAGTGCTCTATGGTGACCTAAATGGGAAGGAAATCCATAAAAGAAGGGATATATGTATATGTATAGCTGATTCACTTTGCTGTACAGTAGAAACTAACACAACCTTGTAAAGCAACTATACTCCAATAAAAATTAAAATAAAAACAAATGGAGTGGGCCTCCCTGGTGGCGCAGTGGTTGAGAGTCCGCCTGCCGATGCAGGGGATACGGGTTCGTGCCCCGGTCTGGGAGGATCCCATATGCCGCGGAGCGGCTGGGCGCGTGAGCCATGGCCTCTGGGCCTGCGCGTCCGGAGCCTGTGCTCCGCAAAGGGAGAGGCCACAACAGTGAGAGGCCCGCATACCGCAAAAAGAAAAAAAAAAAAAAAAAAAAAAAAAAAAAAA
Source organism: Mesoplodon bidens (assembly GCF_964165515.1). Classification (NCBI taxonomy): domain Eukaryota; kingdom Metazoa; phylum Chordata; class Mammalia; order Artiodactyla; family Ziphiidae; genus Mesoplodon; species Mesoplodon bidens. Next base: position 22,104,460 of record NC_138164.1, on the reverse strand, counting down.
CAAATGGAGTGACCACCCACCATGTACCCCAAGGGAAGATTATTTTATTTTTATCTATAATTATTAAATTTTATTAAATTAGAATAAGAATCCATAGACAAGTTATGGTGGAGCCCAGAGCCATGGAGTCAGACCATAGCCTATATAAACTGTAGCGTGGGAGGGGTGGGCATAATTCAGTCGGCAGTACCAAGACATTGGATAACTCTTTGAAAAAAATATACATATTTAGATCCTTATCTTACACCATATAATGCAGATGGTTGAAGAATTAATTGTCAAAAATCTCCATTAGAGATTGTAAATAGTCTTTGAATGGCTGGGGAAGACCTTTCTAGAATTAAAATTTTTAGAAGAAATTGTGAAGGGAAAGGTAGATTTAATTGGATCAAACTTCTGTATTTTGGGATGTTCTCTTCACAATGAGAACATTTTTTATTTGCTTAAGAAAAAGTACAACAAATAAAATAAAGAATCCGTGTCCTGAACATATAAAGAGCTCCTACACACTGATAAAACAGTATATAATTGGTAACATAGTAGGAATAGACAGTTCACGGAAGAATGCAAGTGCCAGAGAAGAGGGAAAAGTGTTCAACCTCATTAGTAATTAAAGAAATGAAAATTTTAAAAACTGTTATTTTTTTACCCGTCAAATTAGCATAGACTAAAAAACTGATAATACTCAGTGCCTGGAGGGAGTTACTCCTATACTGATGTGGAAACGTAGATCATTACAACCTTTCGGGAAAAGTTTGATCTTAAAATGTAAATACTTGGATCTACTAGCTCCCCTTCTAGGAATAATTCCCCAGAAAATAAACAGAGGTACAGGCAAAGATTTTTGACCACTAATATATCCAGTACAATATTAATTAGAAAAAAAAAAAAAGGAAAAAAAAACATACTTTCATCAGAAGAATGGCTCAATAAATAAGTATATATCTATATGAGAGAATACGTAGTATTAGAATATTTAGGCAGAATTTTTAATGATCTCAGGAGGTACTCTCTTACGTAAAAGGCAGCCTTTGTTATTGTGTGTATGTGTGCACATATACATACATACATACATATATACACATGTGTATAGAAGGAAAAAAATACACAGAAAATGATTAGAAGGAAATATGCCAAAATATTAACAGTAATTGCCTCTGGGTCATGTCCTTATGAACTCTTATTTTCTCCCTACTTCTTACTTTTTCTTACTTTCCCAATTTTTTACAGGAAACTACAATACGTTAATAATCAGGGGAAAGATAAACTGAAAAATAAAAAACAATGTTTAAACATGTAAATGAAAGCTTCTTGAGTGTGAAAGGAATATGAGATCACGAAGGGAAAATGGTAATACTCAGTTGAGATGTGGCTGAGTTTAATTTTTAAAATACCAGCACGCCAGGTCTCTGGAACTCATCGGTATGCAGTTTACTTTGTAAAATGTGTACCACTGTAATCAGAGGTTGTTAGGTGTTTTCTCCCCCAGGTAATAATTCTTTTGACTAAAACCCTCAGCCAGATAATGCCTGGTAAATTGACTAGTCCAGTCTTTTTTCACCATACCAAAAAAGAAACTTGATAAGAAATATTTTAAAGTTCTCAGATATAGATTCAGACTAGCTCGTTAGCCAGACTTCCATTGATTGAACAAATATTTAACAAGCAAGCACGAGGCTATGTATCAGGTACTGTGCTAGGAACTAGATATTCAGTTAACTTACCAGCTAGACTGAATTCATATTTATTTAGGTTAGGACTATTTATCCTAATTAATTACCACTAATTTTCTTCCTAATTAGTATCCTTTTAACCTCCTTAGCTGGTAAAGAAATGCAAATTAAGCAAGATGGTGATGACTATTAGGCCACCACCTCAGTCCCCCAGTCACTTCCAGGATCCAGGCATATCCTATACAAGTAAACACAAATAAAGGGCCACGGATTGTGCATGAATATGGACAGTGAATAAACTGGAAGCCCTCAGAATACATATCTTTAAGTAGCTTACATATTCCTTTCACAGACATTTATTGAGGATCTACTGATGTGCTAATATGTCCTTGTGCTGAGTGCTGATGGGCACACAGATAAGTGAGCCACCTGCCCTCAAAATGTTTGTTAGGGGGCACACAAAATAACTATAATATGGCAAATCTTGTGGCTGAGACTGGGCTTTTGATTTTGTATTGGTTTTCTGTGATTTTCAAAAGAGATCAATAATTACATGCATCTATTAGGCAAAATCAAGTTGAAGGACACAGTGTTTATTGAGAGCTTGCCCGGCACTCTACTAGGTGCTTTTACATGTGATAACTCATTGACTCCTCATGGCCTACAAACTACATTTGAGGACATGACAGAGCAGGTTCAATAAGACCACGATTGCCAGATAGAGAAAGTGGCAGAACCTGAAATTTATCCATGAGTTGCTGACTTTGACATTCATATTTCTTCCACTTCTACTCTGCTGCTTTTCTAAACCTAAGTTCTGGTCTTAATGAACTCATTTGTCTGGGACATCATGAAATCTGTATGCCAAGCTGACCCATGTCACTCTTCCTTCCCCCTTTCCCCACACCCTGCTCATACTTCTCTTGTGGCGATCACAACCCCTGCTCTCCCAGTTTACAGGCTCGTCCGGCCCAATAACTGAGGCCTCCTTGAGGAGAAAGTGTTCTTCATCTTGAGGGCCACTGACACTTAGACAGCACATACCATAGAGTAGGCATGTAGTGATTATCCGCTGAAAAGAGAGATTTTTTAAAAAATTAGTAACTCCAGTTAATAAGCATTGAGGAGAAGTGAGCCTTTGTTTTAAAAAAAATCATGACATCTGTCAGCGTATACCCAGCACTCTGTGCCAGAATTTACAGGGGTGGGAAGTCAGGGAGTGGAAAAGCAAAAGTAGGAAGAAGGCATGGCGAGGAGAGAATTTTATCATTAATCAAAATATGAGTTCTGGCACCTTTTTTTAAAAACCCACTAACAAGTCAGGAGAATTAGAAAGTACTGAAAGAGTGTGCCCACCAAAGAGAAAATGGACATTCCCTTACCTGTCCATATTTAATCAATGTCTGTTTTCCCCATATAATCACTTCTAATTTCTTATTCACTCAGTGCAGCCCCACAAGACTGCTGGCCTTTGTTAGCACCTGCTTCATAGGAAAGGACACAGAATGCAGAATGGCCATGTCCAGAACAACAGTTCTGACTTCACTGCCTCCTTCCTTTTTGAAACTCCCACCATCACATCCACTAGTTAGAAAAAGAGCACTACAAAATAAACAAATTTGGGGAAAAGAATCTGTTGCTCACTGCTTCATTAGGATGGCGTAGTGCTAGGGATGTGTGAGAAGTTGGTTCACAGTGTAGAGCTGCAGGCTCCAGCTATCAAGCAAAAGCTTTATGTAATGAAAATCAGAATTTGCTCAGTCATGTTCAGGTTTTATGCTTTTAAAGTTTTAAACTTTTCATGTTTTTCAGGTTCACTTTTTTGGCTATTTTTTAAACCTTTTTTATTGAAAATCCTGAAGAAAAACTATTACTGGGAGTTACAAATTTGCTACATCTACAAACTGTAAATCATAATCCCTAATTAAGTGGTTACAGGTATCCAGTTCATGTTATAAACACTCACTTTGTATGAAGGTTGCGAGATGTGTTTCGTATGTACTTATTACTGAAATTCTACCCTGATTATTCCTGCAGATCAAGAAGTTCTACGTAAATTAGAGAAGGAGAAAATCCTGGTGTTCACACCGTCCCGGAGAGTGCAGGGGAGGCGAGTGGTGTGCTATGATGACAGGTTCATCGTGAAGTTGGCATTTGAGTCGGATGGTATAATTGTATCCAATGATAACTACAGGGATTTGGCAAATGAGAAGCCAGAATGGAAGAAGTTCATAGATGAGCGACTATTAATGTATTCATTTGTCAATGACAAGTAAGTAAAACCACTTACTTACAGTAACACTGTTTCCCTGAAAATATAACTATCCCTGGGCAGCTGCTACAGAAGCCCTCTCTCTTTGCCACTGACCAGACCTAAGACAGTTTCTTCTAACCACTGATGTCCCCACTAATCCTCAGTGAGAGTAAGAAAACGACAGAGTCCTGCCTCGGGAGGCCCTGTGTGAGTCGCAGGCTGCCCTTCCCCATAAGTGACTAGCAGAGCAGGTCTTCTGCGGCTGATTGACAGGGAGTAACTGACACAGGGAGACTGGCCATCTTCAGAGGATGCAGATGTAGAACATACTGACCGCTAGAACCCTGCCTTTTGAAATCAACTTAGAGCATTGAGAGCTTACTTCAATATACGATTTTTTAAATATATGATTTTTTAAAATTTAAAGCAATATAAGGCTAGTCATGATTAAGTTGATGAATGGACAGGTGACATGAACAAGATTGTCTCCTGAGAAATAAGTACCCAAGGATCAGTGCACCCACACAGTTCAAACCCATGTTGTCCAAGGGTCAACTGTATTTACAAATATATGGGAAAAGCTCACCTGTTGATCATCAAAAATGCAAACTAAATCTACAAAGAGCATATTTTTTCACCCATTTAATTCACAAAATTAAAAAACATTTTTGCATATGCCTTATGCCATTAAGAATAAAGTTTGGCATGGTTTAGCAGAAGTCTTAAAAATACCCTCTCAAGCCAATAATCTCATTTCTTAGAGTATATAATGAGGAAAAAAGGAAGCCCAAATATGTTCATTTCTGTATATTTATAATTGCAAGACTTCAAAGGCAACTAAAGGTACTATAGAGAAGACAATTAAATTGCAATACATCTCCTAGTGGAATATTATTCAGCTATTCAGAATTATGATTATGAAAGCTGTTAAGAAACATGGAAAAATATTTATGTTAAAAAGACAAAGCATAAAATTACATCTGTGTTTGTAAAGTGATATGTACATATAGGAAAATGACTAAAATGCAACACGTAACTGGAAAATAATTGCGTTAAGATTGTAGGATTGAGTGATTTTGTCTTCTATTTTTAAACTTTTCGGGTTGCCATATTGTTTTTATAATAATCTTAAACATCATAGTTGCTAAGTGTTATTACTCAGGCATGTTGACACTCCCTTAAGAGTTCAAACATTATTCACATTTTGTGGGTAAACACTTGGTTTATTTCATGTTCAAACAGTGACATAACTAGTAGTCAAACTCTGCAATCATAACCTTGTTACAGTATTCATGCCATGAATTCTTGCTTCCATTGGACAATCAATCCAAAATAATAAGTTTATTTCCTTAAGATTTCTTTCTATCTCAGCTGAGAAGTACCTTATTATAGGGGGAAGAGAATGAATGTGGAATTAGACAAGTTAAATCTTGGCTAGGCCATGTGAACAGAGATAAAAATACTCAATTCATCTAAGCCTAAATTAGAAAAGTGTATTCATCTGTAACGTGGAACTAACACTTCAAGGGAATATTGTGAGGATGAGATGTAGTGATGTGTGCAGGGTGTCCGATATGTACTAGGTGTTTGGGTAGTTTCAGTCTTCCCGTTCCTCTCTCCCACCTCTCCCTTCTGTCCCTCAGCTGCTCCTCCTGGTGCCCACCTGCCTCATATTTCTTCACAAGATTAATGTTCATAAAACTTCTCCTAAAATGTCATCGTAGTCATTTTCTAAAGTCCTCACAAAATCCCAAGACTAAGAAAAGGAAGAATTAATTAGAACATGGTAGGCTCAAAACTTACTTGAATTAAAACAAATACAGGTTCAGCTTGAAACATTTTAATTTTGTTTTCATTAAGAAAAGAAAACTTCCTGTACTGTTTTTTTTATCCTATAAATGTTTTATTATTTTTTTAATTTATTCATTTATTTTTGGCTGCGTTGGGTCTTCGTTGCTGCGTGCAGGTTTTCTCTAGTTGCAGCGAGCTGGGGCTACTCTTCGTTGCGGTGCGCAGGCTTCTCTGCGCGCAGGCTTTCTCTAGTTGTGGCGAGCGGGAGCTACTTTTCGTTGTGGTGCGCAGGCTTTTCACTGCGGTGGCTTCTCTTGTTGCAGAGCATGGGCTTTAGGCACGCGGGCTTCAGCAGTTGTGGCACGCAGGCTCAGTAGTTTTGGCTCACAGGCTCTAGAGCACAGGCTCAATAGTTGTGGTGCATGGGCTTAGTTGCTCCACGGCATGTGGGATCTTCCCGGACCAGGGCTCGAACCCGTGTCCCCTGCATTGGCAGGCAGATTCTTATCCACTGCGCCACCAGGGAGGTCCCTATCCTATAAATGTTGAATCAAAATACTTGGATTAAAATTTCAAAAATATACCTTGGGGTGAATAATCTTTACACTCTGTCTTTAGAATTAAATTGTCAGCCTCCTACTTAGGTATAATTCTGTATTATATCCATGACAGGTTCATGCCCCCAGATGACCCTCTTGGCAGACATGGCCCAAGCCTGGATAATTTTCTGAGGAAGAAACCTATTGTTCCTGAACACAAAAAGCAGCCTTGTCCATATGGTAACTTTCTTTATGAGTATTTAATATATGCCTTTAGAACACAATATGTTGTTAAACTTTTGCTATTAAAAATAAATTTTGGATGGCATATAGTATGTGGTTCTTTTGAGTGTAATTAAATTTAAGAAAAAGTCTATGTGAAAAAAATTATTATTTTTACCTAGCTGGGGTCAACGCATATGCATTTCCCTGAATTAAAACATGGTTTTGATTAACTCTACATGAAGTAAGTTTTCAGGTAGGTAAAAATTTGGAGTTCTTTCATCTAGCTACACATCAGATTAGCTTGGTTTTGTCACATCACGGCAGTACATTGTGTTCTGCAAAACAGAATGTCCTACCTGATTGCAGAGTCACAGTGGAAGAGAAGAGGCAGGTAGGGATTAAGGACACGGGGTATTAACCAAACCTCTGGAGGTGATTGTTACTCATCCAGCCAGCTTTCTTATTGCTCTTGATAGTGCCGACGGGATAAGACTGAAAGGCGGCATTTCTCAGAAACAAGTAGCAGAGTAGCAGTGAGCACAGCTCTCATTTCTGCCCTTGTTTCTTCTTCACGTTAAGAGAGCAGTGCCGCACTGGGTGTCAGGGGTCTGGTGGAATGAATGGCCCTTTGCCTAACTGATTTTACTCTTCACAGGAAAGAAGTGTACCTATGGACACAAGTGCAAATATTATCATCCGGAAAGGGGCAGTCAGCCTCAGCGGTCAGTGGCTGATGAACTGCGTGCCATGTCTAGAAACACAGCAGCCAAAACTGCAAATGAAGGAGGACTGGTGAAAAGCAACAGTGTCCCCTGCAGCACTAAAGCCGACAGCACTTCCGATGTCAAGCGAGGTGCTCCAAAGAGGCAATCGGATCCAAGCATAAGGACTCAAGTCTACCAAGACCTAGAGGAAAAGCTTCCCACCAAAAACAAACTGGAAACCAGGTCTGTACCTTCCTTAGTTAGTATACCGGCTACTTCTACCGCAAAACCCCAAAGCACTACATCTTTAAGCAATGGCCTTCCATCTGGAGTTCATTTCCCACCTCAGGATCAAAGACCACAGGGACAATATCCTCCAATGTTGATGGCAACCAAAAATCATGGAACGCCAATGCCTTATGAACAGTATCCAAAATGTGACTCACCTGTCGACATTGGATATTATTCCATGTTGAATGCATATTCAAATCTGAGTATCTCAGGCCCACGAAGTCCTGAAAGGCGTTTCTCCTTAGACACAGACTATAGGATAAGCTCTGTCGCCTCTGACTGCAGCAGTGAAGGGAGCATGAGCTGCGGGAGCAGTGACTCATATGTGGGGTACAGTGACCGCTCCTACGTCAGTTCTCCTGACCCACAGCTGGAGGAGACTCTGAAGTGTCAACACATGCACCCTCACAGCCGCCTTAATTCTCAGCCCTTCCTGCAGAATTTCCACGACCCCTTAACCAGAGTGCAGAGTTACAGTCACGAAGAACCAAAGTACCATCACAAACCTCCCCTCCCACACCTGGCCGTGCACCTGCAGCACACCGCCGTGGGGGCCCGGTCCAGCTATCCTGGCGATTACCCGTCTCCTCCGAGTTCAGCGCACTCGAAGACACCACACCTGGGGCGGTCCTTGGTGGCCACGAGAATAGACAGCATTTCTGACTCTCGGCTGTATGACAGTTCTCCTTCCAGACAAAGAAAGCCTTACGCCCGCCAGGAAGGGCTGGGAAGCTGGGACAGGCAGAGCTACGGGATCGATGTGTACAGCTACCGGCAGACTTATTCTTTGCCTGATACCTCCACGCAGCCGTGTTATGAGCAGTTCACCTTCCAGAGCCTCCCTGAGCAGCCGGAGCCCACCTGGCGCGTCCCGTACTGTGGGGTGCCGCAAGACCCCCCCAGGTACCAAGACAGCCGAGAAAAGATTTATATCAACTTGTGCAACATCTTCCCACCTGACCTTGTGAGAATTGTCATGAAAAGGAACCCTCACATGACAGATGCCCAGCAGCTGGCTGCAGCCATTTTAGTGGAGAAATCACAGCTGGGTTATTGAAAGATGATGCATCTTTGTGGTGTTTAGTAGTTTTTTGTTCAGCTCAAATGCTGAGGGAGGTTTGCTACAATAGCACATGTGATCTCCTTCTCAGCAAGGAGGTTATATAGTATCCATTTATGTGAAATACTGTATCATGGAATCTGTATGTATAGCCCCACATAGTGGAAGTATCACGGGATTGCTTTACATTCAAACTTTTTTTTAATATTTCCTTTTTAAAGCTATATCCTTGGCTGGAAGTTTTTCCAGTTTGATTTATTAGATGTATCTGTGATCTTTGATATTAATCTTTGGTGCATCAGGGGTTTATATGCAGCACTTTTTATCCTTGTTTCATGTTTTATTAACTTGGTGTTTCTCTATCAATTGCAAGCAATGACAATACCTTCAGAATGTTGAACATTTGAATAGACCTAGCAAACTATTTTTTCAAGCCAAGCATAATTGGAATCTTTTACAGCTTTTTAAGTTATTTTTATTTGGGGAAAGTGGGTTTCTTTGTGCTATAATCATTATTTATAGAAACAAAGATATACTACAGCACTGACTTTATATTTTAAACAAAATGAAAGTTACCAGTTTATGTTGAAATGGGTAACAGTATATATTAGAATGATTTACAGTATGGCACTTTTCGTTGTTTTATTTTCGTTTGGATTTTTTGTGTTAAGTAATTTGTTAATTTAATATGGTTGATTTAAAGGAAAGCAGATGCAATCAATGGAAAAATTGTTTCCATTTTTTTTTTATAAAAAAGGCAAAAGCCATCAACTGTTACAGTTTAGAGCTTTGTTATCCAGCTATGATGTGCTTCTGGACAGTAGAAATGGAATTGAATTCCTAGACTTCCATTAACCTGTATTTTTTCATGTGTTTGTCTTTTTGTTTGGGGGCACAACAATACTGGATAAAATAACCCTTTTGCAGTACTTGCCTGTTTTTAATGAATCTAATTATTCTCAATGCAACTTTTATATTTAATATACCCTTTAGCTTTCCTGCTATTTATCAAGGCTGGCCTGAGGTGGTTTTATGTGTTGAGGATATGCAACATTTATTGATACTGCACTATAGAAATGGTGATGCAGGAGTTGTAAATGGTAACTTAAAATTTTTGTAAGATACTGTATATTTTCCATTTTCCTGAAGGTAGTTTTTTGGGGGGGGGGGGCCTGTTATATTATTAAGGCCAGATTCTTGCCACAAATAGTGTAGTTTTAGATACAGACTAAAGTCTGTTCTCGTATTAGTAAGGGATATTTCTGGTTTCAAAGTCATGGGTTTTGCTGAGCGTGGATTCCTTTCTGTCGCTGGTTAGAAGAGAGATGATGCAATCAGTGGCAGACAATTGTGTGACTGACACGACTTCACCGCTGCCTCCAGTTTTTGAATTTTACTTAGTGTAACAGACGCATTCCGATCTGTTTCTGGAGTGTGCCTAGGTGCCCTGGTTATCCTTAGTATTCTACCTGCTACAGTTTGAAGTAAAGCCCTGAAAAACCAGAAATTACCTTTTACTGTTGATACAAATTGTATCTTTTTAACTATAAGAACTATTTTGATTTGTAGATCTAGTTAAAACACAGATGTGTAACTATGATTAGACTTTTGGGCAACATTTTATCCCTTATTTAAATACAAATTTTTAAAGTAAAATTGAGGTCTAGAATAGGGTAGAAAATAAAAACAATTTAGGTGAATAAAAGTGTCTGTCTTAGTTTTATATATTAAAATATATTAAATGAATTTATTGGCATTTTCTTTCTCCTAAAACTTATCTAGCGTGAACTTAACTTAAAATAAAGGTAAAATGCTGCCTGAAAATTACGTCCAAGCACCTTTGACTAGGACAACATTTTCACTACTCTTGTGACACTGTGTGTTGCATGAAGTAGGATTTGGGTTACAGTAAATGCTTCTAAAAGGCATTGTGCATATTGACATATCCAATAATCTGAACCATGTTCAGCAAACCTAATTCAGGAAAGTGGGGTTCACAGTCGCTGCTGCCGCCTGCTAGGTGAGGTGCCCCTCGCTGCGCCCGCAGAGGATACGGGCACGGCCGCATGGACCCGCCGAGGCGTCCTCTGAGCGACCTGCTCACTTGTGAAATCGTTCTCCTGATTTTGTCGGTCACTCTCTGTAACAAGTTTAATGTAGATGCTAACCCAGTGCCAAAAGTAGAGTTACAAACGTGGAGTACCTTTCATCTCAGTCTTATTCTAAGCTTGCTTTTTTTTTTTAGTATGAAATCATTTTTAAATTGTACAAGTAGGTTTTGCTTCCATTTTCTTAATTTTTGCATTTGAATTATTTGAAGATTCTGCCAAATTTTATGAAATTTCCTTAAATGAGGTCTTCGGTGAAATGTGTAACACACCCTTTAATTTGACCTCCTAATGTCTGTAGCTAACTATCTCTCATTGCTTCCCGGATTTTAGACTATGGAAAAACAGTGGGGCTTACCGCCCCGTGGCCTGACGTGAATAGCTCTGAATAGCCACGCTGAAATCCTGCAGTGTAGTTGACTGTGAGTTAAGAAATAGTTTTCTTATGTCAACAGGCAATTTGTCCCACCCCACCCGCGCTTTTTTTTTTTTTTTTTTTTTTGAAGCACCGATGTTGCTTTCAGAGCTTAAGAATGAGGTATTTGGCTGACTTTAGATGCAGCAATTTCTTAATTATCTAAAGCAATAAGTAAAAGGATCCATCATTAATTAAATTCAGAGCTGATCCCAAAACTTCATTTTAGCCAAAACTTTCACCTTAATCGTATCTTCAGACTTGCTAACAAATAACCGGAGAGAGGTATGTTAGTAAGTAGTAGAACTGCCAGAAGTGGTCAACTGATAGAAGAGGAGGATTCAGATTGGAATATTCTGCCCCTGAATAATTGACAGTTGACTGTTTTACACAGTAACTAGCCGGTTTGTTGTCTCTGTGTCTTAGTACAGAGGGAGTAGTACCCAACTGGCCAAATTCTGGCCCTTAGTATTTCCTCCTTTCTTGCATGTGACACCTAAGTTTTCAATCTCCTTTTTGTGATCACTGTATCCTCATAGAGTTTGTCATTGACCTAAACATTTGAAAGAAATGCACACCAGTATAAAATATTTGATACTGGGAGAAACTTGAACTTTGTGCTTTTATGAAAATTCATTTATGAGAATGTGTAATATAACTAAAAAGAGTGTTTATATATATATATATACATACATGCATACATATTTGTTAAGAAGTATTAAAAATGGGAGAATGTTATGCTTTTGATGGCTAAGTTTTCCTTAATTGAACTGTTTCTTTGAGTTATGGACAACCAAGTCTGGAGTCTGGATGACCAATGATAAGATTTAGAACCACTTGAATGGAAAGCAACTCTTTACTGGCTTTATTCCTGGTATTTTTAAAGAATTATTTTGATAATTTTAATAGAATGTGTAATTTTAAAACACAAAAAAACTTAAAGTAGTATTGCTTATACAGATAATTATTTAACATGTCTTTTATGGACGTATCTATATGTATATAGACAGTAATATATTTATAAAGCAAATACTCTATGTCGTAGTCATTAGTTTGTAATAGGTGGGAAGATGGCCTTGGATATGTTTGTGTGTGTTTTGAAAACTCTTGAGCTGTTTTTCCCCTGACTTGATGGCATATACCCTAAGGGATATTTGGGTTTTATTATTCTTTTTGCTATTCAACTTCCTTATTCAAGATAAAATAAGATGTACAGTTTCCCGGCCATTCTGTTAGATGTGGCTTATCCATTTTATTATCCTCCAACCCCTGGAAAATTCCTGAGTGACCTGGAATCAAACAGGTTATGGCCAGAGAGATCAGTTATGTTCCAAATATGTTAAACATGGGAACTCAGCTGGGATGTTGAGCTTCTTTGGTATACACCAACAAATAAAATGAAGTATAAAATACATGAACTACACACGTGCATTTGAAGAGAAAGCAGAGTGTTCATAAAAGTAGAGAAACATATGCATTATTTTAGATTGCTGGGAAACCCCCTAGGGCAAGGGTTGACAAACTTTTTCTGTAAAGGATGGGATAGTAAATAATCCAGGGCTTTGAGAATCATATGGTCTCTATAAACCACTCACCTCTGCCCTTACGGTGTAAAAGCAGCCACAGAAAATATGTAAGTGAACGGGTGTGGCTGTATGCCAATGAAACTTTATTTTACAGAAAGGGGAGGCAGGCCCGATTTGGTCTGTGGGCCATAGTTTGCTGATTCCTGCCCTAGAGGGAGAAGAACAGGCATGTTAAGCAGTAAATCCTGATCTATGTTAACGTAAGAAATAATAATTATATTTTAGTTGGCATTCAAAGAAAATCCGTTATTGATGGCCTTCGAAAGATTTGTGAGACAGTCACATATGAAAGCATCTTAATCCACTTATGTTTTTTTGCCTGGTCACACCCATTATTTATTAGAGATATTTCTTGTGTTTAACCACCCCGAAAAAGCATTGTGTAAAAAGAAGTTTTAATAATTATTGGAAATTTTTCATGAACTTTCTATTTCTACTGATAAATGGGAATCCTTACCTGCCTTTTGTTTTTTTAAGGGCCTAATGGACCAAAATTTCTGTTGTGTTTTGAAAATTAGCATATAATTAGCCATAAAATATTGTAAAGACTGCATTTATCAGTTACATTTTTCTGCTAGTTTTTGATTTCTAAAAAATGACAGATCTGCCCTTCTTTAAAAATGGTTTTAAAGAAGATCAATATATTGTAAGTTTACATACTGTAACTTTATTCTGTAAAATTAAAAATTGTGACTAGTGTAATTGTGAGTGCACTTGCTGTATTGTGACTTTATAGGAAACAAAGTGTATCCCTGCTTTGTCTGTCCAAACCTTTAGTATAGATTTTTTTAAGGCACTTTAGGACTGTCCTTGGTGAATGATATTCTTAACATGATCCCGCGTGATTTTAAATTCATTGGAGTACACACCACTGAGCATGTTCATTCACAGTGCTTCACAAATTGTTTAACATCGTAATATCATTTCTGCTGGAACAGTAAAGTTTTGAACGTTTCCATCCACTTAAGTAATTATACTTTCTTTTTAGGATTGGAATATAACTCTAGCTTTTAACAGGTGTTTACTGTTTTAAATGGTTAATTTTTTTTCTTTAATGCCCTCTGTTCACCTGCTTTTTGCTTCTGTTATAATAACACTTTCGTGTGTTGGAAGCGGCTTTTTCCCTAAGGTCTTTAGTCTTTTGGATTTAAAAACAATTTAAGGTTTTGACCACTTGACAATTTGGCAGTAAAAAAAGAAAAAAAAAAAGTCTGTGCGTGTTTCAATTCAATTTTATAGAATGTGTAAAATTTTTTAAACCATGCACCCAATTTTCTTTCCAGATATTTCAGGTGAATAACAAGTTATTCATTAAAGCTTTTGACCCCTTTCTTGAAGCAGCTTGTGCCTCAAGGGACAAAGACATTGAAGAGCAGTGGTTTGTTTTTATAAAGAATATGTTTTAGATTTCCTTCAGTTTTTGGAAATTATAAACGTCCCAGCTAATACACTCATCCACATGCACACTTCCACAGAGATGTGGACACGGCATTGCCAGTGAACCCAGTTACTGATTTTATCTTTTCCTTCTAGGTTTTCTCCTTCCAAACCAGAGTTATTTGCTGAGTGTAGAAGTTCCAATTTGATCCTTCAAACTTTTCTTATAAGAAAATAAGTCAAAGAATATGTTTAGAGCAACCGTCTGATAAACTGATGTGATTCTATTTATCCTATGCCTGTTCTGTGTGTTTGTGTAATGGGATTTTTACAACTCCAAAAAGCAGTATTTTAGACCTACTGGAAATCCGAATCAAAACAGCTATGTGATTCTGCCACTGAGAAAAAACATTAAAAAATTTGTTTTTCTTATGGTGGTTTGTTTTTGTTTCATGAAAAATTGGACATGCAACAGCACAGACACCACATAAGTAAAAGCGTCCTTCCCTAGTCCCACGGCCTCCCTGCGTTCAGTGGCTAGTGACACAGGCATCCTCTGTAGGACAAGCACACGTTCAGTATCAATGGTTATGTTAGAACCATAATTAATTCATACGAAAATCAAAATTAAATGCCAAAGACAACTAGTCCTACCTTACGGTTCTAATCATTTCTATCAGTGAGTCTTTGTTGTATAGATCTTTCTAGTTTCTGCATCTCTCCTTGCATGAATCAAGTTTAGTATCTTACTAATGCTGCCCCCAATAGGTTCACTTTGTTTCTTTTGTGACCTGCTAGGAATTTTCCATTTCAAATATGGTCACAATTCTGAAATGATCTCACGATTTGCATGCTAAAACATACTCATGTTCTGTGTCAGTGTATAAGAAACCATTTTATTTCAGATAGCAGATCTTTTTCCCCTCGTTGCTTTTCAGACTTTTGCTTTTCTTACTATTTTTTTCCCTAAAGTTGCTATTTGCCATGGTCGGGTATTCTCTTTTTTCCCACTTAAACTGTTTAACTGGGGTCTTATGCATCTAGGTAACTTACTTCAGCTTTGTCAGCAGATTTGATTATTGATGTTCAGCTGTGGTTGGCAGGGAACTCAGCAGATCCACAAGAAGTATTAGGTGGGAAAATCTGAGCTCAGAATCTCAGAGAATATGAGATTAGGCTACAGTGCTGACTAGAGCTAATAGTTTATTTCTCCCCCATCTTTGTCTAAAGAGGAAGGATTCATACACATTGATGAATCAAGTAACATTTGGGAAGAGGAGACTGTAAAAAGCAACTGCAATGGTAAATTTATTCAAAATAAAACAAAATGCCTCTAGTTGGGCCTCTCAGTTAAAGTATGTACTTTATAGCATTTATGCCCTCAGTCTTTGATGCTGTTTTTGAGTTAATGATGTTCATTTGGTGTTTTAAGGCTTTTATAAGGATTCTTTTTAGTCTTTCAACAGTTTAAAGGTTTTCTTTTAAGATCTTTAAAGTAACCTTTTAAAAAATGTATTTCTCTCTACATGCAACCATCAGCCTGGGCATTAAGAATACAGCCTCTGGAGGCTTGATCCCACTGCACACATCCTACAGGCAGAGATGGGCAAGTTACGGAGGTAATAATGGCCCAAACCCTAGGTTTGTTAAGACTAAATGAGGCAACCCTCTGAACAGGTAGATCCATAGTGTGCATTTAATAAATGACAGCCATTGTTAGGTGAATGCGAGGTGCTTATACATAGTCGTTTTCAGATGTTTTCATGAGAGCCTTCCTATTTATACGTTATGTTGCAGAGGAGTTGGATTTTAGCCATCAGTGTAATATATATTCCATGCCCACGTGGCTTTCAGGAGTGACACTTTAAAGGGTTCTTCTTGGAACCCCATGTCCTTGCTACCCCTGTTGTTAGGCCCTTCTTGGCTTAAGGGTGTTGTATAATATCTTAATGGGGAAATAAATGGAATAACAAAAATAACAATGATAAAACAGAAGGCAACTCTTCCAGAAGCTCACAGTTCAGTAGGTTGTGGGCTGCATGACTGACCCCCCCGAGCTCCAGTTTCGCTCCTGAAGATGACAGTTGGCAGACCCGTGTGCACCTCTCTCCCCTGACCCGAGTGGAAGGGGATGTTGGTCCCTCACTATCAGAATCTGCAAAGCCAGTCTGGACAGAGAAGCCGGTGCTCTGTGGTTTCAGGTGGATGATGCACATTTCCAGGGAGGTGTCACATGAAATTGGGTGATTGTTTTCAACTTATCATTTCCTCCTGACTTATAACTAACTGCTGCTCTTAAAGTTGGAGAGAGAGGGCTGGTGGGGGGAGCACTCCCATGCGAAGGTTTTAGATCAACTATGGATAAGTTAAACTAAAATCCCATGCAATAGGCATTATCCCTATTTTAGAAATGAGAAGACTGACTTTAAAGCACTTGCTCAAAGGCAAATGCCTCTCTGCATGCTTCCAAAATCCTTTTTTCTTTTTACTCTGCTGGAAGACAGTAATAGGAATGGGCCCATGATCATCTTTGGTGTGTATTTTACTAGAATTTGGGTCTGAGGAATGATCACCAGTGGCACTAGCTGCACATTCTTAAACATGCTGACTTACCTGGGGGCGGGGCAAGACCCGGAAAACTCTGAACTAGAACTTCTGTTCCCACCCACCCACCCCCTGCCACCTTCCACGCTCATTCGTGTAGCTTCATGACAAAGATGGCTCTTGTGTGGGAAGGAAGTTTACCCAGAGAGCTGCCTGTCCGGCGGTCTGTGAGGACAGCCCTGGCCCAGGACCCAGGCCAGCTGCCAGGCTCATCGCACAGACCTGCAGCCTCTCCGATGAGCAAGACTAATGAGTTCTGTGGTGGAAGGAAGCTGTTTCACATTCTGGACCCCTGTCTTCACTCCTTGGCGCTCTTTGTAGGCCTCGAGAGTAAAAGGCAGTACATTCAGTTCTCATGTTTCCAGTCGTGCACAGAGCCCTTCGCGGGTGTCTTTTGAGAAGCCCCATTTGGCTTTCAGACTCCTGACAACGCCCTCTGCACACACAGCACCTTTTATGCGAGGCAGCTGCCATTTGCATTTCCCATGCTTTCTATTTGCACAAATGCAGCATGAGATTAGAAACAGAAAAGTTTAATTAGGTGGCTGAACAAATTCCCTCCCCAGCTCCCCAGGAGAGCCAGATGAGGGAGAGAATACTGAAAGAAGGGGAAATAAAATGTTGCCATGCACTTCCGGTCCGCCCGACCCCTGGCCTCCCGCGCTCTGGTCCCGGGGCCGGAGCGGCTAGGCTCAGAGCACAGGGCACCCTCCACCCTGGGGCCGCTGACACCAGACACTCGAGTCCCTGGCACAGGCTTTGTCACCACCTCATCCTTCAAAGCTCTCCTCCACTCCCTCCTCCACTCTCCAAAGATGTAATTATCATTCATTTCAATAATTGTTTCAAATACGCATATGAAAAGAGTAAGGGAGGCGGCAAATACAATTTTGTAACTACATGAAATGCCATTCAATAAACTCCAGAGATTTCTTGGTTTGCTTTGTCTGTTACCAAATTAACGAGAGCAGGACAAAGCGCCTTGCGCAGTTGTGAAGGCAGCACACGTTACAATGCTGCAAATGATAAAGCGGGTGAGGCAGGAGATAGATGGGCTCCAGGTTAGGCGTTTACAACTGGCCTTCTATTTACATTTCATGGGGCAGGAAAAGTGGGCTTCAGGCCGGACACGTAGAACTAGCCCCCTGCTTGCATTTCCTGACACAGGAGGTAGGTGGGCTCCAGGTCAGACATTTAAAATCAGCCTCCTGTCGGGCTTCCCTGGTGGCGCAGTGGTTGAGAATCCGCCTGCGGATGCAGGGGACACGGGTTCGTGCCCCGGTCTGGGAGGATCCCACATGCCGCGGAGCGGCTGGGCCCGTGAGCCATGGCCGCTGAGCCTGCGCGTCTGGAGCCTGTTCTCCGCAACGGGAGAGGCCACAACAGTGAGAGGCCCGCGTACCGCAAAGTAAATAAATAAATAAAATAAAATCAGCCTCCTGTTCGCTCTCTTGAGATAGAAGCAATGACAGAGACAGGGTAAATAGCCAAGCTTTGTCTCTTGTGGACACCTTAAGATAACAGTCACGGAGAGAACAAAGAGGGGCAAAACCTTGTTTGAGTAAAGGATCAAAGGATCTCCGCTTCCCCCCTCCTTGGTGCAAGGGAGACACTACACATGCGCAGAAAGACTCCTTGGGGGTCAGGGAACAACTCCAGGCCATGGTGACTCTTGCCTCTCCCAGACGCCTTCACATCAGGATCCATCTTGACTGAGAGGTGCGTGCGCAACTAAGGAGAAGATCCTGAGACAGATGGCCGGGGTTGGGCGGGGGGGGGCGCATGGACAAAGCAAGATGACTGGCCAGAAGCGAGACGAAGACCCGAGAAACTGCCCCCTTATAAAGGATTTAAACTTCCCAGAGGAGCCACTCTCTCTGAGTTCACCCGTGTGTCTTTCCGCGTGTACTCTGCTTTTCCAATAAACTTTTTACTTTTCTCTTTACCTTCCGCCTCCTCGCCTGAATTCATACTTGGCAAGGCAGGCAAGAACTAGAGATCCAGGCCCTAGCTGCTGGCCCCTGTGGTCTAGTCGTTAGGACTCCCAGTCCTGGAACGAAGATCTTGCTTCCAGCTACCGCTCGCTGTTGCTTGCTGCAGCAAGCTGCCGCTTACTGCTGCTTGAGTCTGAAATCACAGGGAGGTGGGGTGGAGAAAAATGCACTTCCTGGTCCAAGCTCAGCTTCATGGATTATGTGGAGCTCGGGCAGGCGGGGAGCTGTGGGAGGGGCGAGAGAGGGCCTGGACGAGGCCACTGGCCCAAGGGGCAGCGTGGGTGATGGGGCCACCAGTCCCAGGGTCTTACTGGGCCCTGGAGCGGAGCTCCTGCCTTCACACGCCCTGCCCTCTCTTCCTGCTTCTGAGTCACCCAGAAAGGTGAGCATCCTCAGCTCTGGCCCCTCACCCTCCCCAGCCAGAGTTTGCCCGGGGACTGAGATCACCAGGTGGCCGTGGGCCTGGGGAAAGAAGAAAGAAGAGGATGGCGACTGGCTCTGAAAGATCCGCCCCATCCCTCGAACAATTTAACGTACAGACTTCTGATGCCACTTCCCAGATTGGGAGTGGGAAGTGCCAGGTGGTTAAAGGGAAGGTGCAGGGAACCTTTGAATCGAGCCACAGGCTCTAGTTCCGTCGTTAAAATATATGTGCATTCAAGGATCGAGCAACCCAGCTCTAGCGGCCCGAGCAGAAGTTAGAGGGCAGTCGCCACAGCTCGCTTGCTCAGGTCCTGGGGAGCCCTGCAGGTGTGGTTGCAAAGTTGCGGCCCATCTTGCAGGTCTGTGTGTTCGTTTAAACAGGTAGCAGTGTCACCAGACTGCCTTGCGGAGCCTCCTTTGCTGAATGGGAGGCACAAGACAATTTCCCCTGCTCTGCCTGGGGTCAAAGTGCACCACCTCCCCAGCTACCACCGGTAAGCTCTGTCCACACGGCCCTCCCCTCCGAGAGACCCAACGTTTTGGAGGCTAACTGTACGGTCCCAGGGGAAACGAAATGGTTTTTGAGAGACATTGGGTCTTTTGGGTTGTAAAGCAAAAACTTGTAGGTCGCAGTAATACTGTGCCTAGGGCCTGGGGCAAAGCAGAGACGCTAACAGCACGGAGAGCTGGGTGGAGGGAACCAGCGAGAGGGAATGGTGAGAGTCCAGCCACTCTGGCCTGGGGAACAGCGGCGCTAAGTCCTGCGCGGGAAGGTGTGGGGCGGGTAGGGGTGGGCAGAGCAGCAGCTTTGGAGACACACAGACCCGGCTGCCAACCTAGTGCCCCGTTGCCACACTTACAACCCTGAGCAGGTCCTTAATCTCGAGGCGGCTCAGCTACTTCCTCTATTAAAAAGGGGGATCTTTTTACCCACCTTCCAGAGGTGTCAGTATAATTAAATAAGAACTAGACCTGGAACATAATAGTGGCTGAAAGATGTGAATTACCTTTCCAGCCAGAGCCCTGAGCCTGGCCCAGCCTCCCTCTGCCTCCCCCGCCACCCCCAAAAGCTTGCAGGGCACACACAGCAGCTCTGCAAGGCCTCCATGCCACCCTTTCCAGACCTCACTTCATCACCTCCTGCCCAGCCTCCCCACTGCACTGGCTCAGCCTCTAGGAACCCCGCTTCCCTGGTCGGCCTCCCTACGCGGCCCCTCTCAGATCCACCCACTCCCTGTAGCCAGACCAGACTTAACCAGCACTTCCTAGAAGCCTTTGAAGCCCCACACCCGACACGCACACACTTCCTGTGTGACGCAGCCAGAGCTCCTTACAATACTCAGAGCCCCCGTCACAGTGATATCCAGGGCACCTCTGTCCCCCAACAGCCGCCGTGACCACTGACCCTGCAAAGTATGTGCTACAAGTGCTTTCATTCCTCTGGGCCGTGTCCTGCAGGCTCCTCCTCCTGGGCAGCCTCCCAGCAGACAGGAAAGCTTCACAAAGAAAGCAGCCTTGCACCTGGGTCCCAGAGGTCGACTGCTTTGGGGAAGCAGAAAATATAAAAGTCAGAAGAAACTGACCGGGCGGGGAGACGTGTCAGCGCAACTTCCAAGGACAGAAACAGAGAGGTTCAGAGCGGCCGAAGGACTTAGTTCATGGAGAGAAGAATGGGAGGCCAGCTTGCAGACACTCAGGGTGGAATGACCGGTGGGGCGCGCGAGCCTGGTAGGATGCCGGATGCACACGCGTGGGCACAGCTTTCTTGTGGTGCTTTGCACTGACCGCCTCCAGCCGGGGCCGCACCCCCTCATCAGGTCATGCCTGGCTCCTGAAGCCATTCGTGCTTGAGGTCCCCTCAAACAGGCAATACTGGGGCCAGTAGAAGTACTGAAGATTTTTACACAGGGTCACAACCTTGAGGAGGAGGATGAAACGATGGGAAGGTCGGCGATGGGGAGACTGCTGGCTGCAACTGCCCTCCCGCCCGAGGGTGGACACAAGGCCCGTTCAGTGAGCGGGAGCGGAGGACGGCCGGACACGCCTCTGAAGCCCAATCAAACTGGGCCCTTTATGCGGGTGATGCTGACTAGGGCTTTGCCACATGGGCCTTCATGACAGTAAAATCCTGCGCCTGAGGCAGAGTAGCGACTAATGCCACACCCTGAAGTCCTGCGCTGGCCCAGAGCGGCTGCCCAGCAAATGTCAGTTCCCTGGCCTATAAATTCTCTCTAGAACGTTAAGGCCTCATCGTCCCCATTCCACTTTTGCCCCCAAACCTACTCTCCACAGAGCAGCCAGAATATTCTGTGTATATATTATAAATAGAGACAGTCACTCCCCTACTGGAAACCCTCCCTAGGGCACCCTTTATCCTTAGGCTTCTGCACCCTGCTCTTGACGAAAGCTACCCAGTTGCAAAATTTGAGGTCAAATGTGTAGATCTGCCTTGTCCTTCGGGTCCCATCGTGCTGTGTGGCAGCCAGGTCGGACTACAGCCGGTGCCCTCAATACAGCCAAAGGTTTCCTGAACACCTCCAGCTTTGGGCCTGGACTTGCTCCTCCCCCACTGCACCTTCCAGAATCTGGGGGCCAGAACTGAGGCTGCTCCCGGCCGGCACGCTCTCCCATCACCTCCGGGATGGCAGGTCCCATCCTCCCTTGTCACCCGCTCCCCAGGCCACTTCGTGGGCAACAAATAGCACCATGATCACCCTGGCTCTGCTCTGTGGGACTACAGCCCCTGCACTGGCCTTCTAGATGCTTCTATAGCTTCAAAACGAGGCACCCTCCTATCTCAGGGTCTTTTGACTTGTGCTTCCCTCTGCCTGGTTTATCTTCCAGGTACCTGCATGGATCCTTCCCTCAATTTCTCCTCCAGTATCGCCTCCCCAGGGAGGCCTTCCTGACCACCAGTAATAGAACTGCAACCCCGGCGCTCCCTCAGGGACATGACCCATCTCCATTTCTGCGCAGCACTTCTCACCACGTAGTATGTTTACTACTCATCTTCCTCAGCTGGAAACAGAATTCCATGAAGGCAAGGGCTTGATATGTTTGGTTGCTCAATACGTGTGTGATGAAGGAGCAGATTACATTGCAGGCATCACCTGGGAGGGAGCCTGGCTCTACCTGAGTGAGCACTGCTCAGGTGGTGGCTGGGACCCAGGCTGCACGCACTCAGTGGTACGGGGCTGCGGGTCCAAACTCTGAAGCCATGAGCTACTTGAGGTTGGCCCCTTCCACTGCCCTGGTCCTGGGGGGACAGGAGGTCGGGGAGCTGGAGCCTCAGGGCTCGGCCGGCAGTGGGGCCAAGCGCCCTGTGCCCTGGGGTTACGATATGTGGACTTGAAGGGTTTCTCACCCTTCAGTGGACAAACTCAGAACACAGCTGTGCAGTCCAGAGCTGAGCTATCATCTCCCACCAGAGTGAGGAAAGGGAGGTGTCCAGGGCCTGGTCACCACGCAGACGAGGGTGACATTTACCAGAGCATTTTCTTTTTTTTTATTATTATTAATTATTTATTTATTTTGGGCCGTGTTGGGTCTTCGTTGCTGCATGCGGGTTTCCTCTAGTTGCTGCGAGCGGGGGCTACTCTTCATTGTGGTGCGCGGGCTCCTTATTGCGGTGGTTTCTCTTGTTGCGGAGCATGGGCTCTGGGCGCGTGGGCTTCAGTAGCTGTGGCATGTGGGCTCAGTAGTTGTGGTTCATGGGCTCTAGAGTGCAGGCTCAGTAGCTGTGGCTTGCAGTCTCAGTAGTTGTGGCGCACGGGCTTAGTTGCTCCGTGGCATGTGGGATCTTCCCAGACCAGGGCTCGGACCCGTGTCCCCTGCATTGGCAGGTGTATTCTTCACCACTGCACCACCAGGGAAGCCCCAGCAGACTCATTTTCCATCAGCTCCAGCATCCCCAGCAGCAGCCTGAAGAAAAGGGCAGCTTTTACTCCCAGGCATTGTTAGTCACCTCACACCTTGGACCAACGGGCACACGTGAGAGTGAACTTGACGACTGAGTACAAACACTCCCCATGTGGCCATCTGTAGCCTCTAGGCCCCCTCCTGCCCTCCCAAAGCCCACTCCTCCCCCACCCCCCCACTCCCGGTGGCTTCAGGACAAGGAAAGAACATGGGAAAGGTAGCTGGTGGGATAAGGCACAGCAGCTGGGCTTGCTGCTTGAGCAGCTTTCCTGGAGGACAAAGTGGCAGCTTCCAGTTCTACCATGAATTATCGGCGAGTGAGGCACCACTGGGCCTGGCCCTGGCGCCAGGGGAAGTGGGAGGCCAGGGACCCCTTTCAACCACTCATTCTGAGACCACTGCCTGGGACCCAGCGGATGATCCTAAACAGTTGTCAGATGAATCAGTGAAAGAGCCGCCTTCTCTCAGGTGACCTTGTTCCCCATTGTCACGCACAAATGCTCCTCGACACTCATCCCAAATTCTTCATTTCTACCTTCAGGTCACCTTTTGGGCCAAGTGAACAGGCTCCCCAGGGTGATAGGACTAGCACTGCTGCATTAAATTAAGCCAAAAGGAACCAAAAATGGGTTCTGAGCACCTACAGACTTTATTTGTGGGGAAAAAAATGTGTTGTAAATATCAATTTATTCTTTTATAAAAAGTACTTTCTGGGACTTCCCTGGTGGCGCAGTGGTTAAGAATCCGCCTGCTAATGCAGGGGACACGGGTTCGAGCCCTGGTCCGGGAAGATCCCACATGCCATGGAGCAACTAAGCCAATGCGCCACAACTACTGAGCCTGCGCTCTAGAGCCCACAAGCCACAGCTACTGATCCCGCGTGCCACAACTACTGAAGTCCACGTGCTCTAGTGCCCGTGAGCCACAACTACAGAGCCCACGTGCTGCAACTACTGAAGCCTGCACGCCTAGAGCCCATGCTCTGCAACAAGAGAGAAGCCACGACAATGAGAAGCCCGTGTACTGCAACAAAGAGTAGCCCCCACTCACCACAACTAGAGAAAGCCCACGTGCAGCAACAAAGACCAAACACAGCCCCCCAAAAGTACTTTCTATTGTTTATAGAAAGTAAAGCCCAGAGAGGTTAAACAAGTTGCCCAAACTCACACAGCAGAAGATGGCAGAGTTGGAATTAGAATGAGTCTCACTTCAGGCCACAGAGGCCAGTCCACTGTGAGGACAGGAAGAGTAATGACTCACACTTGCTAACGTGGGCTCCTTGGTTCAGCCACCACACTGGAAAAAGGTGGTGCCAAAGAGATGCGAGAGGTTCATGGTGCAAGAGGTCTGTGTGTCCACGTTCCAGGGCACCAGCTCCTCTCAGGGAGCCCTGAGGTCAGTGTTGCCCTGTGTGCAGTGAGGGTCTGCAGGTGAGGGGCTCCACCCAGACCTGCTGTCCTTGAGGAGGAGGTTGGGTAAACTGTTCCTGTCCCCTTCTTTCTCCACCACCACTCCATACCCTGGTCACCTACTTCATTTCTTTTAGTGGCCCCCTCGAAGGGACAGGCCACAGGCCACAGGCCAGCCTGGCTGTCTTCCCACGCTGTCATGATCTGCTGGGAGTAACGCAAGATCTGTGCACAAGGGAAGCAGCACCAGGAACAGTGGGGCTCTCAGCAGGGGGGGTCTGGCACTCCTGGGGCTGGGTGATTCTTTGAGGGACCACACTGTAGGATGTTTACCAGCATTCCTGGTCCCTCCCTGCTAGATGCCAGTATCTCATACACACCCACAGGTCCTAACAAAAAATGTCTCGAAGCATTATCAAATGTCCCCTGAGAGGCAAATCGCCCTGGTTGAGAACCAGTGGTGTAGAGAATATAAATATTGTAGGATAATGCAGAGGAGAGGGAGTGTGGTGAGTGCCCGAGGGCAAAGAAGGACAGAGTCTGGCCTGGAAGAGTCCAACCGAACAGCGTAGCAGAGATAGTGACGCTCACCAAATATTCCCTGGGCTCCCCTACCTCTCCCAGCCCCCCTGGAGCTAAGAGGGGTCATGTGACTATTTCTGACCAGTGAAATACGAACAGAAGAGACAAGTGTCACACCGGGGCAGGTGGTGGGAAGCCCACATGGGGTTCCCCAGTCTCTACCCGCCTGCGACAGTGCCTAAGAAACCATGTGTTCTGCACGGTGCAGGGAAAACCAGGTGCCTGCAGAGCCGCGGGGAGCAACGTGCCCCCAGATGCACACAGAGCAAAGGATGAGCCTCAGAGGCCTGGATGTTGTAGGGGACCAGGCTTGAGCCCCGCCCTTTCTGACTAATGGAAATGGGGACAGGAGCCTGTGGGAAGACCTGGGGGTGAGAAGCGCAGCTGTGACAAGTGAGAGCAGGCCAGGAGGGGACTGCGTGGTGGTGAGAGGGGACACAGCCCCATAGCAGTGGCCGGAGGGGCCAGAGTGAAGTGCTGAGAGGTAAGTGACAATGCACACTGGACGCCTGTGATTTTTAAGAATCCATGAGTCTGTTGAGTAAAAGAAACCATCCACTGAAGAGTATGAGCGGAATGACTGCATTTATATAAAGAACACAGTAGTAAAACCTAGTTCTCCTGTTAGAATTCAAGACAGCACTTACCCTTGGAGGAGAATCTAGTAACAGAGAAGCACAAGGGTCTCTGGAGGGAAGAAATGTTCTCTTTCTGGTCTTGTGCTGATTCCACAATGCATTCACTTTGTGAAGATTCTTCACACTGTCCACTAAACTGCAAATGTTTGTACTTTATATTTCAATGAAAAGTTTTCTTCAAAGCAGTAGCTTCAGCATTAACAAAAAGACCCAGTTAAATGCTGATTTGTGCACGGCACTCTGCAAGGTTTTATCAAAGGAGAACCGCACACACATCTTGGACTCTGTTTTTAAATCCGCATTTCAGGGCTGATTTATGGCTGGCGTTGATTCATCTCGTGTTTTACTTAGAACAGAAATGAGTATAATCCATAACCATTTGTTCCTGCCCAAGGCTGTGCGCTAGGAGAGGACACTGATTTGCGAGAATGACTCATACAGACCGAAGAGTGTTTGCTGGCCCCAGCTGACCCAGACAGCCTTGAGAACATTCAGCTCTGGGGCTTAACGGGACCAGTAAACAGAACTCCTTCTCCCATTCCGGCACCCCCTAGGTCTGTAAGTGTGGTCCCCAGTCCAGCAGCCTCACCTGTGTACTTGGGAGAGGTGCACGTCCTTGGGCGCCACCCCTGACCTGAGAATCAGACACTCTGGGGGCGGGGCCAGCATCTGTGGTTTCACAAACCCTCTGGATGATAATTATGCTCATAAAGCTTAAAGTAAAAAGCACTGGGTGAAATCAACTCAGAATTAAAGCAAAAGAATGAGCAGGTGAAGCCCACAAGATCACCTTTATCACGGATGAAGCTAATGCTGGGAATCTAGGCTTATGCCTAAGGCAACTGGACTCCCTAATAGCGAATCCCGAATGAGACAGGCACCCCTCTCCTGTGGGAGCCCAAGCCTGCCTCAGCAGAACGAGGGCACGGAGGAGCCGACAATCATGTGCGCTTCCTGTGGACAGAGAACAGGACTGGGT
Source organism: Mesoplodon bidens (assembly GCF_964165515.1). Classification (NCBI taxonomy): domain Eukaryota; kingdom Metazoa; phylum Chordata; class Mammalia; order Artiodactyla; family Ziphiidae; genus Mesoplodon; species Mesoplodon bidens. Next base: position 22,077,890 of record NC_138164.1, on the reverse strand, counting down.
ACACAGCTCCTCTCCACACTCACTGCTCAAGCGATCCGCCCCACCTGCCTGGAAAGGAAGGAGGGGGCCAAGAGGGCAGGAGTGTTGTGCTAAAGAGTAGTGTCTGCCCACCGATGCGCTCGTAAGAGTGGATGTGGATCATTCGTGACTGGAAGAGATCAGCTTTTCTCCCTTTGGGTGGCTACACCCCTGTCAGCTTTGCTTGACCAGGACTGAAGTCCAGCACTTCCCAAGGGCCTGAGGTGCTCTTCATGGCACTGCCCCATCTGGTGGGTGTGAGCAGTTGCTGAAGAAAAGTGGCTTCTGGTTCTGAGGCTTCAAGTCCCCACCTGTCCGTCCCAGCATGCAGTGTAGACAGCAGCCTTTCTGCCCAGCCGAGAAGAGAGCCCAGGAAGAAATCCAGCCAGTTTCCTCTCCCATGGGAAGTGCGAGCTAAACATGTTGTTTCCTCAGAAGGGGTGTGACGAAAATGGTGCTTTAACTTGTCATCATCTTCATGCATTTCTTGTTACCTGAAAATAAGCGATCTTCGTAACTCTCCTCTGCCTCTCAGCTGCCCACCTATGCCATCCCCTGACCTTCCTCTTTAGCATTAAAAGTAGGCTAACTCCCTTCCCTTTCCAAAGGAGGAGACTCAAAGAACAGAAAGGATCTTGGAAATCATTTAGTCCAAACACCTCATTTTCCGGCAGACGCGTCAAAGGCCCAGGGCATTGAAGTGACCTATCCAGGGTCTTAGTCACGACCCATGCCCAGGCTTGACACCCACCGTCTGAAAACCCTCAACCCTCCACAGCTCCACGAACAAGCTTATGAACTGCTGGTTATATGGCATTATCTATAATTATGTTTATATCATCGCACTATAACCAGAAGCAACTGATAATCTGTCCTGTCTCTTTTTTAATAGATCCCCCCTGTATTACCAGTCCAGGCTAGACCAGTCTGTGTGTGGAAGAGGTCTGTACGGTGGTAGCACATGGGAATTTGCTGTGGCGGCAGCAGCCCACGCTGTGCCTTCTTTACCTGTTGACCTTGAGCCTCAGGTTCTCTGATGGATCTGTTAAAAGGTGAAAGTAAGAACACACCTGGCATGATTGTTCAGACAGTTACCTGATCAGTGGTTCAAGGGCCCCAACCAGGTGATTTCCTCAAGCGCTTCCAGTCTGTATTGTTTTAATACATAATACGCAGTCTTTCAGGTGCGGCCTGTGAACCTCGGCCACAGGACACCAGCTTCTGGCTCCACTGCATCCCCAGGCCTTAGGGCTGAATGGTTCTACACCACCTGCCGCTTCTAATCAAGGAGAGGCCTGGCAAACAGCAATTTGATAAGAAACCACACAAAGTATGTGGTTATCTTTTAAGTTATAAAAATGCCTGATAAGCAAAGATTTCAAGTAAATTATGAGACCAGTTTGGGAACAAATATTTCTTGATAGTAGACAAACAGCATTATTTCTGCCAAATAAAAAGTTTATTTGCTTATGTGTCCACTTTAGAAGGGCACTGTTTCTAAAACAACCAGACTTACTTAGTGCCCTTGAAAAACATCAGGGACAGATGGAAAATTCAATATCATGTTGGCATATTTTGTATGGTTTTTCTGAAAATCTTTAAGGGGTAACTTTGTGACTGGCAGGTGAGTACCTGTCATAATCCAAGCACAATACATTCCTGAAGGACTTAAGAGTGACTATAAAATAGCTGACTCCTGTTGCAAATTGTCACCCAATCCTCTAAGCTTCAGTCCTCAGACATTCAAGCCACCTCGGAGCGTCAGGAATAGTGCAACCTAGTGAATTAATAATGTGGCTTCATGTCCCAGCTCTGCCACCGCACCCCTCAACCTTCTTTCTCCAAACACTGGCCAACTCCAAGCTAACACTCTGTGAAATCAGAGAAGATGAGAAACTGAGAAGGGGCAGGCAAGCCCGCTGGTCAGGAGGGCAATTCCTCGAGAATGTGATATTCACTGCCTACCACCGGTGTGCAGAATCAAGCGGAAACTAAATGCCCCAGGCTGGTGTTAGAATATATTTATTGCTACATTTATATACAGTTATACAAACAGCCCAGACAAGAAAGGGAGTATTGCAACAATTTCTCCAGATGCCACAGATGTGTGCCAGGAAACAGAGCTGCATATCACTGGTTTTGCTCAGTTCGAAGCCCAAAATAAGTCACATACATTTTTTTTAAGTGGAAAGTTCTTGGAAATTCTCTCCGCATATCCCTCTTTACAAGCTAATCATGCAAAAAAAGTGGGTTCTCAGAAGCCTGTGCCTTCAGGCATCTGTTGCGGGGATGGTGCCTTGAAGACAGGATGCAGAGGATGCTGGCTTAGGACTGCCGGGTGCAGGGCAGAGTTCCCACGTCCTGGCCCATCTCTCTAAGGTCTGTCCCTAGGAAAGGCAATCGAGAGGGGTGAGGAGAGAGACAGAATAGCAAGACAGGGAAAACCAACAGTCGACTGAGGTGTGGAAAGAACTATCAACAAGAGCCCTGATTGAGGGAACATCCGTCCATAGGGTTCCAGCTGAGATTCTGGACTTTGGGGGATACAGACATTCAGACCATCAGGTATGTCTTAGTACGACCTTATCCTAAAGCTCGCCGTGTGTGTCAGATGCCAGGGACCTGCATGAAGACACAGAAAGTGAACAGGAAAGTTAGGGAAGAAAGAAGAAAACTAAACTTTTAAATATTACCACAATAGGGTTGAAAAGGGCAAGACCCTGATCACCTTTCCAGTAACATGTAGCCAAGACAAGAGTTTACTACTGAATTATGAAGGGGGAGGGAATGCCGCCAAGGAAACACAATGACGTACAAATTGCACCAAAACAAAGGTGATTCCACAGGCTCTACACGCTGACCTCAGCCTTGCTAAAATTATTTTTGGTCTCAAAAGCAATCTAACATTGGGGCTTCCCTGGTGGCGTAGTGGTTGAGAGCCCGCCTGCCGATGCAGGGGACACGGGTTCATGCCCCGGTCCAGGAAGATCCCACATGCTGCAGAGCAGCTGGGCCCGTGAGCCATGGCCACTGAGCCTACGCGCCCGGAGCCTGTGCTCCGCAACGGAAGAGGCCACAACAGTGAGAGGCCCGCGTACCGCAAAAAAAAAAAAGAAATAAAAAATAATAAAAAAAAGGAATCCAACATGGTAGATATTGCAATGTTCAGATCCAGAATCATGATGTGGGTATGAGATGCCCCCTTCCATGTCACAGTCTTATAAGCCTTTGTGACGTGAATCACAAGAGAAGCAGCCTGTGAGGCAGGTGTCCCCAAGGGATTGGTCACCTTATTTACACCAGCTCTGTCTTACCCACCTCAGGCTACTTCCCCCACAACCCCCCGACCCCAGGGTCTAGGAAACAAGGTCATCAGATCAGGTCTAACTCAGCCTCCTAAGCTAAAATCAGCCTAGCACCTCAGAGAAATGACAAGGCCTGAAGGTTGAGAGCAAGAAGCCCGTGGGTCTGGATGCACCAGACAACCAGAGGCCTTTGGGGTTGATTCATGATTTGGATACAGCCTGACACCCGAGGCTGCAGGGTGTTCTATCCCTGAAGAAACCAGCCAGCTGCAGTTCATCCATGGCTATCCATGTAATTCCTCGCCACCATAATCCCACGGGCCTGCCTGATCACAAGGAAGAGGGTGAGGATTCTGATGGAGAAACCCTCAGGACAGCGGGAGTAGGACCGGAAACCTGTCAAAAGTTCCTGTCTTTTTTCTTGGGTCAATAACACTACAATCAACTAAGGAGGGGCCCAGCTGTTCTTCTGAGGCTGTCAACTATGTGACTTTTCAAGCTGAAGGATGCAGCGATTGCCAACTCCCTTGATCCTTTAATAAATTAATCTTTGGACAATTCAAAACCTCTGTCATTTGATCTTGACTTTTCTGGTAAGTCATGCAGAAACTTTCTTTTCCTACTTCTGATGGCAACAGCAGAGTCAAACTTACTCAAAGGATTTGCTCTAAAAAGCAAAAACACTAAAGGGTGAAAATCAATGAGGAAAAATTGCAAAACATCAGGCAAATTTCAGTTGGAAGGATCTTACCAATCAGCAAACAAAATAGAAAGAGTTACCTAAATGTCTGCACTGGAAGAAATGATTTAAAGATGAATAGCTAAGAACAATATTGTTTGTGGCAATCTATGGATCATTAAGAACATGTTTTTGTTTTTGTTTTTGTTTTGCGGTACACGGGCCTCTCACTGCTGTGGCCTCTCCCGATGCGGAGCACAGGCTCCGGACGCGCAGGCTCAGCGGCCATGGCTCACGGGCCCAGCCGCTCCACGGCATGTGGGATCTTCCGGGACCGGGGCACAAACCCATGTCCCCTGCATCGGCAGGCGGACTCTCAACCACTGAGCCACCAGGGAAGCCCAAGAACATGTTTTAACCAAGGATTTTAGCTCAAATATCAAGAATAAGATTAACTGGATTCTATGGAATCACAAACACCCCTTTCAAAACGAGTGAAAGCAAACAATGATGGATGTGTCACAAGGCCTTCAAGTGGGTTTTGAAACAATGAAAATATTTTGGTGATGTCATGGAATGTCAGAGATTCTTGCATGACCTTAAACTCATTTCATAGCAATCTAAAAGTCAAGGTCATTAAAAAGAATGCAATAATGCCATTTGTAGCAACATGGATGGACCTAGAGATTATCATACTAAGTGAAGTTAAGTCAGACAGAGAAAGACAAATACCATATGACATCATTTATATGTGGAATCTAAAATATGATACAAATGAACCTATCTACAAAACAGAAACAGACTCACAGACATAGAGAACAGACTTGTGGTTGCCAAGGGCGAGGGGGGGGTGGGCAGGGAAGTACTGGGAGTTTGGGATTAGAAAATAAAGAAATACAGAAATAAAGTCAAGGCCAAAGAAGCAAATCATTTCTAAAAGTTCCCCAGCCTAAGTGAACATATATCACCATTCTTTCTATGTCACATGAAAAGAACCTAAAAAATAATATTGTTATAACAGACAGTTATTCCACATCTTAAAGTGTTATCTAAAATATATTCCCATATAGCTAGAGATTGGTTTATAGAATTGTGGGAGGTTTAATCAGCAAGTTGGGGGAACTCAAATGTACCATTCAAGATCTACAAGATAAACCACATGGCTGTAGTTTTATTTAGAAATGGGATGGGCCAAAAAATCAATTAAGGAACTTTGAAACAAGCTCTTATCATGGTAATCACGTTGATCAACGATTTTTAAATATTTCCAAATTGAGATCAATGCATAATACTAAACTGGCTTACGAACCAATTCTGGAATTTTTCTACTTAACATATAGGTATGGCACTTCATTTTTAAGTATATCTGAACTTTTTTTTTTTTTTTTTGCTGTACACGGGCCTCTCACTGCTGTGGCCTCTCCCGCCGCGGAGCACAGGCCCCGGACGCGCAGGCCCAGCGGTCATGGCCCATGGGCCCAGCCACTCCGCAGCATGTGGGATCCTCCTGGACCGGGGCATGAACCCATGTCCCCCACATCAGCAGGTGGACTCCCAACCACTGCACCACCAGGGAAGCCCTGAACATTTTTTAAAATAAGAAAAAAAAAAAAAAAACTTCCAGCAGCACACAAGTGTCATATGTGTGAGCTTGCACTATAATACTCTACATCAAGGGGGTGCTTTCACAAAGGTAAGGAAGCAGTCTAAAGTAGCATGTCTAATCAGCTCACCAAGATTATAGGTAAAATTTCATTTTAATAAACTCTATCTGACCTCAGTGTTCTTGATTGGCAAAGAGCCAAAGAGATGCAAACAACTGAGAAAAAATGTGGAGGGGGTGGGATTAGGTGCTGTAATGGTAGGGCTGGCTCTGGGTCAGCTCTTTTGACTGGCATTTCACTAGATGAAAGGCTCTGGGCTGTGGATGAACAGATTCAGGTTTTACAGGGTCCCGCCAGCATTTTTGCAGTGGAGAGGGTATGGCAGGTCTAATGGGAAGGTGTGCTAGCCGTGGTCAAGGCTGCCAGCTGTACTTACCCAGTGAGGGAGGGAGCCTTCTTCCTAACTGTTACATTTGTTTTATACTGCTTTGGCAAGAACGCATCTGGAACAATGCATACAGTTTGGGTCCCCACCTTTTAAAAGAGACATCAAAAGGTTAGAAAGCATTTAGAACACAGAAGGAAGCCAAATACTGTAGTACAGAAGCCAGAATCACCCTTGTCACCTTGCATTATGTAGAGCCTTCTAGGTAACCAAATTGCCAAAGTAATCTCCTTCCTAATCTTTAACCTCTAACTTTTCTTTTTCAATCACTTTTGAATCTCCACTATTACAATGTGGAAATAAGAATAACTTTAAATCTCCTTTTTAAAAAGACGCTAGAATTCTAATAGTTGCAGCAGCTCTGCACAAACCAGTCAGTTTCATAAGACTACCAGATCTCAAAGCCATCAAAACCTTTTTTAAGTATTAGAGTAATGCTGAAGATCAGATTTTATATTTTGAGTTTCTCTCGATTAAAATATCTTTCAGGCACCAACCAGACTTAGGTACCAAAATACTTTGTGGTGCCTACTTTAAAATCAACACTTGCTATCTATGAATAAGCAAAGGCTCAATATACTGTACCTGCCTACTAAGACTAGGGTGAGTAAGACAAACACACAATCAAAACCACCTCCCCTGCAGCCATGTTAGCATTACAGCGGCTAAAGAGATCAATTTCAGCCCTACTTTCTCTGTTCTGTCTTCTTCAGCTGACTCACTTGCCATTTTCAGACATAGCCCTTAGAGACACCAAAGACAAAGTCACAATTAACTCCAAAAAGAAATTGCTAAATCAATGAAGCTTATACATGTGTTAGTTTTCTGACTGGGGAGAATATTGTTTACAGTATTTTCTATGCTTGAGAATTAAGCATTGGAAATGGTAATCTCTATCTTATAAATGGGTTATATATCAAAAGGGCATCTGTGGTGGGCTGTTTCCTATGTAAACCGTGTTATGGATGATTAGTTTGGTTTCCAAGCAGTTTAATGCATAATGAAAAACTGAGTCTTGCAGCAAAATACAGCAGAACCCTCACATTTTGATAAAGGAACACAGAAACAATGAAACAAAGCAGTTTTACAATTTTTCCTTAATAGTGAACTTTGATGTTAAATGGGCAGAATTAATTAGAAGGTGATTAAGTAGTACTTGAATTTAAGAATACTTTAAAGAGAATTTTAAGTATTTTCAAGGCCTTTGAAGGTTAGCAGAGCTGGCATTTTGTACCAAATGTCATTTTAAAATGTATTGCTGTATCTTTTACCCTAGTAACCAGCACTATTCTCATCATTCTTAACCATAATTGAGGTAGATTTACAGTACCCATAAAGGAACAAAAGGGGAGAGAGAAGAAAAAGGAAGGAAAAGAGAATGATTGGCATGAGTATACTGAAAAATATTTGGAGGAGCAAGAGAAAGGAGGATGGGGAGTAAAGTGAATAAATATTAAGGTACAAGAGAGAAAATAAAGTTAAATGAGGGGTTACAGTGATAACAGAGGAAACTACATGCATACAGTTGCCTAAAAGAAAGGTGGCAAAGAGACATCGTCAGAAATGTTGAAAGTTTGCCACCAGGTGGCGCCATGAAATTAAAATACCTCTAGAAAACAGCAACCCTTGTTGGAGGGGCGGTGAGTGGAAGATACATACAAATCAGAGGGGCAGGATATTCACAAAACAGGTGACTCAGTGTTCGTGGAGTGCCAAACCACAGGTTAGGATATACATCATATCAAGCTATCCCAGGAGCGAAACTTGGTTTAATATTAGAAATATCTATTAATTCAATATGTTAACAGACAAAAAGCACACACATCATCACAATATACACAGAATTTGCATTTGATAAATTTTAAACACACTTTTTATTAAAAAAAAAACTCTTAGAAAAACAGGTGTATATCTATAAAAGGAAGTTTCATTAACCTGATAAAGGTCATCTACCAAAACAGCAAACACATGTCATGGCACGTTAGAAGCATTCTTCTTAAATCAGAAATGAGGTGCACTTATGTTCAACATTGTACTGAAAGCTTTAGTCAAATCAACTCAGTAAGATAAGGAAAAGAAGTAAGTTATATGGATTGAGAAGACAGACTAAGAACTGTATTAATTGTAGAAGATGACTATTTATGTAGAAAGCCCAAAAGCCTTCACAAATTATGAGAAAAAATAAGAACTGAGCAAGGTTCTTGAATATAAGGTCAGCAAACAAAAATCAACTTCATTTTTATATACCAGCCACAAATAGTTTTAAAATTAACTATTAAAAAGATAGTAAAAATAAGATGCTTAATAATAAATCTAACAAAAGAAATATATGATCTAAATGGAAAATTTTAAACTTTACTGAGAAGTATTAAGGAAGACATAACTAAGTGGAGAGATATTACATATTCATGACTAGGAATACTTAAATATTGTACAGATATAATTTTTTTCCAAATTAATCTATTAATACATTTCTATCAAAACAAGGTGGAGAAACTTTTAAAGAAAACAGGAAAAAAAAGTCACTTCAAAGAGGAGACATGAAAGGCCCATAAATTTAAGAAAAATTCTGAACTATATTAGTAATCAAGACAGTGCAAACTAAAAGCACACTTTAAACCTAACAAGTTGGCAGAAAGTTAAAAAAGCTAGTGATATCAAGTGTGCTGAAGTCAGTGTGGGTATATCCTTCCTTTGGAAAACAAGTTGATGGTTACAGAGAAAAGTTGAAATGCCCCTGTAACTGAATAATTCCCCTCTCTAGGTAGAGATACTGTTGCTCACACTACTAGGAAATATGTTCAAGAAGATTTCAGGCTATATTGTTTGTAAAATAAAAAATACTAGAAACAATCCAAGTGTCAATTATCAGGGGAGTGGATAAATTATAGTGCATTCATAAAACAGACACCCTCGCAGCAGTGAAAATGAATGAACCACAGCTATATTCATTCAAAATGGATGTATGTGTGCACATGTATGTAATCAAAGTAGGTAAAGTTCATAGGCATGAAAAGAAGACATTATATTGTGGATACAAACAGTTAAAATCAAAGAAAAGGGAGACATGATAGAGGAGGAATACAGAATGCCAAAGTTACTGGCAATGTACTACTTTAAACACTGATGCATGAGTACTTATTATATATATATTTACATGTATAATACTACATAAGAATATATACTATATATAATAACAGATTTCTTTATATTTCTCCTAGGCACTGTTGTAGAACAATCTCTAGTTTGTAAATGTTTAAAACTTTTAGAAACTGATGGAGGAAAACTACTACAATAGACAGGGAAGTTATAAATTTTGTTCCAATTATCTTTTGGTCTTTGAACCATTAGAATTTTGAAGGTCTCAAATCATCTAGGTAGAGAAGTCAACAGCTACTCTAAGGACACTGAGTAAAAGAAGCAACTGTGTTATTCCCACCATGTCTGACACCCTCATCTCTAAATAAGTGATTCTCAAAGTGTGGTCCCAGAACAGCAGCATTAGCCTTACCTGTTAAAAATCCAAGTTCCTAGGCATCATGTAGACTTACTGTACTGAATCAGAAACTTCAGGAGGAGCCCTGCAATCTGCATTTTAACAAAGTCTGCAGGTGATAATGATGTATGCTAGTTTGAGAACCACTGCTAGAAGTTTCTCAAATGTGTAGGGAAATCTCTTCATTACTACAAAATAAGACCCCTCTACCATGAAATAAACAATCTAGACAGCTGAGAAAGCCACACCGCTGGCCCTTGGAAGAACGTAACTGTTTTTAAAATCCTTTAATTCAGAGATCAGCAAACTATGGCTCATGGACCAAATCCAGCTCCCCATCTGTTTTTGTAAAGACCATGATTTAAAAATTAAAAGAAGATAATTTTTAAGACATATAAAACTGTTTGAGGGCTTCCCTGGTGGCGCAGTGGTTGAGAGTCCGCCTGCCGATGCAGGGGACACAGGGTCGTGCCCCAGTCGGGGAAGATCCCACAGGCCGCGGAGCGGCTAGGCCCGTGAGCCATGGTCGCTGAGCCTGCGTGCCCGGAGCCTGTGCTTCGCAACAGTGAGAGGCCCACATACCGCAAAAAAAAAAAAAAAAAAAAAAACTGTATGAAAAAATAAAATAAAATTGTATGAAAGTCGGATTTCAGTGTCCACGAATGAAGTTTTACTGGAAGGCCGGTAGCCAGGCTCCTTCACTTACATACGCCCATGGCTGCTCTTGTGCCAAAACAGCAGGGCTGTGTACTTGTGACAAAAACTATCTGGCACACAAAGTTGAAAATATTTAATATCTGGACCTACCTTTACAGAAAAAGTTTGCCAACTCCTACTTTATTCAGTAATTACAATCTACTAACCTTGAAGCAAAATATAATCATAGTGATTTCCTCTCAAATGTACAATTTTCCTTTTAATTCCACAGGCAAAAATCTAATAGTTTAAAAAAAAATTCTTAGGAAAGTCAAATCAGAACCGTTTTTATCTACAAGGTAAATCAAATAACCCACACAGAGCATCTGGAGAATGCTGTTAATTATGCTACTTTCTCTCTGTCTTCAATATTCTAATAAGTGACAAAAAAAAAATGACTGGTGAATTTTAATGAAATACTCCATCACGTTTAGTTCTGAAAACTAGTTAAGCAATCTCCTCCACAGGCATTTCCTCAGGTGTTTCACTTAAACTGTGAGACTGTCTCAAGGCTGCACTGTGACTTATTTCTCAGGCCTCAAGCTGTGGCCACCTTCCTCCCTGGCTCTTTCCCAGGCTGAAACTCTCCAGGCAATCTGATCCTCAACCTCTTGAATTTTTTCTAGACCAAGTTCAGTTCTTATCACCGAAGTCCTGCTCACCAAATTTCTGAAATATTTTATTTAACATCTATTAACTAGCTCAAACAGCCTATTTCTATACATAGCCATCTTCACTTCTCAAATTGCATTTTTTTCTAGATTTCTAAGATCCCCTGAGCACAGACCCTTCATTTGATTTCGAGGGCTTTAACACTCAATAAAAAGAAAAGGATGCTTTCTCACCCCCACGGGTGTAAATCGTATATTTCAACTTCAAATCTTTAAGCTATACTCACCTTTTCTTGAAAATGAGAGCACTAAACTCTTCACAGGTTGGCCTTACTAGCCCACACCAAACAGTGGAATAAGTCTGGTCCCCAATTTGATGGGGTTTGATCTCCAGGTCACTGTTACTCTGTGTTCAACATAATATTTAGAGCATTCTTCTTTGGCCTCTAAACTAATGAATACATTCACTTTAAGTTATGCAGACAAGAAAATCCTCTGAAGGGCACCGTCATGTAAACATGTCTCAATGGGAAAGTTGGCATTTTGTAGTTTAAAAAAAAGGGTGGGGGAAGATTTCAATTCAAAGAAACCCAAACCCAAATGTAGACTCTGCCACTATGGTGGGCTTTGGGCAGGTTACTGAACTCTAAAATGGGATAGTGCACCTACCTCCAAGGACACCTGCAGCATTTATGATATCTTTGTACAGATTAGGAAAGTGTGTCCCTTCCTCCAGGCACAGGTGTGGTCCCAAGGTGCACGCTTGTCTGGTACACACTAAATTTGTATGTCTGTACCTCCATTTCTGCCACTATGCTTGTGTGAGCTCCTTGAGATCTGGCTCCTTTCCAACTTCATCTCACAAACAACTCTCCCCTGGGCTCACTTAGCTCTGGACATACTGCCCTCCTTCCTGTTCCTTGAACCAGTAAGCCCTTTCTTGCCTCAAGGTCTTTGCATATGCTGTTCTCTCTACCTGGAATGCTTTAAAGCGAATCTTGTAAATTGGTGTCTAGTGGGCCACTTCCAAGAGAGCAGATATATTGTTTGGCTTGCAAAACATTTTCTAAAATTTTTTAAATAGCTGATGTGTAAAATTTGAGAGATTTCACATAAAATTACATTTCTACTTAAATATTTAAAGCATTATTCTTTGGATGCTTTTTTTAAAAAGCTGTTTGCTGGCTTATCTTGGAAAATCAAAGTAGCACTGCTTTGAGGAGCTGCTGCCCTCTTTAGACAGGGCATGAAGGTTCCCCCACCAGGCCCAGTGTGCTCATTTGATCCATCTGGGCATTTGTATTTGCCACCTTGATTTAAATTTAAAAAGCTAGGCTTCTCTTTTCTCAGGTGGCAACTTATATGCCAGTTCCTCACAGAGACTTTTTCCAACCTTCCGATCCCCGATTATCATCCTATTTTCCCCAACTCAGTCCCTTGTTTCTTTCACAGCATTGATACAAATTTGCTGCTTTTATAGGTCAAAGATGGTTGAATATTAGCAATTTTACATGATTCAATCTAATACGATTCACAACTTTTAAATTATTCTGCATGTGTTTCATGACTTACCATAGAAAGTAAGTCCATTAATAAGGATGTAGTCTTCTTCACTATTATATTCTCAATGATTAGTAGGTACACAGTACCTGGAAGGTACTAGGCACTAAAATATTTGGATGAATAAATTCAAGGACTCCTCCTACTACAAGTTCCTTAGTAGCTCCAGAACATACACAAAACTCATTTTTACCTATCCTGAGGTACCTAGAAGTAGCCCAAGTTATAAGTGGACTTTCCTAACCCACAGCCCAAGGCAGTCCTACTATCCCCTGCTCAACTCTAGAGCTGGCTTTAGGCCCAGACTTCCATCAGCCTCTGCTTACATAGCTGACACCCCTGGTTCTAGCACTGGAAATGACGCCTAAGGTATGATATTTTCCTGGAACCCCTGTGCAAGCCAGCATTGAGACGACCATTGGACATCCACTGAGATGTTCCCTCAGCCCTAAAGGGAAGCTGGGGGAAAACTGCACGTGTTCCTGAGATAACTGCTGACAATTGCAATAACCTCTACACCCTTGGAGATGTTAGCAAGGGGTCTGTTGTTCCCCAGATCTTTGTATGTATTAATATCTCTTGTCTACTTGTCTGTCACACTATATCTTAACTCTGCGTTTCTTCCTCTAGACTATGAATGTTTCTAAAAATTATTTATGAATCCTCAGGACCTAACTTCAAGTACTTAACAAGTGCTTAGTGAATGAAATTATTTGAATGGATTAAATCATTCAAATGACACATGCTGCACCCCTAAAAGATAAACATGCATACAGATTTTCACTTACTAGGTACAGTCTCATGGACTGGAGCAGGGCTGTGGGGTGGGGTTCATGCCAGTGTCAGCTTCAGACATCTGGAGTTGACGGAGGACACTACTAGAAAGAGCATTTTCCTGTTCTGTGTTTGTGGAAAACACTTCCCAGAAGATAATGTACAGTTAAGCTAAGTGAAAAACTAGTCTTAACTCCAAAGCAATTGCTCTCTTCCACGATGTTCTTACTGCCAAAGCCAGTGTACACTGAAACATTGTAACAGACCTGTTTCCTATGGCTTTGGTGGTCACCCAGGATGTTTAACTCTGCCCTGTTGTGTTTCTGCAGCTCTCGCCTGAATGTACTCCTCTTGCTTTGGCCAGCCCTTAAATGTTGGTGCTTACCAGGGCTCTGTACTAGCTGTTCTTTCCTTACACTTTCTCCTTGGGAACTCTTATGACATTCCATCAGCATTCCAAACTTAAAATTGTCTAAAAAAAGCATCACAGGCACATCCACACCTGCTTCCCCTCATGATTCTCCAGTGTTTCATAGCACCACCTTCTGAATCTCAAAGTTTATACTTTCTCAATACAAACAGGTAGTTCCAGCACACTCCAAGTCTTTTTGTGCCTGAAGGTATTTGCATACATAGTTCCCGCTATCTGGATAGCCCTCCTATCTTTGCCCCTCCCGCCCTCCCGCCATTAAGAATAACTCATTCTTAAAGGCTTGGCTTAGGAATCATCTCCTCCAGGAAGCCTTCCACCAAGATTAGATGCCTTCCTCTGAGCTCCCAGAATTCACCCACCTCATTCATTTAACAAAAAATACTGAGCTCTATCATGCACCAGGCATTGCTCGAGGCACTGAGCACATTTCATTGCACAAAACAGCAAAATTCGTGCCCTCATGAAGCTTACATTCCAGTGGGAAAAGACAGATAATAAACAATACAAATAGGTTAAAAAATTAAAATATATATAAATATAAAATATGTATTAAAATATTAAAAATATATTTAGTATGTTGAATAGTAAGTGCTATGAAGAAAAATAATTAAGAGACATGGGTAGGGACTACTGGGGAAAGTGTAATTTTAAATAGGGTAGTAAGGGAAGGCCACATTGAGGTGACATTTAAGCAAAATCCTGGAAGTGGCAAGGAAGTGCATCATAAAAATACCTGGGGAGAGAAGGCATTCCAGGCTGACGTAACAGGAGCACTGGCTAGTTTAGAGAATAACAAGGAAGCCAGTTGACCTCAATTCAGTGAGAAAAGCGGAAATCAGCAGATGAGGTCTGAGAGTGCCAAGGAATCAGATGATCTTGGGCTCTGAATGACCATTGAGAAGGATATAGCTTTTACTGAGATGGAAAAGGTCTGGAGAATTTTTGAGCATGACAGGATCTGACTTACCTTTTTAAGGCTACTGTCTTCATAGACTGTAGAATATCAAGAGAGGAATCCAGAAACTCCATCAGAAGGCTCTAGCAATAATACAAGCAATCCTGGTATGTGGAACAGGGTGATAGCTGTGGAGGATGTATGCAATGGTCATTTTTTGAATATATTATATATTTTGAATGTTGGGCCAACAGGTTTGTGGTTGGATTGGGTGTGGGTTATGAGAGAAAAAGAAGAATCACATTATAGTCAAGGTTTGGGCCAGATCCACTGAAAGGAGGGAAGAAGAAGAGGAAGACTGAGACAGGAGCAAGTGGGCAGGGGGTGGGAGAAGACCTCGAGTTTGGTTTGACACAGCAAGTTTGAGATGCTTATTAGATATCAAAGTGGACATGTTAGGTAGATAGTTGGATATATACATCTGGAGTTCAAGGTAGAGGGTTTTGGCTGGAGATGTGAGTTTTTAGCATACAGATGGTATCTCAAGCAATAACACTGGAGGAGGTCACTAAGGGAACCAAGTGTAGACGGGGCAGACCTGGGCCTTGGAACACTCCAACATTAACAGGTTGAGGAGGGAACATTACTTACTCATACACACACATTATTTACTTTGTCTACTGGGAGTAGACCATCAACTCTTTACTGCTCAGGACAAACCGTGTCTATTTTATCTCTACATACTTAGCACAGGGCCTGGCACGCACTCAATAAACATATGCTGAGCAATACCATCTAAAGAGAATCACAAATAAAATCCTTAAAAGGCAAGAAGACATAAAAACTGGAATCCAAAGGACTGGAGTATAAATACTAATACCCACAATACTGACAGATGAACAAAAATATTATGAAAAACAAAATGACAGAGGTTAATAAACACCTTTAATATGCCAAGCTGTAAACAAAGTATTCCATGTATTCCAGTCAATGCTCATAAAATCAGTAGTGTTACTCCCATTTAACAGATGAGGAAACTGAGGTTCAAAATGGCTGAGTGGCTTCCTAATGTCACACATCTAAGAAAGTGGCCAGGCCACAGTTCAAACCCAGATGCAATTAACTCTACATCATACTGCTTCACATCTGTTCCAAACACTCTAAATGCCAGTCAGACTGCCTGTGTATCTAATGTGCTCTGGATCAATAAAACCTGGATCTAAGTATCTACTATAAAAAACAAAAACAATAGCTGAAAAAGCAAGAGAATCTGGGAAAGGATCCCTGAACCCTTAGAATGCAGATAACCATGGGCTATGAAGCCTGTAATTTGACTTGACAATTTCTGAGTATGCCTGAAAACCTATGCAGAAACAGCAGGGATCAGAACTCAGTAGCACTAGGCAGCTGAAAGAGCAACAGAGAGATGGTGAACACTATAGACTGAGGACCTAGACTTTATGAGCCTCTCCGGTACATCAGCTTAGAATTTACTGTGAATCTCAGGGAACAGGGGAAGAGAGGGAGACTGCAAACCATTAAGATCAGTGTTTCTTCTATCTGATTAACATGAAATATCATTAGCACTTTGAAATTAATTAGGCTGTACCCCCCAAAATATTTGCTGCCCAAGAAAATCACTTAAGAACCAGAAGTTTATAGGTACAAGAGCAATATCTGATCTGAAAAGTAAGGTGTGAAATCAAAGGACATTTTCTTAAAGTCAGAAAGAAAGATCACTTAATAGGATGAATTAAGTTGATCTACCTCCTTAAAAATCAAAGAAAACTTTGATATTCTTTGAAATAATTTTCCTGTTGCTTGGTGTCATGGTCGAGTGTTTTGCAATGATCTGAGCTTGTCATTTTCCATTTTAATAAAAGTAAGCAAATGAAAACTCTACACTGAGGAAATGGTGGCACTCAAAGGAAATTAAAAACCAAAAAGCTACCAAAGTACCTTTAGAAAGGTACTGATTTCTTTCTTTTTTAAAAATAGCATTTTCTGATTATAAAATTTGAAGAAGTCAGAGGATTTTTATATACTGGCAGATCTTTTACACTTGAGCCCTCAAAAGTGAAACATTAAGGCCATTATAGCTATGTCACCTTTTAAACCTGAAATACAGAAATCCGATTTATGAAAAGGAAAAGTGCCTACTTTTCTTATAAAGGTGCTTCAATAAGCACATACTACTATTTAAATTTTTAACATGTAAAAAGCGCACCTACATCATTTAAGTGAAAAAAAAAAAACTCCTAACACAATATCTTTAACAGGATAAAACAAAAGCAGTGTTTGTACAACAATACATGGCAGTATTCTATATAAAGTAAAAATATAAATATTCATCAGAAGTTAAGGGGCACCCACATAATTAAATACTGTGGTATTTTTGTACTTATATATAACAATTTCCAAAATACACCATTCAGTGCAAGAAGCATAACACTGTGTATACAGAATGTTATACCTTATGTAAACAACAAAAAGTATACAACATATGCATGCTTCTACATGTACAGGTAATTTCCAGGAGGCACAAGTTGAAAAAAATAGTTACCATTGGGGAGAGCAGCAGGGCTAGAGGACAAAGCAAGGAGGCTTACTTCTTTGTGTTACCCTTTTTTTATCTATTGAATTTTGTTTCATGTTCACTTATATTTTTTTAATTTTAATGATTTAACCAAGTTTTTTAAAAATTACACTTCAGTCATAAAGTAGCTAAGTATGACCTAAAGCACCTTTAGTATTTGGCAACTTCAACACATAACATGATAATACTGGAAGCCAATGAAAAATATGCTTTTCTTAAAATAGCTATAATACCTAATTTCTAGTTTTTTAAGAACAATTTTCTTTATGCATAGCTGAAAGTTGTTTTTTTAATAAAAAAGGAGGGACTCTGGCAATAACAGTTATTTTAATGCTTAAAATAATCTCCAAAGAAAATAACCAGGTACTTCCCTGGTGGTGCAGTTGGATAAGACTCCACGTTCCCCATGCAGTGGGCCTGGGTTCAATCCCTGGTCAGGGAACTAGATCCCGCATGCATGCTGCAGCTAAGAGTTTGCATGCCGCAACTAAGGAGCTGGCGAGCCGCAACTAAGAAGCCATGGAGCCGCAACTAAGGAGCCTGTCTGCCACAACTAAGACCCAGTGCAACCAAATAAATAAATAAATAAATATTTAAAAAAGAAAGAAAGAAAATAACCAAAGGGGAAAAGAACAATCCTTAAATACCCCAGTTTTCTGAAGCTTTGCTATGATACAAACTATTGCTATATACATTTACAAAAATCAACACAGACAACTAACCAGTGTCTGAGAAAGAAGGAAATTCTACCTGTACTGTTTGAGGTAATGGGTATCCTGATATTTACTTAAAGTAAAAAAATATGGCAAGTTAAGTAATTAACAAAAGGGTTATAAGAAAACTTTAATATTAAATTACATTTCAATACTGGCTATTCTAATATAAATCATTATTATTAAGGTTGCTTACATTCAATAAATTCTATTATAAGAAAACCAGACACCTTGATATGAAAGAAAATGTAATTCCTTAGTGGCAGAGAACCAAGTTTACATTAGCTAGCCTACCTAGTGATTAATTTATAACTTTGATGCTCCCCAGCAGCTGTAATTTCACAAATGAAGAAAATATTTCCCAGCCTCATTAATCAAGTCAATATCATGCTTCTTTGTATGCTAATTAGCACCTACTAATAACCTCTCATTTTAACTCCTGAATATTTTATCTCAATTTTTCTTTTGGTTTTTACTACTTTTACTTTCTGTACCTTAATTTGAGTCCGCGTCCCAAGTCCCTAACTAAAATTTCCTTGACACAGTCACAGGGTCACATCTATCTCCCATAACTCTACCAGTGCTTTGCATAAGTAGCAACTGCTCTGTAAATCACTGGAAGAAGGACTGCATCTATGAATGCATATGTATGTATGTATGTATTAAACATTACTTTATGGAAAAAAATCCATGCCTCCTCATTTCCCATTCAGCTTTCTTTTCATAATATCATTAAACTGAAAACCTCTTAAATTTGTAATGCCTAAGAACTAAGGCATAATTGCTCAAAAATAAGGTAGTGGAGAACATTTTCCTACCTGTATACATCACATCAGTAATCTAGAAGACATATTGGTTTCCAGTCTTCCTAATGCTTGAGAATATTCCTAAAACATTAATGCCAATAATCTCCTCTAAAGATAAAACTATTTCTCCAATGGATATATTTTCTATACATTTTGATTCAAAGCCTTTGATACAGCCTATGTCCCCCCAATTCATTATAAACATTCTTAAAACATCAGCTTATACTGAAATGTAATGTGGACCAGCACATTAAACTAGATTATAAATTATTCAGATGGTTAGGTTTTGGGTTCTAATTTCAGGTTTTATACTGTTTGGTACTCTAATTTTTACAAAATGGAGGTATTCTCTTAAGGTATTTTAAGAATACATATAAACAGCTAAATACGTAGTGATTTGATTTGATTTTTACCCTACCAACAAAAACATTTTTCACCCTTATAATCAACTACTTTTTAAAGATTTTAATATTTCTTGAAAAAAATGATAGCTTAATCAATGTAAAAGTTCTAAGAAACTAAATGTGCTATCATGCAGTACATTTGCAAACATTAATTAAAGAATTTAAAAGAAAGTAAACAGATGTTTGATTATGATTTCCTTTTGCATACACTGATTTTGTCTTTTGATAGAAAGTACCGTTAAAACACACAAATTAAGAAGTTGCAAAATTCTACATTTAATCTACATACCAATGATAAACCACCATATTTTAAAGTTAGTGGGGAGGAAAACCATCCACCTGTAACTTAGATTACCGAAAGATCATATACCTATATTCAAAATTTTTATGGCCTAAAAATTGAGAAGTATATTGTATTAAGAATTGTCTGAGGAAAACAAGCAAAAATAAGGGAAAAAAAACCCAAAAACCCTAACATATCATTTGGGCATAAGCATATGAATCAAATCTAGCAAGAAAGTTAAGTTGATGAGCATAATCAAATGATTCTCAACTTTTAAAAACCTACAGAAATTTCCAAAGTAATTTGTGCAAAGCTGTCACAGCCAGTGAATAGTTAATTGTGTGTATATATTCTGAGATAATCTTCATTGAGTTGTGTTTTGATGAATATAACCCCTTCATAATGATCTGAAAGAACTTTTTTTCCCTAACCCCTTAAAACCTATTTCAAAAAAGCCTTCAAGCTTCTTCCAGTCACTACATTATTAGAATCATCTGAGAGCAAAAGGATGTTGATAGAACTGTTGTAAGCACACTCTGCAGTAATAGTTTTTCAACTATAAACAAGTATTAATAATTCAAAACTACATGGATATTAACATTTGGTCATTACATTTTAGTGAAACAATGAATCTGGAATCTAAATGTCTGTATCTGATTCCAGAGAAATGCTCTGAAACAGACAATCTAATTCAGAACTATGAAACTGCTTATAAAACTAGAGCACAATAGAGTACAATGACCTGCAATTAGAACTCAGAATCAAATCCATTTGTTCTTGGGTGTCTTTAATTTCTAGTTCTCTTTTTGTGCCACTAAAGAATCCATTCTTAAAAGGTCACGGATAAAACAGAGGTCTTAACTGTCCCCAGAAGAGGTCATTTGGAAAATAAGCAGAAGGAAAAACATTACTACATATAGCGAACATGAGAGCAAAATACATCTACATATTTCCTTTAAATACTCAGAAGGTAGTAATATCATTCCCATGACCACAGCTTTTCTTCAGGCTAATTACATTATAGCACTTTCTAGTATACTTTACATAGCAGCATGAATTTTCCTTTGGAGCAAAGTTTAGTTATTATTCCCTTTCGTAACTGCATTCCCAAAGGCACCAGATGTCTTCAAATCAAACTAAACCACATCAGCAGAGGATTAAAGACTCCATAAATTCCTGACCCAACCTACTCTAGCTTTATCATCCTGCGGTCAATACACAGGAAATTACATTTTCTATTGTAGTCAAGACAGTGTACTTTTCATCTCTCTAGACTTCGACCATTGTACATAATCTCTCTTCTGTCTCTTCAAAAAACACAAGACTAAAAGCACAGGCAACAAGAGAAAATCAGATAAATTAAACTTCGTCAAAATTAAAAACTTGTGCATCAAAGGATAGTATCAATATAATAAAAAGGCAACTCACAGAATGGAAGAATGTTTGCAACTCACGTATCTGATAAGGGACTAACATCCATAACATACAAAGAACTCCTACAATTCAACAAAAAACAATTTAAAAATGGTCAAAACATGAATATACACTTCAGCAAATAAGATACAAATGGTGAATAAACATATGAAAAGATGTTCAACATCAGAGAGAAATGCATCATAGGGAAATGCAAATCAAAACCAAAATGAGATACCAGTTCACCCACTTGGATGGCTATTATCAAAAACAAACAATAAAGGGACTTCCCTGGTGGTTAGGACTCAGCCACTGCTGTGGCCCAGGTTCAATACCTGGTCAGGGAACTAAGATCCCACAAGTGGCACAGCCAAAAAACAAACAAGCAAACAAAAAATAAAAATTGTTGGTGAGGATGTGGAGAAATTGGCACCCTTATGCATTCATTGCTAGTGGGAATAATGCAGTGGCTGAGAAAGGCAGTATTGACAGTTCCTCAGAAAATTAAACACAGAATTACCATATGATTCAGCAATTCCATTTCTGGGTATATACTGAAGAACTGAAAGCAGTAACTTGAACAGATACTTGTATACCAATGTACATAATAGCAGCATTGTTCACAATAGTCAAAATGTGGAAATAATCCAAATGGCCATTAACCAATGAATGAATAAAGAAAATGTGGTATATACATACAACTGAATATTATTTAGCCTTAAAAAAAAAAGAAAAAAAACTCTGATGCGTCCTATAATGTGGCTGAACCTGAAAAACATTACGTTATGTGAAATAAGTTTGACACAAAAGGACAGATATAGGAGTCAGTCCACTTATATGAGGTACCTAGAATTGTCAAATTCAAAGGCACAGAAATTAGGATAGTGGTCATGAGAGACTGGGAAGAGGGAGGAATGGGGAGTTAGTATTTAATGGGTAGAGAGAACCTGTTTGGGATGATGAAATGTTCTGGAGATGGACAGTGGTGATGGTTGCACAACAATGTGAATATACTTAATGTCACTGAACACTTGAAAATGGCTAACATGGTAATGTGAATATACTTAATGTCACTGAACACTTGAAAATGGTTAAAACGGTAAGTCTTACATATATTTTAACACAATATAGTAATGAAGATTCAACTGAAATCTCCCAATTCCACTGAACTTCACAGTACTTAATACAGATTACTAATTACTATATACTGACTGGTTTGTCAATTGGGTATAAAATGAGTCTTTCTATAAAGTTAGAAACACTTCTAAATTAGGCACTTTATTTTTTAGGATATCTTTAAACATTGATCAGTGTTTAAAATTTGACCTATAAAATGAAAATTAAGCAATTTATCAGAGAACAAGCATACGTGAGAAACTGTGCTGTGTATTCTTATTCTCTACCAGTTGCTTATTTTCTTCTATTGCTCTTTATGTTGTAGTAGTCTCCTTCATGACACAGTGCATCATTTTATCCAAATTAGCTAAAATTTAAAAGCAAATAATTACATAAATGGAATGATGGCATATAAGACTCAAAGGCTAGATATGAATTACATAGACTTTTCAGTATAAACAAAAGGAAAGGGAGGGAGAAGGTAGTACTGCTTTAAGAGTCTAAGACATACGTGCATTTCTAGGTCTAAAACAAAAGGTAAAACATTTTAATTTAAGTTGCAAAAAGTTAAGAGCTATCATGGCATACATTGTAACACAGTGCAAGAAGAATTTGATATAACAAATCCACATTTTATCAAAAGGAATTTTCCCAAGGATTACTACATAAATCTCAGAAATTCTGATTCCATGTTACCAAGATGTACATTTAGCTATATAGACTTACTAAAGATAAACTAAAACCAGTAAACTACTTTTAGGAGCAAACTAAATGACATGCATAATTACCAAAGCGAACCTAAATTTTAAAAATGTTCATTAAATATAAGTGAACAATTAAAACAGCGTAATAAATTACAAGGATGGAAGCAACTGACTAGATATAAGCACGGAAGAATCTGGGCATACAAATAACATCAGTCAACAAAATGTGTTGCCATCTTAAAAGAAATTTAGTATTGTAAGAGATTATTGCAAATGATCCAAGAAATAAGATAAATATTTGAAGTTTCACATTTTAAGATAGTGCAAAACAAAGGGTCACAGTCATTCTAATCTTGCTTCTATATCCTAGAATATAGCACATACTTAATAAAAGTGTATTGGCTAAATGAAGGTCATTAAATAAGAACCTGGAACCATTACTAGCTAGGGAACTCAAGCTAAATATAAACCTGAATTTAAAAGATGTGCCATGGGGTAATTAATTATCTTAGTCACAATCATTAACCTTAAAATTTTGTGACGAATAATGATGGATAGATACTTCAATTCCTAAAGCAGCATATGTAACCTCAAATCAGAAAACTCTTGTTATCACAGTAGAAGAGGGGTTGAAATATTGAGGCAACAAAGCAAAAAGTCATCATCTTTCCAGAGGGAAAATGGCAGCTCTTAAAATCACTAAAGATGGAGATATTAAGAAATAGGTCCAAGAGGGCAGACAGCAGAAGCAAGAACTACAATCCTGCAGCCTGTGGAACAAAAACCATATTCACAGAAAGATAGACAAGATGAAAAGGCAGAGGGCTATGTACCAGATGAAGGAACAAGATAAAACCCCAGAAAAACAACTAAATGAAGTGAAGATAGGCAACCTTCCAGAAAGAATTCAGAATAATGATAGTGAAGATGATCCAGGACCTCGGAAAAAGAATGGAAGCAAAGATCGAGAAGATGCAAGAAATGTTTAACAAAGACCTAGAAAAATTAAAGAACAAACAAACGAGATGAAAAAAACAATAACTGAAATGAAAACTACACTAGAAGGAATCAATAGCAGAATAACTGAGGCAGAACAGATAAGTGACCTGGAAGACAGAATGGTGGAATTCATGGCTGCGGAACAGAATAAAGAAAGAAGAATGAAAAGAAATGATGACAGCCTAAGAGACCTCTGGGACAACATTAAACACAACAACATTCGCATTATAGGGGTCCCAGAAGGAGAAGAGAGAAAGGACCCGAGAAAATATTTGAAGAGATTATAGTAAAAAACTTCCCTAATATGGGAAAGGAAATAGCCACCCAAGTTCAGGAAGCGCAGCGAGTCCTATACAGGATAAACCCAAGGAGAAACACGCCGAGACACATAGTAATCGAACTGTCAAAAATTAAAGACAAAGAAAAATTATTGAAAGCAGCAAGGGAAAAATGACAAATAACATACAAGGGAACTCCCATAAGGTTAACAGCTGATGTCTCAGCAGAAACTCTACAAGCCAGAAGGGAGTGGCATGATATACTTAAAGTGATGAAAGGGAAGAACCTGCAACCAATATAACTCTACCCGGCAAGGATATCATTCAGATTCGATGGAGAAATCAAAAGCTTTACAGACAAGCAAAAGCTACGAGAATTCAGCACCACCAAACCAGCTCTACAACAAAGGCTAAAGGAACTTCTCTAAGTGGGAAACAGAAGAGAAGAAAAGGACCTACAAAAACAAACACAAAACAATTAAGAAAATGGTCATAGGAACATACATATTGTTAATTACCTTAAATGTGAATGGATTAAATGCTCCAACCAAAAGACAGAGGCTCACTGAATGGATACAAAAACAAGACCCATATATATGCTGTCTAAAAGAGACCCACTTAGGACCCACTACAGACTGAAAGTGAGGGGATGGAAAAAGATATTCCATGCAAGTGGAAATCAAAAGAAAGCTGGAGTAGCAATACTCATATCAGATAAAACAGACTTTAAAATAAAGAAGTTACAAGAGACAAGGAAGTGCACTAAATAATGATCAAAGGGATCAATCCAAGAAGAAAATATAACAATTACAAATATATATGCACCCAATACAGGAGCACCTCAATACATAAGGCAACTGCTAATAGCTCTAAAAGAGGAAATCAACAGTAACGCAGTAATAGTGGGGGACATTAACACCTCACTTACACCAAAGGACAGATCATCCAAAATGAAAATAAATAAGGAAACACAAGCTTTAAATGACACAATAGACAAGACAGATTTAATTGATATTTATAGGACATTCCATCCCCAAACAGATTACACTTTCTTCTCAAGTGCACATGGAACATTCTCCAAGATCGATCACATCTTG
This sequence comes from Mesoplodon bidens, assembly GCF_964165515.1. Classification (NCBI taxonomy): domain Eukaryota; kingdom Metazoa; phylum Chordata; class Mammalia; order Artiodactyla; family Ziphiidae; genus Mesoplodon; species Mesoplodon bidens. The sequence continues at coordinate 22,052,965 of NC_138164.1, read as the reverse complement.
CATCACAAATCAAGCCTCAGTAAATTTAAGAGTTTTGAAATCTTATCAAGCATCTTTCTGTCCACAACTCTTATGAGATTAGAAATCAATTACACGGAAAATAATGTAAAAAACACAAACACATGGAGGCTAAACCATATGTTACTAAATAACCAAGAGATCACTGAAGAAATCAAAGAGGAAATCAAAAAATACCTAGAGGGCTTCCCTGGTGGCGCAGTGGTTGAGAGTCCGCCTGCCGATGCAGGGGACACGGGTTCGTGCCCCGGTCTGGGAGGATCCCACATGCCGCGGAGCGGCTGGGCCCGTGAGCCATGGCCGCTGAGCCTGCACTCCGCAACGGGAGAGGCCACAACAGTGAGAGGCCCGCGTACAGCTAAAAAAAAAAAAAAATACCTAGAGACAAATGACAATGAAAACACGACCATCCAAAACCTATGGGATGCAGCAAAAGAGGGAAGTTTATAGCTATACAAGCCTACCTCAAGAAATAAGAAAAATCTCAAATGAACAATCTAACATTGCACCTAAAGGAACTAGAGAAAGAAGAACAAACAAAACCCAAAGTTAGCAGAAAGAAAGAAGTCATAAAGATCAGGGCGGAAATAAATCAAATAGAAACAAAGAAAACAACAGCAAAGATCAATAAAACTAAAAGCTGGTTCTTTGAGAAGATAAACAAAATTGATAAACCATCAGCCAGACTCATCAAGAAAAAGAGGGAGAGGACTCAAATCAATAAAATTAGAAATGAAAAAGGAGAAGTTACAACAGACACCTCAGAAATACAAAGCATCCTAAGAGACTACTACTAGCAACTCTATGCCAATAAAATGGACAACCTGGAAGAAATGGACAAATTCTTAGAAAGGTATAACCTTCCAAGACTAAACCAGGAAGAAATAGAAAATATGAACAGACCAATCACAAGCAATGAAATTGAAACTGTGATGAAAAATCTTCCAACAAACAGAAGTCCAGGACCAAATGGCTTCACAGGTGAATTCTATCAAACATCTAGACAAGAGCTAAAACCCATCCTTCTCAAACTCTACCAAAAATTGCAGAGGAGGGAACACTCCCAAACTCATCCTATGAGGCCACCATCACCCTGATCCCCAAACCAGACAAAGATATTACAAAAAAAGAAAATTACAGACCAATATCACTGATGAATATAGATGCAAATATCCTCAACAAAATACTAGCAAACAGAATCCAACAGCACATTAAAAGGATCATACACCATGATCAAGTGGGATTAATCCCAGGTATATAAGGATTCCTCAATATACGAAAATCAATGTGGTACACCACATTAACAAACTGAAGAAGAAAAAACATATGATCATCTCAATAGATAAAGAAAAAGCTTTTGACAATATTCAACACCCATTTATGATAAAAATTCTCCAGAAAGTGGGCATAGAGGGAACCTACCTCAACATAATAAAGGCCATATATGACAAACCCACAGCAAACATCATCCTCAATGGTGAAAAACTGAAATCACTTCCTCTAAGATCAGGAACACGACAAGGATGTCCACCTTCACCACTATTATTCAACATAGTTTTGGAAGTCCTAGCCACAGCAATCAGAGAAGAAAAAGAAACAAAAGGAATACAAATTGGAAAAAAAGAAATAAAACTGTCACTGTTTGCAGACGACATGATACTATTATACTTAGAGAATCCTAAAGATGCCACCAGAAAACTACTAGAGCTAATCAATGAATTTGGTAATGTTGCAGGATACAAAATTAATGCACAGAAATCTCTTGCACTCCTATACACTAGTGATGAAAAATGTGAAAGAGAAATTAAGGAAACACTCCCATTTACCATTGCAACAAAAAGAATAAAATACCTAGGAATAAGCCTACCTAGGGAGACAAAAGACCTGTATGCAGAAAACTATAAGACACTGATGAAAGAAAGTAAAGACAATACCAACAGATGGAGAGATATACCATGTTCTTGGATTGGAAGAATCAATATTGTGAAAATGACTATACTACCCAAAGCAATACACAGATTCAATGCAATCCCTATCATATTACCAATGGCATTTTTTACAGAACTAGAACAAAAAATCTTAAAATTTGTATGGAGATACAAAAGACCCTGAATAGCCAAAGCAGTCTTGAGGGGAAAAAACGGAGCTGGAGGAATCACACTCCCTGACTACAGACTATACTACAAAGTTACAGTAATAAAGACAATATGGTACTGGCACAAAAACAGAAACACAGATCAATGGAACAAGATGGAAAGCCCAGAGATAAACCCACACACCTATGGTCAACTAGTCTATGACAAAGGAGGCAAGGATATACAGTGGAGAAAAGACAGTCTCTTCAGTAAGTGGTGCTGTGAAAACTGGACAGCTACATGTAAAAGAATGAAATTAGAACACTCCCTAACACAATACACAAAAATAAACTCAAAATGGATTAGAGACCTAAATGTAAGACCAGACACTATAAAACTCTTAGAGGAAAACATAGGAAGAACACTCTTTGACATAAATCACAGCAAGATCTTTTTTGATCCACCTCCTAGAGTAATGGAAATAAAAAATAAATAAATAAACAAATGGGACCTAACAAAACCTCAAAGCTCTTGCACAGCAAAGGAAACCATTAACAAGACGAAAAGACAACCCTCAGAATGGGAGAAAATATTTGTAAACGAATCAACGGACAAAGGATTAATCTCCAAGATATATAAACAGCTCATGCAGCTCCATATTAAAAAAACAAACAACCCAATCCAAAAATGGACAGAAGACCTAAATAGACGTTTCTCCTAAGACATACAGATGGCCAGGAAGCACATGAAAAGCTGCTCAACATCACTAATTATTAGAGAAATGCAAATCAAAACTACAATGAGGTATCACCTCACACCAGTTAGAATGGGCATCATCAGAAAATCTACAAACAACAAATGCTGGAGAGGGTGTGGAGAAAAGGAAACCCTCTTGCACTGTTGGTGGGAATGTAAATTGATACAGCCACTATGGAGAACAGTATGGAGGTTCCTTTAAAAACTTAAAACTAGGGGGCCTCCCTGGTGGCGCAGTGGTTGAGAGTCCGCCTGCCGATGCAAGGGATACAGGTTCGTGCCCCGGTCTGGGAGGATCCCATATGCCGCGGAGCGGCTGGGCCCGTGAGCCATGGCCGCTGGGCCTGCGCATCCGGAGCCTGTGCTCCGCAACGGGAGAGGCCACAACAGTGAGAGGCCCGCATACCGCAAAAAGAAAAAAAAAAAAAAAAAAAAAAAAAAAACTTAAAACTAGGATTACCATATGATCCATCAATCCCACTACTGGGCATATACCCAGAGAAAACCATAATTCAAAAAGACACATGCACCCCAATGTTCACTGCAGCAGTGTTTACAATAGCCAGGTCATGGAAGCAACCTAAATGCCCATCAACAGACAAATGGATAAAGAATGTGTGGTACATATATACAATGGAATATTACTCAGCCATAAAATGGAACACAATTGGGTCATTTGTTGAGACGTGGATGGATCTAGAAGACTTTCATACAGAGTGAAGTAAGTCAGAAAAACAAATATCGCATATTAACACATGTATGTGGAACCTAGAAAAATGGTACAGATGAACCGGTTTTTGGAGAAGTTGAGACACAGATATAGAGAACAAACCTACGGACACCAATGTGGGAAAGCCACAGGGGAGTGGGGATTGTGGTGTGATGAATTGGGCTATTGGGATTGACATGTATACACAGATGTGTATAAAATTGATGACTAGTAAGAACCTGCTGTATAAAAAAATAAAATTAAATTAAAAAAAAAGAAATAGGTCCAGTAGGGAAAAAAGGGAATTAAGATTATTTAATTGGAAAGGCCACGGATGGGAAGGTGATAAGCTTTAATACATGAAACACGATCGTGAGCCAAGTTTTCCTTGCGAACAGTGTAGAATGAGGAGTCATACTGCCTTGACATTTTATGAAGTTATCGTATCTGCTGAATCACTGTGCTTTTGAAATGTACTAGAATATTGTCATTCTACATGATAAACCACACTAGAATATTTAAGATTATCTCCTAGTTAAAAAAAGAATGAAGTACAGAATAAGAAAAGCTAAAGTTCTGTTCATTTAGAACAAACTTAAAGAAAAGAGGACTGTCTACCAGTGTAGTTCCATATTTAAATGTTTCCCCTTATTCTTATTAAATATATCTAAGCTTGGGTTTACTAATCAGTTCACTAAATTAATTCTAAAGGCAGTAATTCCTATACTTCAGTTTTAAGTTTTAGATTTTAAAAGACTATTTTCATTATGCATACATAAAATGGGATACTGTGGGATCTAAAAAATCTTTTATCTTCAATTCTAAAAATATCACCAATCAACAGGTAATAAGAACTGAGACAGAAAGTGATGTGCATCTTTTATTTTTAATCATAGCACTAACATTGGAACTCTTTCCAATGATAACCAGGAGTGAGTTCAAATACAGTGTAAGATATAACTTTCTAAGTGCTAATTCTAGTTCTTAAAAAAAGAACTCTAATTAGACATAAAGCAAAATCTTATACTACAGAATTCCCTTTTCTTTTCTAAGAGGACCATAATAAAGAGATCACCACCTGTCTTTGAGAACAGAAATAATAAAGTGACAGCTAAATATTCCTATAAACTGAGAAGACAACTGGCTTTTATCATGCTTAGAACAGATTTATCACTTGTTATTTAAGAAGAATAATCTTTATGATAAAAATTAGTAAGAAGCACTTAGTATACAGTTCTTTGAAGAACATTAGCATTTTAATGGTGAGATTAATCAAGGACAGTGAAACTGCTTCTTCCTTAGGAAAAGTAAACACTCACTATACAAGAAAAGCAATGACTAGAAATCTTAAATGATTTTCTATTATGAAGAGAGTCGATTTAATTTAATGATTTAACTTTTCCAGAGAATTATCACTATGACTTCCATATCAAAAGAAATATACAATTTGGGGGAACGAGTAAATGTATGAGAATTCTGAACTTTTTCCTATCCACTTCTCGTTTTTAAGATATAATGATTTATGATCTAATAGAGATTACAATATTCAGGAAATATATAAGAAATCCATGTTAAATAACAACAGTGAAGCATGAAGACATGAGCTTTTGTCACTTTATTGTTAATCAATGAATGTTATCCAAAATTATAGATGTAACTTAATTGTACAACACAAAATTATGCTAATAGTATAAGCCTGTTGGAATTTACCAATACTCATTAATATATTTTTACATTGCTATATGAACATGTGCTTCTCAAATGCTAATAATAAAAGTTATAATTGGTTTAATGAAAACCCATATTGCAAATAGTTGTTCCTGTTTAGAAAAATTCACACAGCTTTAAAAATGGATTAAATCCATTTTAATTCTAATCTACAAATAGATTATAAACAGCAAATATAACTGGTAATTTTTCAACACTGATATCAAACTGATGTAGGAATGGTAGTGCACACAATTCAAAATGAAGCAAATTAACAAAAATCCAATAAAAATCCAAGTTTTCACCTATTATGGCAATTGCTTTAATGTTTTGGAAGAGTGAACACATGCTTTAAACCATGAATAGTAGGGCTTATCATCTGTTCCTCTAATGTGCTGCAAGGAGAAATGTCCTCTTCCACAGTGCTTTGAAGCATGTGCACAACCACCATACAACAGTCACTTCAAGGTTAACCAGTTATCTTTTGTCCCACTAAATCCAAAAAATATATTAAATGCAACCTTTCCTTTTCATAATGTCTGCCCAGATTAATCCTTTTAAAGTCAGCAAAATCAAAAAAGCACAGAGATATTTTCAGACACAACTTGAATCTATTGTGCATGAAAAATGTCTAACAAAATGGCAATTTTAATAGATAAATGTAAATTTGAATGCATAATACCAAATGGAAAGTAGCTGAACCACACAGAGAAAACAAGGCTTTCCTTATTCCCAAGTCTAAATGTTTTATAATAAAGAAAATGTTAGAACCTGTGAATATTGAACATCTTTCAAACTGGAAAGATTTCTTTGTAAAACATAACTGAAATTAATATAACCTATAAAATTACAATTTCTAAAATAGAACTAACCAAATTTAAGTATTTTTAGTTAGATTGAAAAAAATAAGCACAATGATTTAGAAACAAAATATGTTAAAATGATTATGTAATAATTACATCAAGAAATGAAGGTACAAACATTCATCGTCATATGCTACAAGGGCAATCTCTCTCTCTCAAACACACACACACACACACACACACATACATACACACACACACACACACACACACTGCCTTAGACATACAACACCCCTCCAGGAAGACAGTATACCAGTGAGCGCTAACAATTTTAATACAAATCAGAGTCCCACAGTTCAGTTCAACAAAAAGGCAGTTAAAATTTAGCACTCTAAGATATTCTGAAGGAAAAGGAAATCTCAAAAATATTCCTTCATGATTGACAGTATCACTATGTGTTATAAAACATATAGCTTACACACTTCACTGTGTTTGAACGACCAGTCATCGCAGGTATAGTAGTGAGGTAGTATTATTGTCCCCTCCTCGGGACTGCTGTTTTCATATGCTGCCCTTCTAGCAAGGTCCAGGGTTTTATTAATGATGATAATCAATTACCAACAAATGTGCTTTTTCTTTAATCAAACATCTGTTTTTCTAAATCAACCTATGAAAGAATCTTTCAGAGACAACTGTTATTTGCAGTAGTGTTTCATCAGTAAACTTTCCTAGGGAACTACTTACTACCTGCTGTCTATACCTTCGTAAGATCAGTGGGCAAAGAAAACCAAATGATGACAGGAGATGAAACACCAATCAATTCAGCTGTCAAAGATGACCATAATTAAGTAAGCAAATAACAAATATCCAATAATGTTATTAAATTGGGATTTAAAAAATTAACCACTAGCTGTACACTACACTATTAAACATTCTAATCCTTTTCATGATTCATAGCCATCTTCTATACAATGATGAAAGACTGTCCACCCTGCCACCTATGCTCATTTTAATCACTGCCAATGATCTGTATAGTGGCAGTGCTATGGTTACAGGGCATATCAAGGTATGAGAAGTACACACTGAGAAAACATAAATGAGAGAGAATGTGGAAATACATGCAGGTAAAATATGGAAGAAATAAAAACAGAGTGTCCTACCGAAACACTCATTAAGTCACCACCATCCTTTAAAATGTACAAAGTGCTTAAATCATACATACACATTTGTCAGACGTGATAATTAGTGTTACTCTTCAACAGAAAAAAATGGAAAATGAAAAATGTGGAAAAGGAGGTGATGGAACACTGTTCTCCATTCCCTGGCCCAAAAGAAAAAGAAAACCAAGAATGGTATCACACTGCCTTAATGTTGAAAAGCTCCCCTTAAATGTCTTTTAGCTACCACAGTCAAACTGGTGTAAGTGCTTTGGCAAGGTGAGATGCATTCCATCACATCTGCAAAGGCCTGCTTTTCTCTGTTGGTGGTTCAGCTTATGAAGAACATGTATGCAAAATAACAGCTCTCACATTGCTTCAAACTCATCAATACGTTGCTTTGTATTGCCTTGCCGAATCTGTCGCAGAGTCTTGTACTTATCACGGCCTGCTTTAACATTCTCAGCATGAAGAACATCATTTTGTGTTTTCTTGGTTTCATCTCTGGCTTGGGCTAATTCTGAACTTAATGCCTATGTTTAAAAAATAAAAAGTATGACCATTATTAACTTTTTTTTTAGATTTTAAAAACCTATGGAAGAGGTTTAAAGACACAAAATACATATATAACAAATCTCTGACTTTTTAGTATATTAAAATTTCCACTGTGAAATCTTTTTCTTTAAAGTGTTTAGGTTGTTGTACTTTTAGTAATGATGGGGTGTAGTGGTTAGAGAGGAATACCCATGGCCTTTCATTTCTACACTCCGCAACCGTGATGAGTTTGTGTATTATTCTAAATTTCCTTGAACTTTCTCATCTAATACTTGAAATGACTTACAAAAGGTTCAATATAGCTGTTATTGAATGTTACTGTAAGTTCTAAATTCTACACCATGAGAGAAGCTTTCTCCAAAAGTCTTAATACATTTATTACAACTATCACCCCATTTTCTTTTATTAATATTTAAAGATTTCACAAATTTAAAAATTAGAGAACTGATTCTATTAAGTTCTCTAATAGGTGTAATATTAAAATTTACTATTTTAATCTAATTATGTACATTTAATATACTGACCTTTTGCCATTACAGAATTTCAACAAAAAAATTCAGATTATGTAATGTCATACAGGTAGTCTATTAAATTATCATTTCTTTTTAATGTATACTGTTTAAAAAAGAAATTTGTTTTTTAAACACAGTATTTTATGTTTTACTTTTAACATGGCTCAAGTTATAATTAAATAATAGCTTACTAATTAAGGCCTCATTACACAAGGCTAACAAACATCTGGTAATAAGGACATACAACAGAAAAATGAAATAACGTGACTGTAGGCCAAGTACTTACAAACCAATCACAAGGCCAGCTAGAGGTAAAGGCTTCCAAAAATCAAATGTTCCTTTTTTAATAAGTTTGTCTTAACAAATGGGGAAAATGCAAACTATATTTAAATGTGCATACAACTGCAAGTTTTAAATACCTGGAGTTGTTTTTTAACACGCTCATTTTTCTGTGTTTCTGTTACACGTTCCTCCTCACTTCTATGGTTCATTACCCCGTCATTTGATAATTCAGCACTAGCCTCAGCATTATTCTCATCATGTTCATCATGTTCATTTTCTGTCGGAGGAATGACTGGTGGTGGTGGAGGTGGAGGAGGGGCAGACATCACAGTCTTTAACTCTTCTTTGGTCTTTTCCAAGTCTTCCTGGGCTGCAAAAGCCTGAACATAAAAGATAAGTTTATCAGCAACTTACTTTGAAAATTGGTAATTAAAAGAATCAAGTTATCCTGGGACTTCCCTGGCGGTCCAGTGGTTAAGACTTCGCCTTCCAATACAGGAGGTGCGGGTTCGATCCCTGGTCAGGGAGCTAAGATCCCACATGCCTCGCTGCCAAAAAACCAAAACAGAAGCAATATTGTAACAATTTCAATAAAGACTTTAAAAATGGTCCACATCAAAAAAAAATCAAGTTATTATCCTTTCTTTCTAATATAAACTATATTTCAGGGTAATGAAAACAGGCCCTATTGGTAAAAGCTTATTTTTATAGAAGAATGCCAGCAGGTACATGACAGAATTAAAGACACCACTGTGCAAAACCCTAATAAAATTATTAATTCTGGCAAGGATTATCAACTGTTGCTAAAATTGTTATACAAATGGTTGATGAGAAAATGGATATAAGTATAATGCCAAAGAATTCCACATCGAATAGATTACATTTTAGCAACGATAAAATATAACCAGACAATGGAGAAAACAGACTGTTATTACTCTAGTCCAATGATCAATTAAAACAACTAATGGTGGGTTAATCAGATATTAAATGTCTTCTGATATAATACAACAGGAAGTATCCAACATCACCAATTATTTGAGTAATTATATTGTGCTGGTTTGTCTAGAAAAGTACTGCTTTACACTGTTGTCCTGGTGTAATTATTAACAACACTCGCTTTCACTCTCAAAACTGTTCTAGTTTGGATGATAAATTGTCTGAAAGTCTCACCTATGAGGCATCATAGCCAGAAATTTTTAACTTGAATCCTTCAAACTTTTAGGTTTATCTTCCAGCTTACAAGAAATATTGATGATAAAAAGACAAGCTGAATGACACCATAAGAAAGGAATTAGACAAATACAGGAGGAGGGACAATCTGTGGGTCGTTTTAATAAACCAATATCATAAAAAGAAGAACTGTCCTACTTAAAGTAGGAGAGACTTAGAGCAAACAGATGCAATGCAAAGTCCTACTCTGGACACTGGCCTGGCAAATTAGCTATAAAACACTTTTTGGTTCAATTCTGAATATAGTCTGCCCAGAAATAAACCCACACATATATGGTTAATTAATTTACAACAAAGCAGCCAAGAATAGGGGGTTGGGGAAAAGACAGTCTCTGCAATAAGTGGTGCTAGGCAAACTAGAGAGCCACATGCAAAAGAATGAAACCAGGCCCCTATCGTACACCATACAGAAAAATCAACTCAAAATGGATCAAAGATTTGAACGTAGGACCTGAAACCATAAAACTTTTGAAGAAAATACATGCAGTAAGCTCCTTGATATAGGTCTTGGTGATAAATTTTTGGATTTGACACTGAAAGCAAAAGCAACAAAAGCAAAAATAAACAAGTGGGATTACTTCAAACCAAAAGGCTTCTGAAAGCAAAAAATATATATATCAAGAAAATGAAAATGCAACATACAGAATGGGAGAAAATATATGGAAATCATGTATCTGATAAGGGGTTAATACTCAAAATATATAAAGAATTCATACAACCCAACAGGAAAAAAAAAAATCCTAATTCTATTTTAAAAACTGAGCAGATGATGTGAAAGGACATTCTTCTAAAGACAACAGAGGGATGGCCAGCAGGCACATGGAAAGGTGCTCAACATCACTAATCATCGAGGAAATGCAAATCAAAACCACAATGAGGTAACACCTCATACCTGTTAGAATGGCTATTATCAAAAAGACAAGAAATAACAAGTGTTGGTAAGGATGTGGAGAAAAGGGGACCGCTTGTTCACTTTCACTGGGAATGTAAATTGGTACAGCCACTGTGGAAAACAGTATGAAGATTCCCCCTTAAAAAACTCAAAAATAGAACTACCATATAATCCAGCAATTCTACTTCTGGGTATTTATCAAACAAAAACACTAACCTGAAAAGGTATATGCATCCCCCCACGTTCACTGCAGCATTATTTACAATAGCCAAGATACATATGGAAGCACCCTAAGTGTCCATCAGTAGATGAACAGATAAAAAAATGTGGTATAAATATTAGTATATAGTGAAATACTATTCCGCTATAAAAAAGGAATTTTTTTTAAGATTTTTTTTTGATGTGGACCATTTTTAAATTCTTTATTGAATATGTTACAATATTGCTTCTGTTTTTTTATGTTTTAGTTTTTTGGCCCCAAGGCATGTGGGACCTTAGCTCCCCAACCAGGGATTGAATCTGCACCTCCTGCATTGGAAGGCGAAGTCTTAACCACTGGACCGCCAGGGAAGTCCCAGGAAATCTTGCCATTTGCAACAACATGGATGGGCCTTGAGGGTATCATGCCAAGTGAAATAAGTCAGACAGAGAAAGACAAATTACCAAATGATCTCGCTTATATATGGAATCTAAAAATAAACCAACCAACCAACCAAACAAACAAACAAACAAACAAAAAAACGAGCTTATGGATACAGAGAACAGACTGATGGTTACCAGAGGCATAAATGAAGAGGAATGGGAGAAGGGAGTTAAAAAGTACAAACTCCCAGCTATAAAATAAATGAGTCATGGGGACATAATGTACAGCATATGGACTACAGTTAATAATACTATATTCTATATTTCAAAGTTGCTAAGAAAGTAAATCTGAAAAGTTTACATAACAAGAAAAAAATTTCTGTAGCTACATGTGGTGATGGATGTTAACTACACTTACTGTGATGATCGCTTCACAATAGATACAAATATTGAATCATCATGCTGTACACCTAAAAATACGTTATATGTCAATTATATCTAAATGAAAAAATTTTGAATATAGTCTAATATTAGATGAGATGAAAACTGACTAAAACAGAATAGTATGTACAGTATGATCTCACTCTGTATATAGATCCCTATATAAAGGGATATAGATTGTATAGACCCCTATGTAAAGGGATCGATACAATTCTAATAAAGAAAGTAGTGTTAAAAAAAGTTAAGTGTTTTTCCTTTTGTAGAGTTCTATTGATATATACATATATACATAACTCCCAATACCAAAAACTTCCCTATGAAACCCGAAGTGCTACAAAGAAAATTTAAGAGGGAAACAAAACTGCTTTCTGTAATAAGTACATTTTGTCGTGGAAAAATCAGAGAACTATATACCTTTGAGTGTAAAAAATTGTCATTATTATAGTTCCATTTAAGAGTTAAAATTAAAGTTTGAATTAAATTCTCATTATCTTATATTCCCTCCCTACCCCTCCAAATAAAGCCTAATTTTTCACTTTTATGCCATTTCAGACAGCAGTGGTTTCATCTACTTAGGAACTCAGAAATCTCAGTATCATCTTCATTGCATTCTTATAATTCAACTTTACATCCAGTCATTTGGTTGTCATGCCCCTTTGAGTCTACCACAAAATGTCCTTCAATAATTCCTGTTCCTCTTTTTTCTCAATGCCACATCCTTAGTGAGTCATTAGCTCTTAAGTAATCCTGCCCACTATCCCAATCCATCCTTCATGCTGATTATTAAGCTGTTTTTATGAAACCATGCTTGATCATGTTACAATCCTGTTTTGAAATCTTCAGAGTCCAACGTCTACAGATATTTCCCAGCATCTTACCTTAGCAGGGCATTTATTTAAAGCCTTTCACAACTTAATTCCCTCTCTAACTTTCTAGCCACAACTCTCAAAATTTCTGAAAACAGACTCTAAGTTTTGCTCACTTACTAGTTGACCTCAAATCTGTCGTGTGCTTTTATACTTGTTATGCTCATTCACTTCCCTCCATCTGGAATGACTTCCTCTTCAGTCCCCATCTTTTCTACCCCCAAATTGAATGTATTATTCAAGAGCCGGCTTAAATTTATAAGGGTTTCCCCAACACCTGCCTCATTCCCTCAGAAATTAAACATTTCTTCTGTGTTCCCAAAGTACTTAGCTTATTATCACTAGATTAGTATTTACTACAGTACATACAAATTCATACAGAGGTAACTCTTCCCCTCTAAATCATGACAGCAACTTATGTTTATCTCTATAAATTCCACATACGGCTGGGTACAAAATAGATGTTCAATAATTTATAGTGATGAACAAATGATTACTTTGTGTTGCCACTCAGTAGCTTCCTCCTCCTTTTTTTTCTTGGCTTCTTCTAGAAGCGCAATCTTGGCAGTGAATTCGGCAAGTTCTGCTGCCTAAAATAAACAAAACAATTACCAATACTAAAAAGTAATATATTTTCAGTCATTTATATTAAGTCAAAAAAGCTTTAATATACATGGACTGTTTTTTTTTTTTTTTTGGTCATGCCGTGCAGCTTCCGAGATCTTAGTTCCCCGACCAGGGATCAAACCTGTGCCCCCTGCAGTGGAAGCTCAAGAGTCCTAACCACTGGACCGCCAGGGAATTCCCACATGGACTGTATTATATGTTTTTCATAGACAGTCTTCTGTTTAAAAAAAGGAATTATTTCTTTAAGAGCATAAATATCTTACTTGTACTAGGTATAATGAGCTAATGAGACAAAGTGAAAAAAATTTTATTATTCTATATACATGTAGTTATTCCTGTTTTCATAGCAGGAACCTAGGAGCTATTTTTTAACTTTCATCAATAAACTATCTGTTAAAGCCTACAGAAGGAAAAAGAATTCTATTTACATAACACTTTATAATTTAAACAGCACTTTGTCAAATAATCTCATTTGATTCCCCAACAATACTATTAGGTGGCATTATTCCTTTTTTCAAAGGGAGGGATCTGAGGCTCAGAAAGACCCAGACACATAGCAAGGAAATGCCTAAACCAATATTTAAATCCCGAATCTTCTAGGTGTCATGCCTACTCTTCATTACTTGCAAGCCCACTAAATACACAAAAAAACCCAATCAATTATGATCTATCTTATAGTTAACCTACGGCTATCTTACAGGGTTTAGAATATACGTAATTGTCAACTTATCTAAAGCAAAACATGCCAGTGACTTATACAAAATCTAAGCAAATCAGAACCTTTTGTTAGCAACAGGCTCCATGTATCTTTTATGGTTTTATTTTTAGGTTTCCTTTAAAAAGAAGAAATAAACATTTTAGGTTTATTTCCACACTTTGTTATTTCCACACTTGTCTCTTTGGTTTGCTTTCCAGAAGGTATAATATACTTAATTTTACAAAGGTGTTTTTTTTTTAAGTTTCCATTATTTGAACTTATTTTATTATTTTATTGGTACTCATTGGCAAACAAAATTTTACTGTTGATTTTGGATACATTACAATACACTTTTGGTAGTGGCTGCACAATACTGATCATTTATTTACTGTACTAAATACTGCAACCTCCAAATTGTCTATTTTTACACTGGTATTTCATTTGTGATGATGGGTATTCCTCTGGCTGAATACAGAAAATGGTCCACGTGGTCTATGGTTTTCATAATTGTTATTCTACTTACTGCTTTAAAATACATTCGAATAAAAAGATATAAGTTCCTTGCAGTGAGTGCACACATCCCACAGTGAGGGGATTTGAAAACATAATTAACCAACACCTTTGTGCTCAGAGAATAAACACTCTGAAATTGCAGGACCGATTTCGTCCATGCTTTTGTCTGAATTTTTCTTTTCCCCTAACAGAACCCAGGTTCCCTACCAGCTGCTCCTGATTCTTCATCTGGTCAGCAGCCTGTTTTGCTATAGCAGATTTGGCCTCTTCAGCAGCTCGACGCTCCTTTTCAAGCCTTTCTGCTTCTTCTTTTGCTCGTTTTCGTTCCTGGTCCAGTTCTAGAGCTTTTCGAGTCTGTTCTTCTAGTTCTGTCAAATATATGTATCCCCCAAAACAATGATTAATTCTAATTTTCTCACTATCAAAAGAAGTCAAAATAGTAGCAAGGAATCTAATCTGTACAGTTTCTTAAAATTAGCACATACACAAATGAACATAACCTCGTTTTAACTTGGCAAAAGCCTAATAACTTTTAAAACTCTATTACACAATTCAAAAATGCAAAGAAATGAAAATTCTCTGTAATTCAAGTTATGTCATAAAGCTAGAAGCACATCCGTTATTTTATTTTTTAAAAATACTCTCCAAAAGGGAACCCTCCTACACTGTTGGTGGGACTGTAAGTTGGTACAGCCACTAGGGGGAACGGTATGGAGGTTCCTTAAAAAACTAAAAATAGAACTACTATATGACCCAGCAATCCCACTCCTGGGGATATACCCAGAGAAAACCATAATTCAAAAAGATACATTACCCCAATGTTCATTGCAGCACTATTTACAACAGCCAGGACATGGAAGCAACCTAAGTGTCCACTGACAGATGAATGGTAAAGATGTGATACCTATATACAATGGAATATACAATGGTACCTATATACTCAGCCATAAAAGAGAACAAAATAATGCCATTTGCAGCAACAGGGATGGACCTAGAGCTTGTCATACTGAGTGAAGTAAGTCAGACAGAGAAAGACAAATATCATATGATATTGCTTATATGTGGAATCTAAAAAAAGGTACAAATGAACTTATTTACAAAACAGAAGCAGAGTCACAGATGTAGAAAACAAACTTATGTTTACCAGGGGATTGGGGGGAGCGGGGAGAAGGGATAAACTGGGAGATTGGGACTGACACATACACAATACTATATATTAAATAGATAACTAATAAGAACCTGCTGTATAGCACAGGGACCTCTACTCAATATTCTGTAATGGCCTATATGGGAAAAGAATCTAAAAATAAAGAGGGGATATATGTATATGTATAACTGATTCACTTTGCTGAACACGAGAAACTAATACAACATTGTAAATCAACTATACACCAATGAAAATTTAAAAAAAAACCTCTCTCTGAAGTTTTGACCTAAACAAACTGCCATCTGTTTCAAAAGTCTATAAAATAACATACTTTAAAACTTAAATAAGTTTTTACTTACCTAAACTAAGTATTAGATAAGTAAACCCAAGACATTAAGACTGAAAACAATACTTACTGACTAAAATAGGAATTTTGATATGAATTATATGAATTACTGAAAATTTTCAGTTATTAGTACATATCCATTCCTCAAGCATGAAGACAAGTAAGTAATATTTGGAGATAAATGAGGTGAATTTTAATCCATAAGTGTACAGATCATAAAGTTAATTCTCCTTTCTTATTCTAATGAGTTGAGAAAGGAAAATATTACTAGCACAAAGCCAAAAGATTTGAAATCAATTTGAAAGTACTAATTTTAAATATTATTCTGACAATCTTTGTTCAATAGCAAGGACATTTGTGACAGAAGACAAGAGAATGTCATCTATTAAGATGGGTGCAATGTCCTACAAAGAATGGCTCTCCCTTTCTGTATACTTTAGAAAAAAAGAAAAACTGAAAATCTATATGTCAAAAGATTTGAAAGCTAACTGTAATGTACAAATCACCTTACTGTTCTTCATTTTGTTGTTCTTGGTCAGAACTAATTTAAGTAACTGCAGTTAAGACTTGGGAGGTTTTGAGAAGACTGGGAAGAAAAATGACTTTAAATTCTAGATAAAATGTAAAACTTCTATGAGACTATTTGGCTATAAAGATGAAATGTATATAACGAAGGATGTTACTGAAGCTAAATTCTAGGATTATTCATTTTAGTATACGTCTTCTAAAACTTGGACATCAGAGCTAGCCCATCTAACTTTTTTTATGATCATTCTTTCCATCTGGCTTACTAATATATAAAATAAAGCTCACAAAGTTCACAGCTGTATCCTGCTTCTAAACAAGCAAACAAATAATAAGAGAAGTTTACAAATGAAAACAACGCCTTATTTTCTCTCATAATAAAAATTCTTTCTGTACTATGAGCCAATAAAGAAAAATAAGTCTGGGTTACAAAGTTAAATTTCAAAATATTCTTTATTTTCTAACAGTTTTTTTGCACTAAGTATTAATTTGAGGAATAGTAGACAGAGCAATGGTTGTTTTGTGGTATATTAAGAATTACACAAAACTCTAATTTTTTTTTAATGTTGAAAATGAACTGAAAGCTTCAAATCTACTCTAGTCTCTAGTCTAGAAAGGAACGTTTTGAAGTGTCATATATCCCACAATGATCTCTTTCTTTCCTCTCCAGTTAACTATGATTGGCAAACTATGGCTCAGTGACCAAACCCAACCCAATGCCGTATTTTTGTAAATAAAGTTTTACTGGAACACAATCTCATTCGGTCAGGTATTGCACATGACTGCTTTCATGCTGCAATGGGAGAGTTGATAGCTGTAACAGACCATGTGGCCTGCAAAGCCTGAAATATTTACTATCCAGTCTTTTACAGAAAAAGTTTGTGAACACACAAATTAGAATATTTCAGGAGTTCCCTGGAGGTCCAGTGGTTAGAACTCGGCACTTTCACTGCTGTGGCCCTGGGTTGAATCCCTCGTCAGGGGAACTAAGACGGAACTAAGACCCCTCAAGGTCCGCGGCATGGCCAAAAAATATATATATATTTAGATGAAACAAACATCCCTCCAGACCTTGGAGCCAGTTAGAAGCCCTTGAGGAGAAAGATTAGATGAGAAATGTGAATAGTATCAATGTTTTGCCTATCTGGGTCAAAAAAATCGAGAACCTACAATTTTTGAGGTCTGGCATGTGAGAAGAGAGTACGAAGGAAATCTGGCTTCTTTTAGAATCTCAGCTCTTTCAGGACAAAGGTGAAAGGTTACAAGAATAAATTGTTTCTCTCATTAACAGTACACAGTATATTGATGTAGATGGTTATGGAAGTTAATTAGGTGTAGACCAGGGAAGTTATTCTAAGTTCAAGCTAATAAAATTTGTGAAAGCTTCCCTTTCTCAATCAGGTTTGAACACAAGCATCACTTGATTTTGACAGGTCTAAGACTTGGCAAGCCAAATCAACTCTTATGTCACCCCCAAGGGCAAAGATTGGAAGCTATAAAAATTATAACGGGGGCTTCCCTGGTGGCGCAGTGGTTGCGAGTCTGCCTGCCGATGTGGGGGACACGGGTTCGTACCCCGGTCCGGGAAGATCCCACATGCCGCGGAGCGGCTGGGCCCGTGAGCCATGGCCGCTGAGCCTGCGCGTCCGGAGCCTGTTCTCCGCAACGGGAGAGGCCACAACAGTGAGAGGCCCGCGTAACGCAAAAAAAAAATAAATAAATAACAGTATTAGTAAAAAAATAATAATAATAAAAAATATCTCAAGATTATAGATTTTTTTATTCCTCTTTCCAGTCTAGGGTAATAGTTTATTTTTACCCTGGGAAAAGCACTATTATATTAAAAAAAAAAGCAAATAAAAGTTCTATTATCAAGATTCTTAGAAATCATAGAATTAAGAATATGATTACAAATTACTTACTGAAAAAACAATTTTAGAATACCTGTACTACATCTAAGCAACGGTAACTGAAAACAGCAAGGTGCAAAAGGATATATGTACCTTTTGTTTAAGAAAGAAGTGGAAGTGGAGAATTCTGAGCCAGATTAAAACCCTACAAGCCCTCAGGCATTGAAAAATTGTATCTAGTGCCTTAGTCCCAGCAATCAAACTAAAAACAAAACAAAGTCATAAAAAGATATAAGGAAGGCCAAAAATGTTTTGCTTTTTCTAATAATGACCATTTTGGTACTTTTAAAAAACATTACCCAAAATGAAGATTTTAAAAATATGTATTATATTTATATAAAAATCTATATTTATATAAGTGTACTTATTTATATAAATATATATATATATTTTTTTCTGCCCCCGCTTGGCAGATGACAGAAACATGTGCGTAGACAGACTGCATATTGGGTAATGCAGCCTGGGAGATGATTAGGAGGAAATGGTCAATCCTACTTCTTTCTCTACAGTGTCCATATGCTGAAGAATTTACAGATCTGCCCAAGACAAATGTACTTGGGGTTTTACACTAACGTAAGCCCATGGAAATCAAGCAGAAGAGAGGGGCAGTTCATATGTATCTGAATAGAACCAGTTTATGAGTCTCATTCATGGCTATTCTTGTTCTGTACCCATTTAGAGTCAAAGCACTTGGGCCACTACTTATTTTCTTATTTGATATATTCCCTCACTTCCATGTCTGCCTGTCCATTAAGTAAATAGCACATGTTTCTCATATGCCACTGTTTCTCAAATGGTTTCTATCAGAATCTCCTGGATGACTTGTTAAACCAGATTGTTGGGTACCACCCCTACGGGTTCTGATTCAATAGATGTGGGATGGAGCCAGACTTTACTTTTCTAACAAGTTTATAGGGGATCTTCTGGTTGCTGGTCCAGGCAGTGCAATCTAATATGCCAATTTTCCACAGCCAAACAATTAGAAGAGAATTGAGACAATAAATTAATTTTTAAATTTACTGAAGTAGACACAAGGAAAAATTTTTTAAAAGTAGGATATGTTCATTATGAAGGGATAACCAGAGGAATTGGGGTGGGTGGTCTTGCTTTTGAATAATATCTGAGATTATTGCCAAAAAAAAAAAGTGGAAAGAAAAACATATCTTTGTGTGTATATCATGTATTTGCTTATTTTATATGCAAAAAAATAGGTATATAATATTCCCAGTGGAGTGGAATAGAGGCAGAGCCTGTAGTATTCTATCAGGCTAAGGAGACAGAGATTTAGACTTTGGGGCTGCCAAAGCATCCAAGGCTTGAAAGGACAAGATCCTGAAAAGGAGTAAACAGAAAAGTCTCAAAATCTATGTGTATTTCTCCTCAAGATATTTGCCAACTCCTAAAATGTACACATAGGGAAACAAGCAAAAAGCAGCTGTAAGAGGGTAAAGAGGTGATCAGAGAGATTAACACTCTCTTGCAGCTTGGGAGTCAAAGGTTGGAGTTCAAGGCGCTCTAAGACAGAAGGGCCCCAGTAAATATGCAGTCTTTCAGATGACACCCCAAAGGGCTAGACTAGCAATGGGAAAACCAGAAAGAGACCAACGTTAACAAAGCCTGAAACCCAGGTTAACTCTATCCAGGTGATCTGCACATATTCTGCCTGTCAAAAGCAAATTAAATCCTCTCTAAAGGAAAATAACACCATCCAAAGTCTCTATAACTTTTCATATACAATGTTGGGCATTCAATCAAAATTACCAGGTATACCAGATAGGACCAAATGAGCCCCTGACACCCTCCCCCCACCCCAAAAAGAGAAAACAGACTACAGAATAGGCCCATAGATTATCCAGACATTGGAGTTTGCAAGCAAGGTCATTAAAAAAAAAACTATGATTGACACTGCTCACCTAGGAGAGGTGGAAAAAAAGCAAAGCATGGGGAAAGAATCAAAGGCCAGAGGAACACTGACAATAACGTAGAAACAGACTGTCAGGGGTCCTACAAACCCTCTGCAAAGATGCCAAGGGCCAGAGTCCCCTTTATAATTATAAAAGTTCAATTTATCAATCTTTTCCTTATGGTTATGAACACATTCTCTCCTTTACTAACTTCTAGCAACTTCATTCTATCTTTAACATTTAGGTTCACAATCCATAGGCCCTCTATAAAGAAAAACCAGCTAAAACTTCAGGAGCTCTTTGACAGGGACCCAAATACACTACTAATTTTATTTTAGCAAAACAGTAAGCCACTGCACTAGAATCATGCATTGAAGGAAAAAAAAAAAGCCCCCTCCCCACGTCAAAAAAGATAAAACATTTATAACCACCAAATACACAGCAATACTGCAAATGTGAAGAGCATGTGAAGCTCCTCCTGTGGCTGAGAATGAAAGATTAAAGGAAGAAAATCTGAAAAGACCAGACTTGGGCAGTGGTGGGAAACCCAACAGAAAAGCTATAGTATTATAAATGCCAACTTAGAAGATAAATCAGAGTTACAGAGCTTGTCATCACACTGAGAAACCGTTATCACATCCTCAACCCATAGAGGTTTGCAGCAAAAACATTTCAACAGCTGATCTTCCTCTCTTGGATTTTCCATCTCCAGAACTTCCTCTCCAGGAGCTCTCTATTAAGAAAAGGATTGTGAATAAGTAGAAAAGGAAGCTACCAGAGATGAGAGGAAAGGAAAAGTATAGTTAATACAGCAAACAAAGAGAAAACTACCAACACAGGGATGATCCAGGAGGTGCATCACCTAGCAATACCATGGGAGGAGAGGGTTTATTCTGTGAAATATGCAGAATATTCAGTCCGTTGACTTAAATGGAGAAGTCCAGTCTTGGCAGATATTAAACTCTTCTGGAGACTTAGTTTGTCCTGTTATAAACTAAATGGCTCTCTGTATTAACTTTTTCAAGTAATTATTTTCCTTTTCTCAATTTCAGGATTATAATTTATGAAAGTATATAATGTGTAATAATTAACAACTAATACCATAAAAGATTAAAGATAAAAGATAAAGTTAAGTAACATGGGAGCCCAAAAGTTGCCTTGTCTTTGAAACATGCTTCCTACCATTTTATTATATACCTATGACTTATTTATGACACGTCAGTTAAAAATCTTTTTAGGTACAACTAGTAACTGAACACTGTGGCATTGGCAATAGGATAGATAAATAAATAAGTGGAACAGAACAGAGTCTAGAAACAGATCCATACACACAGACTTCCGGATTTGTGACAAAGGTGATGCTATGTATGGTACTAAGTCTTTGCAATAAATGGGTCTGGGTCAGTTAGAAATATGTACGGGAAAAAACAAACCTTGACTCTTATAAAAATCACTTACATATGGACTGTGGACCTAAATGTGAAAGGTAAAACAAAGTTTCTAGGAGGTAGTAAACAATAATACATTCACAACCATAAGGAAAAAGAGTGATAAATGGAGCTTAAAGTTAAGACTGTCTTTTCATTAAATGACACCATTAAGAGAGTAAAAAGGTAAACCACGGAGAGATGTTTTTACAATACATGTAAAGAACTCCTACAGATCAATAAGAAAAAGAAGAAAATCCAATTTGTTTTTTGAATGGGCAAAATAAGTGAAAAGGCACTTCACAGACAGCTATAAGCATTTGCTAAGGTGCTCAAAATCATCAGTCATCAAGAAAATTTCACTGTACTCACTGTATTCACCAGAATGACTAAACAAACAAAACAAAAAAGAAACCCTGATAATAATGAGTGGTGAATGTAATGATGAAGATGTAGAGCAGTGGTAGGAATGAAATTTGATACAACCACTTTGGGAAACTGGTGGCAGTATCTACTACAGCTCTATACAGCTGTGATCCCGAAATTCCACTCCTAGATGTGTACATCCCACAAACTAGTAGGTATGTACACCAAGTGCTATGTTCAAGAATGCTCATAGCAGCCTTATTTTATAATAGCCCCAAACTGGAAATATTACAAATGTCCATCACCAGTAGAATGCATGAACTGCGGTAAATACATGCAATAGAATATTACACAACGATGTGAAAAAACAAACTACAGCTACCTGCATAAGTTTGAGCAAAAAGAAGCCATAAGTAAGTACACATGAATTCATTTCTATGTAGTTCAAACATAGGCAAGATGATTCTAAGGCATTACACTGAAAGCATAAGCAATAAAAGCCAAAATAAATAAATGAATAAATTGGACTTCATCCAAATTTAAAACCAAATTTAACACCATCAACAAAGTGAAAAGATTACCCATGGAACAGGGGAAAATATTTGCATATCATATATCTGATATATGATAAGGGATTTACACAAAAATATTAAAAAAAACTCTTATACCTCAACAAAAACAAAAAAAAATGATGGAGAAATGGGCAGAAAATTTGAAAATACATTTTTCCAAAGAAGATATATAAATGGCCAATAAGGATATGGAAAGATACTCAACATCATTAGCCATTAGGAAAATGCAAATCAAAACCACAATGAGATACCACTTCGCACCCATTATCATGACTATAATCCAAAAGATAAATATTAACAAGTATTGGTGAGGATGTGGAGAAAACATGCCTTGCTGGTAGGAATGTTAAATGACATATAATTGTTTAAGAAATCAGATGCGCATGTCCTCAAAAAGTTAAACATATGACCCAGCAATTCCACTCCCAGGCTTATACCCAAAAGAAATGAAAACGCACAGATACACAATAACTTGTACACAAATGTTCATAGCAGCATATTCACAACAGCCAAACAGTGGAAACAACTGATGAAAAAGTAAAATGTAGCATTATACGCATAAAGTCCTTGATACACGCTAAAACGTGATGGACCGTGAAAACATTATGCTCAGCGCAAGTCACAACAGATCACATTTTGCATGACTGCATTCACATGAAATGTCCAGAAGGCAAGTCTATAGAGATAAAAAGTAAATTAGTAGCTGCCTAAGGCTGAGGGAGGGAGAATTGGGAATAAATGGGAGCGACTGCTAACAGGTATGGGACTTCTTTCTGGGGTGATGAAATTGCTCTAAAATTGTGATGGCGGCTGCACAACTATGCAAACATACTAAAAGCTATTAAATTGTACACTTCAAATTGTTGTGTGGTATGTAAATTATATCTCAACAGAGCTATTAGAAAAAAGGTAAGACTAAACCTCATGACGATATAAATCAGAATGATATGTCACATCTGGGGTGAAAAAATGACTGCAAAGGGACACAAGGGGGGGTTCCCTGAGGGCAGGTAATGTTCTCTATCCTGTTCTGGGTAGTTACAAAAATAAATTCACTTTGTAAAAATTCATTGAGTCTTACACCTAAGAGGTATGCACATTATTATACCTATGAAAAAATTTCAGCAACAAAAAACTTTAATATAACTTTATATATCAAAAAATCTCAAAAAGCTAAATTAGGGATTATTTACCTCCATTTTAGAAATTAGGAACATAAGGAAATCTAGAGGCTAATATGACTTGCTTATGGTCCTAAGTTAATGACAGAATTAAAGCTTGGCTCCTATTTGTAAACAATGCATACCTAAACCCCCTCCTACTTACTATTACTACTTTTATCACATTATCCTGTTTATCTCCTTCACAGCACTTAGAACTATATAAAATGATTTTTATTACCTGTTAATTTTATTACTGTCTTTCCTCAATAAACTGTAAGCTACATGAGAGTAGGAGAGTTATCTGTTCAATACTATATCCCCAATACCTAGAACAATGCCTAGAACAGTACTGGGTGTACTTATTAAGTACTAGGTGCTTAACAAGTATCCAGAATGAATGAAATCACTATACCCCCAACTCTTTCCTGTGGTTTGTCTTTGTGAAGGTGGAAATTCACTTTGATATTTGTTGGAATAGTGACTAAATGCAAGTTTGGCTGTATTGTATCTCAAATATAGTCACCAATATATTTTAAAGATGGTTAAAAGAATGATAAAGGAAGCTAAATAATTTAACAATGATGAATTATGACAATGCAAAATGTCAGAATGGTTCTATTTAATGATTTATGACATTTCAAATAATGACTTCAATAAAATTTTTTTTCAAGAAAATGACAATAATGAAGTATGGAAGTTTCTTTTCAAACAAAAACTTATAGGTTTATCTACTAAATATCATGATTTAGATATGACCAGAGTTACTGCATTTGAATGAGAATTTAGCATAAATTACAAGACAACCATGCAGAGTTTAGAGTTTACAGCCTGGAAAAGCTGTATTATGAGAAAAACAAAACAAAACAAACAAAAAAACAAACTGGATGTCCTTTGCCTTAGAATGACTGATTTGAAACTGTCTTGACAGGCATGCTCTATATGCTTTCTTATGTTTTATCTTCCTTATATTCTTTGGTGCTTCTTTACTTGAGTACTTTTCTGTATGTAAACCATTAATATTTTTATTATACATCCTAAATAAATAAGATTGAAAGATTCAGTAAATAGCTATTCTCTAAGAAAATGTATTATGTAAATGAAAAAGTGCTATCCTTCAATCTTCTCTTTAAAATCAGAGCAGTATCATACATTTCTTTAAACTTTCCTTTTTTAAAAAAAAATTATTTTATTTATTTATTTTTGGCTGCATTGGGTCTTCGTTGCTATGCACGGGCTTCCTCTAGCTGCGTTGAGCGGGGGGTTATTCTTCGTTGCAGTGCGCGGGCTTCTCACTGAGGTAGCTTCTCTTGTTGCAGAGCACGGGCTCTAGGTGTGCGGGCTTCAGTAGCTGCGGCACGTGGGCTCAGTAGTTGTGGCTCACGGGCTCTAGAGCACGGGCTCAGTAGTTGTGGTGCATGGGCTTAGTTGCTCCAAGGCATGTGGGATCTTCCCGGACCAGGGCTCGAACCCGTGTCCCCTGCATTGGCAGGCGGATTCTTAACTACTGTGCCACCAGGGAAGCCCTAAACTTACCTTTTTAAAAAAACACACTTTAGTATATTCCAGATTTTTTTTTTTTTACAGTATTCTTCCTCTAAGAGTATTGCTCGTACTCTTCACATGGTGCTTAGTACATGTTACCTCACTTTATTAATATTTTTAATGTATACATCTCATTTCTGTCAACCACACAGGCTTCACTCCCATGCATGCTATGTATCTGTCTTTCGAAAACACAGCACAAAGTAGGCGCATCACAAATGTCTGCTTTTTTAACTGATGAAAAAGCACCTAGAGTGGGAGAAACAGCATCAAGTTGGAATTCAGGAAACAAGTTCTACCCTTGTGTTATGGTCTGCAAATAAGTCTCTTTACTACCTCTGGGCTTTAAACTAAATACTTTCTAGGTCTTTTCTAGCTCTGAGAAATGAGGCTTCTAATGAGTCAGAATAAAATCCAGGTTTTTTTTTTTTCTATTTCTTCTCTTAGAAATATTATTTCCAATCATCTTGCAATTGGAATGATCAGTTTGTGGATTTATAAGTCTCTGTTACTTCCTCCTCTAGCTACCCATCTGCAAGTTATTCTACCTACTTCTCAACAGCATCTCCCCACCACGGTAGGTTGATGTAAGGAATGAAAATAAACCTTAAATAAGACCATTAGCTATTTCCAACAGAAGTGAATGGCTGGTCCTACTAGTTGTCAGGAAAGCAGGTATTAATTTAATTTTATAAATAATGTAGATTTTTATGTTATCCCCTAGATCCTACTGCTTAGGAAGGAGCATAACATCTTATTTTGCTCAATATCTTTTTTCTTTTGTTCTCCCCACTATTTCTTGTTTGAAATTAGTATATTCTAGAGTTACTTTATATAAACCACACTCTCTAAATCCAATGTATCCTTTCTATATATACACTGTAGCATTTTGGTTACCTACTGCCTAGGTCGTAGGTTCTTCCAAACATGTTACCAAAAACAAACAAACAAAACACTTCTACTATGTGTTGTGCATTTTTTTAATATACTGAAATTAAACTTAGAGACAGTTCTAGAAGAGTTTAAATAGTCAGAATAGCTTAAAATGCCTTTAATTACCTAGATGCCTTGAAGTTCTTACATATCCATAAAATACTTTTGTTTAAATACCAGAAAGTATTGAAAACATGTTTTTGTTTATGGAACCCTGAATAATGACAGGAATAAATTACTACATACAGGCATTCGTAATATATAATAAGGGTACACATAAAAATATTTGAGTGCTTAAGTAAATGAAAGACAAAGACTATATGAGCCTTGTATAGTTGAATGTGCCTTAAATGTGTTTATGATATAATTCCACAAGTATTAAATTGGCAATTAAATGTAATTATTCTAGATAAGACAAATAAGATTTAACAGTAGTAAAAAATATTATTAGCTGATGACAGAGCAACAATTTTGAATCCAGTGTCAAAAAGAAACTTTTACCTTTCTGGGCTTTCATTGTCTGTTCTTCAATTTGCCTCAGACGTTCCATTAGCTCTTCCTTTTCACGTTCTATTCTTTCCTTTTCCTTTTCTGCTATTTCTCTTTTCTTCTTTTCATTCTCTAATTGCGCCCTTAAAAGGAATTACAATTGTGCTTTTACAAATTAATATATGCAAATATTCATATGAAGCCTAAGAAGAAAGTACAGCATAAATATTTTAACAGAGTCCTCATTATACTTAGATTTGTTCAAAACTCATATAGTTAAGAATATAGGACTACACTGTTACATACACAGTTGTGAGGCTGCAAAAAGTTTAGTCAACGACTGTTTAAAATGAACTCTTGACAGTAAATTATATGTCAGCACAAAAGGAGTTAACTGCACAGCTGCTATACCCAAGGACATGCCTTCTTTAGATTAGCAGGAGCCCTCCACTGGGGGAAGTGACAAAGGCTTGAAGGGAGTAAACAAGGCTGTTTCACTTTAAACAGCAAAATAACCTGGAAGGGCAACAATTTTCAACCATTAACAATTAATAGAAGTTTAATTTCTAAGGTAGTACCAACTTATGCTTAGATACAAGATGACAAACCAGTTTAATCTCCTTTGATAAATCCCTTAGAATGATAGTACATATCTAAATATAGCCAAATTCATTCATCAAACATCTACCAAGGGCCTACTGTGGGTCGGACTCTATGTTGAGGGCCAGAAGTATAATGATGAAAAAGAGACCCTATGTTAATTATCAGATAATACCGTCTACTTTAATGGGAATAATTTTCTCTCGTTAAAAAAAAATTGATTATGATTTCATCTGACACTTATCTGAATATACCTAAATATTTCTAAAAGACATTGCTGCCATTTGATGTCAATTCTGAATTTCAGGCCCAAACCATGTAGTTTCTCAACCTGCAGTCTCTGATAAGCTTACCAGCAAAGTTCTGTTATCAATTCCTACCTACAGCTCCTAGTACCTATGTGCCTCTAACATGCAAAGAGAATCAACCCAGTTTTGGGATAAACAGGCACAGTTGTGGCAACTCAGCAAGAGACAGACCCTTAAGTGTAAGGGTGACCATACCTGTCCAGCTGGTTTTAATGAATCCTCACAGCATTTAATAATCTAGGGCTTGGAGTTCATTCATGCGAGGGGAGCTCCACCTCTGTTCTAGAATTCCCTACAAGGTACTTTCTCAACAGCCAGGAGTCAGTAGCTAAGCACCCCTCTGCCGCCAAGACTTGGACTCACTCTGCAGCACATTCACCTCTTTCTTCCTATCCTATTCAACCCGTAAGAGTATACACAGATAAAGAGACGTAAGAATTTGGGAGCCCCCACCCCTCTAGAAGACAGGGGTGCTTGAGGTTTAAGGACATGTTTGAGTTTCCCAACTTCCTTGAGCAAAGCAAGGGCCTGGTGGCCTCTGCAGAGGCTGCTGACCTTTCTGTATTCTTTAGAAAGCTGAAGAGGCAGGCTTGTCTGTGAAAGCAAGAGCACAGTACTTTTCAAGGAATTGCTAGTATAGCCAAGAGCTACTTTTTTCCGTGCCAGGCTGCCTGCTGCTCTAAGAGGTTGAATAGCCTACCCCCAACACTCCCCAGCCTCTGCTCAATCAAATCCAGTGTTGCCACAGTTCTCCAAGACAGTTAGTTACCTTCCTCCCTCCCTCCCTGAGGCCCTGAGACACTTTATGAGGACTTACACCACAAAACAGATCTCAAGACAAAGGCTGTAATAATATTCCATGAACTCAGAACCTTTCAGGTCCAGCTCTGGCACACAGATGGCCCCTTCTGGAGATAGGCACTGGTGTTATTTAGCTTTTCCCTATTGATGTTTCATTTGTTCACCCTCAAGGACAGAGGTAAAGGAGATATGGAAGCAGGAAATAAGACAGAAGGTAACAAACAAGTTGGGGGGAAAATTCAGTCTTTGTACTGAAAAAGAGAATAAATGTATAGCCGATATTTAACTTGACTATAATATTTAAAGCATTTTGCAAAGTTTACTCTGCTGCGCTCTTATGAGGCTTGTGTCTCATATCTTCCGTTGCAGAGCACAGGCTCCGGACGTGCAGGTTTAGCGGCCATGGCTCACCAGCCCAGCCGCTCCGCGGCATGTGAGATCTTCCTGGACCAGGGCACGAACCCGCGTCCCCTGCATCGGCAGGCGGACTCTCAATCACTACGCCACCAGGTAAGCCCGTGTCTCATATCTTAATAAGAATTCTCACCTGACTACAGCCATCACCAACTAACATCCCATTCAATTAATACAAATGCCTTTGGCTCTCCACATTTCTTAGTGACACCTAGTTTTTGCAGGCCTGTCGTCTCCCTTATGAAACTGAAAAAGCTTGCTTCTCCCCTAAACCTTATTAGAGGACCAAACTGGTCCATTCACAGGCCACTAGGCATGCCGTGCATATCCTTATCTTTACACATTTGCTTAGGTTGGCTTCATCTACTGAAAATATCGTATCCCTGTCTCTAACTCTCAAAATGAAGTCCCACTTTTCCCATGAAGCAAGCCTCTTGTGATTACTCTAAACCACAGATGTAAATATTTTTACTTAGAGTTTGGATTTGGAAATACTCATTTGACCAAGCTGTTCTATTTTAAGAAATAAATAACACATTAATAAACTATCAATTCTCTGTACTAATATGCAAAAAATATTTTAAAATATACTACTTTTTAAAGAATATCAGATGGCCTCAATTACATTTTTCTTAATGTGAAGATTAAAACATATTCAGACTAACTTCTCAAACTAACTTCTATTCAGACTATGTATTCATAATATTAAGAATTATTTACTGCTACTATTTATTAAAGACATCAGGTACTTTGCGAAATGTTTCTATACTGACGCTAGTATTTCTCACAAAAACTCCTGAAACTAGGACTATTATTTTCATAGTAAGGGCAAGAGAACAGTGGGTCAGAAGTTACTTTTTCAACAAGTGTCAGAAGAGAATTCAAACCCAGATTTATTTAATTCCAAAGCCTGTATTCTTTGCATGGCACCAGCTGAGTCCTAGTGATACAGGCAGCCAGCCATGACACAGAATATCCCATAGCTAACCTACAACTGACATGTAGGTACCTGGCTCTAAACTGTAAACTCAATTCAATTTGGATGCAAATAACTTAAGAACACAGACTACAGGGACCAATAACCCTGTAAGATCATTTTCACTATAAGAAAAAAAGTTATCAGAGTTATGGGGAGAGAATATGGCCACATATGCCAACGTACTGTAGGGAAAGAGGCCTCTTGCTGCCCCTTCCCAGCTACTGTTCTTGCCCAAGAGATTCCAGCAGCACAGGCAGCATACCTCTGAGCATTCCCCAAGTATGTCTGCTGGCTACTCTGTCATTGGGCTTGACCAAAATTGTTTCCACAAACACAGCTGTCATTTCTCTCTGACCTGTAAAGCAGGGAATAAATGAAGACTTGGAATGCCATTTCTGAAAGACTGCCAATCCCTATGTGGCTGGACTAATAAAAAACATCCTCTAGGCATTCAAATGAATTAAACAATTACTGAATTCCCACTGTGTACAAAGCAGTCAATAAATGCTTGCTAATGAAATGCTGGAACCTTTCATGGAATCCAAGAAAGGAACCATGGGGTTGTTACTGTTTTAAAAAAAAAGAAAAGAAAGAAACTTAAAATCTTCCACTTTCATCTAGGCCTTCGAGTAACTAAAATATAGCACCATCACCAAATGGTGTTTATTAATTATACTACACTCCTCTCTATGTGTGAGAAACAAAAGACAAATAGACAAATATATTTATGTTAAGAATGTAAATAATACATCAACATCATAGACAAGCAGATTGGTCAGGACATATTACAGCTTGATGAGTGTGAGATATAATTTCTCATATATCTCATGAGATATAATTTCTCCTATCTCCAGATAGGAGACCTTAGAGGGATGGGAAGGGAAGCAAGGAAGAAAGAGAGGGGGAGGGGAAGGGGGAGAGAGAGAACGAGAGAAAGAAAAAGTTTTGTCTTTTGAGAGAGAGAGGGAAAGGCTATGCTGGATAAGAAAAGAGAGAAAGTAAAGCCCAATACAGAACTATTTTAAAAAGTAGGTAAGACTAGAACTACAATGTGATTCTAAGGTACATGAGAGCAGTGAAAAATGATAGAGCCCAAAGTAACATTCCAACTTAGCATCTTTAATGGTGGGGTCAGGAATTACTGGAAAGTTTCATGCCTGTACAAAAAATGTTTTGTGAAGCAGTAAACTTCTCTAAGACAGACAAATTGAGGGGAGCAATATGAATTACTAAAATATTTGAAATACACAGAACATTTAAGAAAAAAATGTATCTAATACAAACACTAAAAACGTAGGTAGCAAAGTTATATCTGGGAGAGGGCCAATTTAATTGCTGGATTCAAATAATGTTATTGCCAACATGACACATGTTTTTATATATATGGTTAGGGGTCATCAATTTTTTTTTCTTTAGGACCTACTCTATTCTTAGATTATTGTGTTATTCTCCAAAGATTTCCTCAATAGAGGTTAACTTTAATTTGGTCTCTAAATGTTTTCAAATAAAGCATAGAGTCTGAATTAATATAGAATCAGATTTAGGAATTATGTTGCTGGACCCAGTAATGTGATTCCAGGGTCGACAAGGATTTTATTCAGTATTTTTACATTTCAAAAATCTCAATTTAATATATTTAACACCTTTTTCAAAAGTCTAAGTGAACCATGGTTAAAAATATCAGTGTCATTGGTAGGGAGTGCTATTGTTATTCAGCTCTGTATAGTGTGACTGTTCACTTCAGTTCTACAATGTCACTGACACTGTTTCAAAGCAAATACTCAGCACATTCTTACCCTGAAAAATTAAGACACACAAATCACAAGCAAAACAAACTTGAAAATTTCAAACTACTACATCCATACCGAAGTCTGTCAGTAAAAAGCAAGCACAATAAAAGAAAAGCACATCCATGGAGTCATGAAAAGCCATTTTCTCAGAAATATTTGTCAAAGATTTCTAACTTGAAAATTATACATACTCATTTTAAAAGAGGACAGTGATAATACATGCTACCATTCAATTTTTAAAAAAATATTTATTTATTTGGCTGTGCTGGGTGGTAGTTGCAGCACACAGGATATTTACTTGAAGTATGCGGGATCTAGTTCCCCAACCAGGGATCGAACCCTGGCCCTCTGCATTGGGAGCAGGGAGTCCCAACCACTGGACCACCAGGGAAGTCCCTGTCATTCAATTTTAATAACAATGAATCTAATGTAAAAATGTCAATTTAGAGTATGTTAAAGAAACTGATGAGGATTCTTAAATTTTAGATAACCTATTCCTATCAATTAAAAATGAAAGGCTATAAATTCCATACCTTTCCAACTGCTTCTGATGTTTCTCCTCCCTAGCCTGAGCCTTCATCTGCTGTACCTCAATAGTATCAGGCTTCCTTCTTCGCATGTATAGTTCATGGTTTCCCATGCATAAGGCCAAAATCCGCTTATTGATTCTCAGACGAGGCGCATAAAAAACAAAATCCTAAACATAAAGGAGCCCAAATTTACAATCTTCATGAAGGACAGTCACTCACAATAATCTGTACTAAATTTCAACCTGTGCTATGACTTCTAATGTCATATTCCATATAGTTTAGAAATTATAAAATTTCTTCACTCCTCATGTATATGTCATACTTTCACTAACTGGTTCCTCAGCTTTTCATTCCCTACCAGTTTCGTGGAGAAGCTAATGTTCTTACCCTCTCAGTGTATTAAATGTCATTTATTCTTTTTTCTTCTCCAAAGAAACTATGAGCATCAGTTCCTTCACGTCAGAGGAGGATTTTTTTGTTTGTTTTGCCTCTTGCCATTAATCTCAAAACTGGACCTTTGTTCAAGGCTGTTAAGCTTTTTAACCTAGAAATGTTCTCCATATCTTTGTCTTTCCAATACCTGAGTTAAAATACTGGAGTATACTTGACACTAGAGGAATCAAAAAATCTATTTAAATATAAAGATTTCTTAAGTTCAAGGCTTCAAGTTATGAAAATACAAAGTTCATAATGCAAAGCTCTATAAACAAGTTAATTTAGAGTAGGGCAACCTCTACTAATTCTAGCCACCAACATGTTCTTTTAAAATAGGAATGCTGATTGTTTTCAACCACCTCCTAATAAATATTACCTACCTTATAGTTAAATCTCAGTTAAAATAAAACTCTAGTAATTTACATGTTGTAAAAAGATTAAAACCTTGTATTCTTAATGTTATTTCATCATTGGGAAAGTTAAACTATGAAAAGAGAATATTCCTCAGAAGCAATTCAATAAATGAACAATGCCATTCTTCAAGTGATATCATAGCAAAGTGGCAGAAATTTAGAGTTAATACATAAAATGAAAGAATTTTACTTACAGGTGCCTTTTTGTCAATCGGCTTTATAACAAATTTTTTGTCATTAAATGAAATATTTCTGATTTCACTCCAGGGAAAACCAATTTTAGGTGTTAACCTTAAAAAATGAAAGCATCCCTTAAGATGAATGTATTCGCATTATAAAAAGAAACTGAACCATTCCAGTTAAGTCCAAAGTCCCCTTTGTCCATAATCCCCACTCCCAATCCCTCCCATCTTGAGCTAACCCCTCTTTCACATTCCCCATCTTTATCTGTAGTCATAACTATAATAGGTACTCTTACAGAAACTCATTCAAAAATTTTCCAAAGGAAGAAAAAGAAGAAAAGATTTCATCCACAAAAATTACTCTTGAAGTCATTTTTGCTTTTCATTCAAAAATTTCAAAATTTTCTCTTCTGAATGATATAGCATTTTAACTTGCTTTGTAATATATGAAAAAATATATCAGAGTAAAATTAGTAAAATCCTCTCTTTTGGAGTTATTCTATTTGCTTAGGAATGTGTATTTTATTAGATACTTGTAAATAATGAAAATAAAATTCTGGAGCCAACCCAGAATAAAAAGAAACATCTTAGGAGAAGGCATTACTGGCACAGACTTGGTCGCTTATGTGATACAGTAAATTAAAGAAAGGAATAAAGCAATTGTAACTATCATTACTGAAAAGTGCTCTAAGAGCCTGACATATATATTCCTGGTCAATTTCAAAGTAAAATTACACTGTCCATTATGCATGATACAGGAGGAATATTCTACTTCATTGATGTCTAAAAATATTCAAAACAATTCCTATAAGATAAATGTTCAAAAAAAAGTGTTACAAAATACAGTAAATTATACACCTATTAATTCATTGTCTCACTGCTCCTGATGTATACATGCTAATTTCAATTTCAACCTACATGCCAGGCATAACATTTAAGGAATCACTCTTTATCTACGCAAGAACAAATTTTAATTAAGTTACTAGACATAACTCACAAGACATCAAGAAGCACACTTCAAATAAAAGTCAATCATTCTATTTAAAAAATATACTTGAGAACTCTGAAACTGCAAGATGTTGAGAAAACAGATATATGTTATCTGAGAGCCTATGTGGCACTAACAAATTTTTTAATTTGGGAGGGAAAAAAGCAGTTAAGAGTGATTTAGCCCAAAAAGAGCTTTACAAACATAAGAGCAAAGCCATATAGACCAATGAATAATGACTAGTTCACTATGCAACTAATTTACTTACTTGTCATCATGTTCATAAATATTCAGACCCAAAGCATCAACGCCTAGCCACAATTCAGTTCCCTTTTTATTTTTTATTTCAAAATAGTTGACTCCATACATTTCTAGATCCTGTGCAATCTTCAGGTATTCCATCATAGAATCTTCCCTATTGAAATAAAGCTAATTTTAATATATATAAGTAAAAGTAATACCAAACAAATTACAAAAACAATCTGGATTAAAATTTAGTGCTTTATATTTATTTATATGTCAATAATCTGTTGGGGATAATCTGATGTAATAATAAATGCTATGGAAAAAAAAACTTAATTTGAGAAAAAATACTAAGAAAATAACCACCCATATACCTTAGCATTCCTCTATGTTCTTCATGCCAGTTCTGTATTCTTTCTTCCCACTGTTCTTTTGTCAGTTTGTGTTGTTCCAAAACACTGCAAGGAAAAAAAAAATCTATGAAAATGCCTCTAAGGTTCAAATATTCTTTTTAAAAGTCTAGAATCATTCAGTACCTTAACTGTGGTGGTCACACAAAGCTATACACATGATAAAACTGCACAGAATTAACAAATATATATATACACACAAATGATTGCAGTAACACTGATGAAACCTGAATGGGGTCAGTGGATTGCATCAATGTCAACATCCTAGTTGTGATACTGTACTAAAGTCATGCAAGATTTTACCATTACGGAAGGCTGGGAGAAGGATACTCAAGACCCAGACCTCCCTATCGTTTTTTACCAGTGTGTGTGAATCTACAACTATCTCAAAATAAAACGATTCTATGATCCTGAAACTATTTTACATAATATATGTTTTTAAGATAGTTATATGGCTAGTTTATGGGAATTCAAATATTTGAAATGAATAAAATATTGGGCCAAAAAAAGGGAAAATGACTTCCTCATGATTAATAAAAAAAATTAGACAAGAACAGACTGAAAATCAGAATTCTTGGGTCTTAATTCTTCTATGACTCTATGTATTTACTTTCTTTGCTGCTAAATTTAATTTTGTTATTTTCTATCGGTAATACTTTTATATAAGAAGTATACAAGTGAAAAGGCATTTTTTTCACCACCCCCCAACACTTCAAATAATTTATTAGTTTCTTTTGTATCCTTCCAGTGTTTCTTCTGCAAATGTAAGCAAACACAAACATTCTCATTTTCAACGACAAACATTTTAACACCAAATGAGCAAATTCAGCATGCGTATAATTTACCTGCTGTGTTTACTATCCTGCTATGTGTTTCTGTTCTCCTTGGGAATTATGATGACAATTATCCAACTTTATTGATGAATACTCAGATCCTATTTTACTGATAGCAAAAGCTGTGGTATTAAAATATTATTTTTTTACTATGTAAAAATTTTAAGGTAAACCCACGGATTTCTTAGCAGCATAAAGGAATCTTGGAATATAATCTTCCCTTGGACAAGTTACTCACTATTTAGAGTGAATTCCTTAATGAGGCCTCAGACAGACCATGATGTTTTTACTACACACCATTTTCTCTATGTATCCTTTTAAGCTCTTGCTTTTGAGGAGATTTTTGTCTTCCTCTTTACAGTATTTAAGTTTCCACATTTTTCTTGTCTTTATAACTCTCTTGCCATCTGGCCTCTGTGCTCACCAAGAGGCAAGGCTTGAGGGCATAATCAGTGCAGCCAATTGCAGATATTACAATGTTAACTAAATCTGAAGGTATGGATTAATTAAATTAAATGTCACTAAGATTTATGTTCTAGCTTTTTATATTCTGAATTTCAAATCTCATTCGTTTGCATTTTGTATAATGTGCTTGTATTATTAATCTGCATGACTGGTTTGCAGGTATCCAAAAATTCCCACTTTGGAAAAGAATCTGAAGAAGAATGGATATATATATATATATGTATAACTGAACCACTTTGCAGTACACCTGAAACTAACACAACATTGTAAATCAACTATACCCCACTATAAAATAAAAATTAAATTAAAAAAAAAGAGATAATAACTAAAAAAAAAAGAGGAAAAAATTCCCACTTCTTTTTCTTCTTCTGTCCAGGAAAAAGGAGATCTTCTTCACGGTAAGGCTAATCTGTCCCACCTGGCTTTAAATCTGTCTATTTGAGACTTTAAAAGACTTATCCCTCTATTTTCTCAGGATCTTCACTCCATCATTTATTGTCCTCTGCCTACATATATTACCAGATACAGGCATACCACAGAGATATTTTCGGTTCATTTCCAGACCACAATAAGAAAGCAAGTCACACAAATTTTTTGGTTTCCCAGTGCATATATGGTTATGGTTATACTATACTGTAGTCTATTAAGTGTGCAATAGCATTATATCCATAGAGACAATGTACATACCTTAATTTAAAAATATTTTATTGCTAAAAAATGCTAACCACCATCTGAGGCTTCAGGGAGTCATAATCGTTTTGCTAGTGGAGGGTTTGAAATATTGCGAGAGCTACCAAATGTGACACAGAGACATGAAGTGAGCTAAAGCTGCTAGAAAAAACAGTGCTAAAAGACTTGCTTGATGCAGGGTTGCCACGAACCTTCAATTTGTAAAAAACACAATACCTAAAGCACACAATAAAGCAAAGTGAGAAAAAAGGAGGTATGCCTATATACTTATTTGTGTTAAGAGGGCAAAGATCACATCCATGTTGCTCACCACTTATGCCCAGTGCCAGAACAAAAGAGGCAAAAATCTGTAGAGTGAATAAAGGAATTAATTCTTTTCCATCTTTTAAAGAACATGTCTATAAACTCATGCTTCCCTCCTCTTAGTATTTTTCTTTGTCACAGCCAAATTTCTTTCGTGAACTGTTCATATTCACCATCCTTCATTTCCATACCTCACATCACCACCCCCAGTCCACCACAATCTGGCTTCAACCCCCAACAATCTACTGAAACTGCTCTTATACTAGAGATATTTCAAACTCAATAGGTTCAAAACTGAAATCTTCCTCCTCTGAAATGTGTTCCTTCTCCTCTTACCTTGAAAAGGTATTACAAACCACCCAAATGCCCAAGTCAGAAACCTGGTACACAAAAATTTATGCATATCTAGCTCTTTTTAAAAGGGAGGGATACTATCTGGTGGAGCTGATTATTCCTATCAGCAGATTGCTAAACTCTACTGTGGGAGAACAGATTGCTTATCTGGGTTTTTCAATACAAGAATTATAAACATCCAACAAAATCAAATTATTGTGTTTGATTTAGCTTCACCAAATAAGCTGATTACTAATTTTCCCCCAGATATTTAGTGATAAAAGTTTGTTATATACTATACATGGAATAAATCAACGACTGAAGGTATCTTCTCCATTCTAAACCAACAACTTAGTATTCTGACTTTATGAGTCTCTTTTAAACTTAGATAGCTTGAATTAGTCCTCCTTAGACTAACAACTTGAAGGACACCTGACTGGACCTTCAAAGTTAAAGACCAAACCTTGAACAGCCTGTGCTATCTTCCTTCTTCTAAATAGAATGGGTTACAGCACATATGCATGTAAAAGAAGTTAAATTAATTGTGTTTAAGTGATTCCAGTATCAAAAAAAACTTTTTTAATCACATGACTATTAAATGTAAGCCAATTACTTCATCTGGTACTCACCCAAACAGCAATCTGATCTAACACTGGAAGAACAACTATCTACGTTATACTTGTTGAGATGAAACATGACTATTTTATGAACAATTAAGAATTTTAAGGGTAATTTTGATTATATATAACCATTACCTTATGTTCTGATTTAAAAGCTAACCTGCTGGTGTTTTACTATATATAAATTATACCTCAATTAAAATAAAAACTTTTAACTGAAATGAAATTCTACTGTACCAGTAATCAGTTATTCAATTTAGTGCTTAAAAAATCTGAGAAAAGGAACTTTGGGCTGGAATAATCATCAAAAAGAAACAGAGGCTAATAAGTATTTCATATTCCTGATTCTTTCAGTGAACAACATGCATTATTTTACCTTCTAACTATTATTGTTGTAATATTAAAGAGCAGAACAGTATAACATTTAATAATCAATTATTAAAGCTACTGTACTTAAGGGTACCTATAAAGCATATAACAACAGAATATAATTTATTAGCCAAAAATAAACTTTAATGCTTACAACCAAAGGAAATTAATAAAAAGTAGACAAAGTAGTTTTGTCTTTCTTCATATTTAGTACCTATGAAAAAGAAATTACACCTAAGGGCTTAAATACTATGAGGAGGTGATAGAGAACTGAAATTTTAGGTTAATATACAGTTTTGCCTTTAAATAGAAATTTTGAAATTCAGGAATCTGAGCTAAGAATTGTAATAACTTCTCTGGATTCTGAAGAAGAATCCCCATGTACATTCTAGGATCAAGGTCATGTACACTACTATAATTAAGAACTGAGATATTTAAAAGTAACATTTGATGTACTTTCTAGATTTTATAACTAACACTACTAACTAACACTTGTATTCACAATTAAAACTGTAAAGCATACAGTTCATGAACTGTAATCATAAACAGTAAGGTTGACAGAGCACAACTGTTATCCCGTTTGCAGATTCAGACACTGAGGCTTAGAGAGTTTAAGTTATGTACTAAGGCCACATAAATAGCAAAGGGTAGAGTCAGCATTCAAAATCTAGGTCTTCTGCTAATGATGTTTTCCTATGCCATACTATTTAAAAATAACTGTTATATTGAAACCGAGTCCCCCTAAACCAAGTTCTCTTACTGAGTTTTTGATTAATCTCTCTATCCAAAACTTTATTCCCTTTCCTTGTCCCCTCTGACCTCAATCCTGTGCTAAGTGAACACTAATCAACCAAGTCAGATGACTAAAGTTGCTACTGTCCTACTGTCGCTAACATTGTTAATGTACTAAAGTTGTTATTATAGATATCATCATTAATGTACAAACTCAGGTTGTTTCTCCAGGGCAAGATGAGCTAACAGACCCTCAAGCCACAGACCACTGGCCAGAGAATCTTAAACCAGACTTCTGACTCCCAAACTGTCACAAGACAATGATCAATTCTAGCCTCTTTGTTCTTCCCCTTTAAAAAGCCCCTGACTCAAAGACCAAGTGGCAGTGGATCTGAGGCTTGTTTCCCACTCCCTTGCTTGGCACCTGCAATAAATGCTACACTTTCCTTCACCACAACCAGGTGTCAGTAGACTGGCTTTCCTGCCTGGTCTGGTGAGCAGACCCGAGTTCAGTAGAGACAGCAGTATGCTGCAGATGAGAACAGAGCCCTAGACTAGGAGTCTGAAAACCGAGTTTAAAAAGCCTTTTGAAAAGTTAGAAACTTAATTTTAATTCTACGGAGGAAATATAGCCTGGCACTTATTATTTTCAAAAGCATTTATTAAGCATCTGCCTGTGTGAGAATTTTTACTAATGAGCAACAATAGTCATGTCTTCCTCCAGCCCAAATTATCACTGCCTCCATTTATTGTTTATCTTGTGGGAATGAGAAGAGGCAGAAACTTTAAGTAATTATAGAGTACATAAATCTATGTAGCTTCTGGGTCATAACTTTTAAAACTATACTCTCTGATCCAGCTGGCAACTTAAAAATCTAAAACGAACAAACAAAAAACACAACCATTTACAAACTTCTAAAATATGATTTTTCAGAGACTATTAACATAAAAGCACGTTTCACTTACCGCTGGGGTAGGAGTCTATCATTAGCCAGGTAGCCTGGCTTATGAATCTCTTTATTAAAGTCTCCATACTTGGCTTGGACAGCATAGGAAGCCAAAAGAACTGCAGTTTCTGGTGGACAATATATCTCATCATTTAAGATAGCTTCTTTAACTTGCAAGAAGAAAAGTCTCTGGGTTATTTCTTGAATTAATTCCTCAGAAACATCTTCAGGAAAGAATTTAGCTCTAAATTTGAACTGCAGAGGATTCTCTTTTTTAACATCTTGCTGTGTCACCTGAAACAGTAATTTCAAGTACTGTCAAAAATATTAAGTTCACAATAACTGACCACAGTCACATAAACTTCTCTTTGGAACAAAGTAGGATGTAAAACATAAGTAAGATTCTAAATCCATTAAGATTCTAAACCCATAAAAAATGTATGTGTGAAAAAGATTCTATGATCATGAATGTGACCGGTAGTTCACAGATCCTAACTAATAACTAAATTGAAATTTCTCTTGAGAAGCTTATCCTTAAGATGTTTAAATTAAAGTCAAAGTACTAAGTAACACCTCATAATATTTTTTACTTCTGAGTTTTCAAATAGCAAAAATGAACATTTCTGTTTTCGAAGATGATAAGTTGATGGTACCTTACTAAATTAAAAGACATGATACCTCTAATGATTCACAGAGATAACTGTAAAAGAAAGCTTGAACTCAGTCAGATTCTGAGCTTTTCTGGCACAAATTCATGACCATGATAACTTCAAAGAAGCTTAATTATTAGCTGGATGTTATCATACATGCTTTACCTTTTTATTTAGTTTAAGCCAAGTAGAATAGCCCTTGCTGTCCACATACTGCAGCCCAAAAAACCAGACTTCACGCAAACCAACCGTTTTCACCACCTTAAAAAAAAAAAAAAGCCAATTTCAGTTCAACACTCACGTTATAACTGGATGGCACTATACTTCAAAAGAAGAACAAAACTACATAGAAATTATAGGTTTATTCTTTTGCTACAGAAAAGATCTTTCCTAAATTTAACATAGTAATTAAAGGAACGTTTCTGAAAATTTAAATTCAGGTTTTGGTTATTAAATTTTGTAGTTTCATTTCAATCTTATTTGATCCACTTTTTTGTATGTCCTTTTCCTTCTCATCTCCCATCATGACCCAAACAGATAAAAAGAAGAATCTGGGGAACAGACACAGAGCTGTCATAATCCCACTTTTCCTATTTCAGTTTAGCACTCCACCCCCAAAACTATACTATTAGGTAGCCCAGACAATAGTATCATTTTGGCAATAAGAGTCTCTGAGGACATGTAAATGCCATGCCTCAGGGTATCCAGCTGCTGATTTCACCCCCATTCCTACTTCCCTTCATTCACCATCGTAAATGCTATGTTCTACCCACACTAAGCAAAAAAACATCCTTGCAACATGCCATAAATTTTACACTTCTACGCCTCTGGTCATGCTTCTTCCCCTGTCTAGAATGTTTCTTCTGTACTTTTACCACCTGTTAAATAATGTATTCCTCAAGGCCCAGCTCAACTAACATGCTTCCATGAATGAAGCTTTCCTATCATCTAGATAAAATTAATCACTTGATCACTGATAATCCCATAGTACTTTACTGATACTGCTATTTGAACATTTATTTTATCATAATTAACTATTCTTAGTAGAGTGTCTATTTACTCTCCTTGGCTGTTTAAAACTAAGGACAGAGATTACTGCCTTATTCATCTTAATATACATGTCATCTCCAAGAATGATTAGCCTGTGGTAGGTACTCAGGAGTATTAGGGTAAATAAAGTGGTAAACTAGGATTATTAATCCACACCTAGGATGAGGCCAACAAAAGCATATTTTTAATTCTATATTTAAAATAAAATGAGGGAGGTGAGAGTTTATTAAGATTTCAAAAGCTTTACAAAAAGATTCAACATTAGTTCTTAAGTAATAAACATTCTCGGTTTAAAATAGACAATAAATATTTTTTACTTTTTTTGGCTTTAAAAACCTTTTTATTATTGAAAACTTCAAACATATACAAATAAGCAGTTAGAATAGTACAATAGTGCAAATGTACTCATTAGTCAGCTTTAATAGATAGAAACTCATGGCCAGTTTTGCTTCATCTACAGCACCTCTCCCCTCTCAGATTGTTTTGAAGCATATCCCAGATACACCATTTTATTTGTAAATACTTTATTTTAAAATTCCTAAACATAAGGAATCTTATAAAAACAAAAATAAAACATTACAATACCATTATCACACCAGAAAGACTTAACAGTAGATCCCTAATATGTTTAAATTTCTGTGGATATTTTTAAAGTAAGTATTTTTTTACAGTTTATTTGTTCCACTTAGGATCCAAATGAGATTTACAAATTGCATTTGTTTATCATTTTAAGTCATTTTTTAAAATTGTTTTATGTTGTGGTAAATTTGTATTATAACAATTTTAAAACATGTTTTGTTCATTCATACCCTCAGAGAGTTGTAGAATCTTTCGTTTTTTAAACCATAGTTAAAATACCATTATTCACACCTAAAAAAATTAGCAGTTATTTCTTGCTATCAAATATCTAGAGCACAAGTTTTTCTTACGGTCTTATGAATTTTTCTTAATAGTTGGCTTCTTGAGCCACAATCCAAACTCCACACTTTTTATTTGATTGGTATATCTTTTTTTTTTTTTCGGTAGGCGGGCCTCTCACTGTTGTGGCCTCTCCCGTTGCAGAGCACAGGCTCCAGACGCGCAGGCTCAGCGGCCATGGCTCACGGGCCTAGCCACTCCGCAGCATGTGGATCTTCCCGGACCGGGGCACGAACCCGTGTCCCCTGCATCAGCAGGCGGACTCTCAACCACTGCGCCACCAGGGAAGCCCCGGTATATCTCTCTTAATGTTAACTCTCTATTACAGTTTTCTCTTTCGTTTTTTCCCTTTCTATCTTATTTCTGTATTTATTTTTTCACATCTTTATTGGAGTATAAATGCTTTACAATGTGTGTTAGTTTCTGTTGTACAACAAAGTGAATCAGCTATATGTATACATATATCCCCATATCCCCTCCCTCTTGAGCCTCCCTCCCACCCTCCCTATCCCACCCCTCTAGGTCGTCACAAGGCATCGAGTTGATCTCCTTGTGCTATGTGCTTCCCACTAGCCATCCATTTTACATCAGGTAGCATACATATGTCAGTGCTACTCTCTCATCTCATCCCAGCTTCCCCCCACCAACCCCTGCCGTGCCCTGAAGTCCATTCTCTATGTCTGCGTCTTTATTCCTGACCTGCTACGAGGTTCATCAGTACCGCTTTTTAAA
Organism: Mesoplodon bidens; assembly: GCF_964165515.1. Classification (NCBI taxonomy): domain Eukaryota; kingdom Metazoa; phylum Chordata; class Mammalia; order Artiodactyla; family Ziphiidae; genus Mesoplodon; species Mesoplodon bidens. Next base: position 22,009,484 of record NC_138164.1, on the reverse strand, counting down.
ATTCCATATATATGCATATGGTTATTTGTTTCTCTCTTTCTGACTTACTTCACTTTGTAAGACAGACTCGAGGTCCATCCACCTCACAACAAATAACTCAATTTCTTTCTTTTGATGGCTGAGTAATATTCCACTGTATATATGTGCCACACCTTTATCCATCCGTTGATGGACATTTAGGTTGCTTCCATGTCCTGGCTATTGTAAACAGTGCTGCAATGAACATTGTGGTACATGACTCTTTTTGAATTTTGGTTTTCTCAGGGTATATGTGGGATTGCTACATAGTGGGATTGCTGAGTCATAGAGTAGCTCCATTTTTAGCATTTTAAGGAACCTCCATACTGTTCTCCATAGTGGCTGTATCAATTTACTTTCCCACCAACAGGGCAGGAGGGTTCCCTTTTCTCCACACCCTCTCCAGCATTTACTGTTTCTACATTTTTTGATGATGGCCATTCTGACTGGTGTGAGGTAGTACCTCATTGTGGTTTTGATTTGCATCTCTCTAGTAATAAGAGATGTTGAGCATCTTTTCATGTATTTGTTGGCCATTTGTATGTCTTCTATGGAGATATGTCTATTTAGATCTTTTGCCCATTTTTTGATTGTGTTGTTTGTTTTTGTGATATTGAGCTGCATGAGCACCTTCTATATTTTAGAGATTAATCCTTTGTCAGTTACTTCATTTGCAAATATTTTTTCCCATTCTGAGGGTTGTCTTTGAGTCTTGTTTATGGTTTCCTTTGTTGTGCATAAGCTTTTAAGTTTCATTAGGTCCCATTTGTTTATCTTTTTTTCTTATTTCCCTTACTCTAGGAGGTGGGTCAAAAAGGATCTTGCTGTGATTTACGTCATACAGTGTTCTGCCTATATTTTCCTCTAAGAGTTTTACAGTGTCTGGCCTTACATTTAGGTCTTTAATCCATTTTGAGTTAATTTAGTGTGTTCTAACTTCATTCTTTTACATGCAGCTGTCCATTTTTCCCAGCACCACTTATTGAATAGACTGTCTTTTCTCCATTGTATATTCTTGCCTCCTTTATCAAAGATAAGGTGACCATATGTGCATGGGTTTATGTCTGGGCTATCTATCCTGTTCCATTAATCTATATTTCTGTTTTTGTGCCGGTACCATACTCTCTTGATTGCTGTACCTTTGTAGTACAGCCTGAAGTCAGGGAGCCTGATTCCTCCAGCTCCTTTTTTATTTCTCAACATCGTTTTGGCTATTTGGGGTCATTTGTGTTTCCACACGAAATGTAAAATTTTTTGTTCTAATTCTGTGAAAAATGCCATTGGTAATTTGATAGGGATTGCACTGAATCTGTAGACTGCTTTGGGTACTATAGTCATTTTCAAAATACTGATTCTTCCAATCCAGAAGCATGGTATATCTCTCCATCTGTTTATGTCATCTTTGATTTCTTTCATCAGTGTTTTAATAGTTTTCTGAGTACAGGTCTTTTGCCTCCTTAGGTAGGCTTATTCCTAAGCATTTTATTATTTTTGTTGCGATGGTAAGTGGGATTGTTTCCTTAATTTCCCTTTCTGATCTTTCGTTGTTGGTGCATAGGAATGCAAGAGATTTCTGTGCATTAATTTTGTATCCTGCAACTTTACCAAATTCACTGATTAGTTCTAGTAGTTTTCTGGTGGCACCTTTAGGGTTTTCTACGTATAGTATCATGTCATTGGCAAACAGTGACAGTTTTACTTCTTCTTTTCCAATTTGGATTCCTCTTATTTATTTTTCTTCTCTGACTGCCATGGCTAGGAATTCCAATACTATGTTGAATAACAGTGTTGAGAGTGGACATCCTTGTCTTGTTCCTGACCTTAGAGGAAATGCTTTCAGTTTTTCATGACTGAGAATGATGTTTGCTGTGGGTTTTTCATATATGGATTTTATTATGCTGAGGTAGGTTCCCTCTATGCCCACTTTCTGGAGAGTTTTTATCATTAAATGGGTGTTGAATTTTGTCAAAAGCTTTTTTTGCATTTTATTCTTTAATTTGTTAATATGGTGTATCACATTAATTTTTTTGCCTATACTGAAGAATCCTTGCATCCCTGGGATAAATCCCACTTGATCATGATGTATGATCCTTTTAATGTGTTGTTGGATTCTGTTTGCTACTATTTTGTTGAGGATTCTTGTGTCTATGTTCATCAGTGGTACTGGTCTATCATTTTCTCTTTTTCTGATATCTTTGTCTGGTTTTGGTATCAGGGCAATGGTGGCCTCACAGAACGAGTTTGGGAGTGTTCCTTCCTCTGCAGTTTTTTGGAAGAGTTTGAGAAGGACAGGTGTTAACTCTTCTCTAAATGTCTGATAGAATTTGCCTGTGAAGCCATCTGGTCCTGGACTTTTGTTTGTTGGAAGATTTTTAATTACAGCTTCAACTTCATTACCCATGATTGGTCGGTTTATATTTTCTAATGCTTCCTGGTTCATTCTTAGAAGGTTGTACTTTTCCAAGAATTTGTTCCTTTCTTCCAGGTTGTCCATTTTATTGGCATATAGTTGCTTGCAGTACTCTCTTATGATCTTTTGTATTTCTGCGGTGTCAGGTGTAATCTCTCCTTTGTCATTTCTAATTTTATTGATTTGAGTCCTCTCCCTTTTTTTCTTGATGAGTCTGGCTAATGGTTTATCAATTTCAGTTATCTTCTCAAAGAAACAACTTTTAGTTTTATTAATCTTTGCTATTGTTTTCTTTGTTTCTATTTCATTTATCTCTGCTCTGATTTTTATGATTTCTTTCCTTCTAGTGACTTTGGGTTTTATTTTTTCTTCTTTTTCTAGCTGCTTTAGGTGTGAGGTTAGATTGTTTGAGATTTTTCTTGTTACTTGAGTTGGAATTGCTATGAACTTCTCTTTTAGAACTGCTTTTGCTGCGTCCCATAGGTTTTGGATCGTCGTGTTTTCATTGTCATTTGTTTCTAGGTGTTTTTTTTTTATTTCTTTTGATTTCTTCAGTGATCTCGTTATTTAGCAGCACACTGTTTAGCCTCCATGTATTTTTGTTTTTTACTGTTTTTTCCTGTAATTGATTTCTAATCTCATAGCATTGTGGTTGGAAAAGATGCTTGACACAATTTCAACTTTCTTAAATTTTCCAAGGCTTGATTTGTGACCCAAGATGTGATCTATTCTGGAGCACATTCCATGTGCACTTGAGAAGAAAGTGTATTCTTCCGTTTTCCAGTGGAATGTCCTAAAAATATCAATTAAGTCTATCTGGTCTATTGTGTCATTTAAAGCTGTGTTTCCTTATTTATTTTCTGTCTAGATGATCTAATGGCTTAAGTAGGGTGTTAAAGTCCCCCACTATTGTTGTGTTACTGTTGATTTCTCCTTTTATGGCTGTTAGCATTTGCCTTATGCACTGACATGCTCCTATGTTGGGTGCATAAATATTTATAATTGTTAAGTTTTCCTCTTGGATTGATCCCTTGATCATTATGTAGTGTCCTTTCTTATCTCTTGTAATAGGCTTCACTTTAAAGTCGATTTTATCTGATATGAGCATTGCTAATCCAGCTTTCTTGTGATATCCATTTGCATGGAATATCTTTTTCCATCCCCTTACTTTCCATCTGTATGTGTCCCTAGGTCTGAAGTGGGTTTCTTGTAGACAACATATATAAGGATCTTGTTTTTGTATCCTTTCAGCCAGGCTGTGTCTTTTGTTTGGAGCATTTGATCCATTTACATTCAAGGCGATTATCTATATGTGTGTTCCTACTACCATTTTCTTAATTCACTTGGGTTTGTTTTTGTGGGTCTTTTTCTTCTCTTTTGTTTTCCGCTTAGAGAAGTTCCTTTAGCATTTGTTGTAAAGCTGCTTTGCTGGTGCTGAATTCTCATAGCTTTTGCTTGTCTGTAAAGCTTTTGATTTCTCCATCAAATCTGAATGAGATCCTTGTCAGGTAGAGTAATCTGGGGTGTAGGTTTTTCCCTTTCATCACTTTAAATATGTCCTGCCACTCCCTTCTGGCTTGCAGAGTTTCTGCTGAAAGATCAGCTGTTAACCTTATGGAGATTCCATTGTATGTTATTTGTTGCTTTTGCTGCTTTTAACTTTTTTAATTTAATTTTTGATAGTTTGAGTAATATGTGTCTCAGCGTTTTTCTTCTGGCTTTATCCTGTATGGGACTCTGCACTTCCTGGACTTGACTATTTCCTTTCCCATGTTAGGGAAGTTTTTGACTATAATCTCTTCTAATATTTTCTCAGACCCTTTCTTTTTCTCTTCTTTTGGAAACCCTATAATTCCAATGTTGGTGGGTGCATTAAATGTTGTCCCAGAAGTCTCTGAGACTGTCCTCTATTCTTTTCATTATTTTTTCTTTATTCTGCTCCCCGCCAGTTATTTCCACCATTTTATCTTCCAGCTCACTTATCCGTTCTTCTGCCTCAGTTATTCTATTGATTCCTTCTAGAGTATTTTTAATTTCAGTTATTGTGTTGTTCAGCACTGTCTGCTTGCTCTTTAGTTCTTCTAGATCCTTATTAAACATTTCTTGTATTTTCTCCATTCTGTTTCCAAGATTTTGGATCATCTTTACTATCATTACTCTGAATTCTTTTTCAGGTAGGTTGCCTATTTTGTCTTCATTTATTGGTCTTGTAGGTTTTTACCCTGCTCCTTTCATCTGTAACATATTTTTTGTCATTTCATTTTTTTTTTTTTGATGAGTAGGGCTGTATTCCTGTCTTACTGGTTGTTTGGCCTGAGGCGTCCAGCACTGGCATTTGCAGGCAGTTGGGTAGAGCTGGGTCTTGGTGCTGAGATGAGGACCTCCAGGAGGCCTCACTCTAATTAATTTCCCTGGGGTCTGAGGTTCTCTGTTAGTCCAGTGGTTTGGACTCGGCGCTCCCACCGCAAGAAGTCGGGCCCAACCTCCGGCCTGGGAACCAAGATCCCACAAGCTGGGTGGCATGGCCAAAAAAAAAAGAGAGAGAGAGAGAGAGAGAGAGAGAGAGAGAGGGAAAGGAGCAGTACAATAACAAAGAATAAAAAATAAAGATAAAAATATATTAGGAAAAATAAAAATATAATTGAAACAACTGCAACAAGGTAAAACTAAACCACAACAGCAAAAAAAAAAAAAAAAAAAATGGGGGGGGGAACAAGCCAAAAGGAGCAGAATAACAAAGTATAAAGAATAAGATAAAATTAGAAAAATAAAAGATTAGAAAAAATAAAAATATAAATGAATCAACAACAAGGTAAAACAGAACCCCAATCTAAAAGAAAAAAGAAGAAAAAAAAGTCTTGGTTATGGGCAGCAGAGTTTAGGTGGGGGGTGGAACTTAGGCAGGGGCGGGGTATAGGGTGGAGCAGGGGCCTAGTTGGGGTGGGGGTGTGACGTTTGAGCGTGGGGCGGGGTCTAGGCTGAAAATATATATATTTTTTTAATTTCATTTTTTATGTAGCAGGTTCTTATTAGTTATCTATTTTATACATATTAATGCATATATGTCAAAAATCTAAAAACATGTCAGGCTTTTGGTTTCAAGAGAGCAAACTGAACCCTTCAGTTTACTTTCCCTGTTTAAAAATTTCACTGACATGACATACGCAAAAAATTAAAAATAAGAAAAAACATTTAGCTGTGCTAGGAAAGGTTACATTAAAAAAAAAAACTGAGAAATTTCTGAATGGTATAGGATATAAAGACCCATACTGATGGCAAATGCTGATCAATGGCAAACAACCAAAACTTTTCTTTTTTTTTTTTTATTGGCTGCATCGGGTTTTCGTTGCTTCATGTGGGCTTTCTCTAGGTGCTGCGAGCGGGGTCTACTTTTCATTGCAGTACACAGGCTTCTCATTGCCGTGGCTTCTCTTGTTGCGGAGCACAGGCTCTAGGCGCGTGGGCTTCAGCATTTGCAGCACGCGAGCTCAGTAGTTGCGGCACGTGGACCGTAGAGAGTGTGGACTTCAGTAGTTGTGGCACACAGGCTCAGCAGCTGTGGTGCACAGGCTTAGCTGCTCCATGGCATGTGGGATCTTCCCAGACCAGGGATCCGACCTGTGTCCCCTGCACTGGCAGGTGGATTCTTAACCACAGCACCACCAGGGAAGTCACAACCAAAACTTTAATGTGGACAAAAGAGACCCCAGATAATTCAACTTTGGCAAAAGACAGGTTGTCCCAACAGCTCCACAGAAAACACTCCAGCTCAGAGTGGCAGGAGTAGGAAATGTCAAGAGCAGCAGAGAGAAGTGTACCAAAGCACAGGCCTCAGCTTCTGTTTCCAGGCTTTTTGTGATTCACAATGCTGCTAAGTAAAAGGGGGATTTGCCACAGTGGGGCACAAGGGACAGTCTCTTAACTAACTTCAGACTATCACACACACACCAGGAAAAATGAGAGCACAGTTGTGAAATTCCTTAAGAGGCCCCATCTTTCCCTACTTCTAAAAGTGTTCTAGGAAACTTTAAATCATGAACTTACAAGTAAAACCATACTTGGGCACATAACTACATCATATGTATATTTATTTAGAAGTTATACAATGCTATCACACTAATATATTAGCATATTTAAAAAAAATAATTTGAAAGAGGAAAGACAAAAATATAGACAACCATTTTAATATTTTTTCTTGCATCCTAACAGATCATGTTGAGTACTCCTTGGGGGTATTACTATTCTAATCCCACAAGCAGAAGCTGGAAGAGGAGGCCAGTGAAGAAAGAGTCAGCAGGGAGCAAACCAAAGGACCTCAAGCACTCAACTAGAGTCCTCCACAGGGCAGATGGCCTCAAGCTGACATCCTAATCAGAAGTGAGGTTTTGTTACAGGTGGATTCATTTGAGAGAACTCCTAACCCTAGGTCTGCTCCTGCCCTGGCCCTGAACCTACTGACCTGACAGCCCACCCATATACTCACTACTCCCAAGGTAAACGCCTGCTTTTAGATACTAGCATTCTGGCTCTCGTTATCAGGAAATAGAACAGGGACTACAAGAATTAATTGCTGAGAGAGCCTATAAGAAATAACAATACTCTTTAATTTAGACCTCTTCATTTACAATATGAAATGTGTATAGCAAATACTGTTCTACGTACTTTACACGGAGTCTCAATTAGTTCTCACAAAAACCTTCTGAAGGAGTAATGTTATCATCATCCTAATTGTACAAATGAGAAAAATGAGGCAAAGAAAAGTATTTGTTTGTGTGAAGTCAAAGAGCTACAGCTGGGATTCTACTACAGGTAGTGTGGTTCCAGAGCCCACACTTTCAACTACTACATATTACTGCATTATAATATATGTAATTTTATTTTCCCTTGTGTCCAAACTAAAGCAATTCTGCTTAGTAAAAAACAAGTATTTTATTTCTCACTATCCAATACCAAAAAGGCCCACTTGCTGATTAGTTTTTGACTAACACAAAACATTTTGCTCACTATAAATAACATTTCAATATGCTATGAAGTAGTAAATGCTAACTGCATCTACATTTTTATTCAAATAAGATAGACTATGTATTTACAAAACAGGAGACCTAGAGAAATCAACAGAAGTGAATATTAGTTCACAAAAGTAAAATATCTATAACGTATGGTGCATGCAGCTGTTTATGTTGTTGTCTTAAAAATTTGCTCACTCACACCAAAAAAAGCCTTTCATCTTCCAAACAGACTTTATCAGGGCGTTCAAGTTCATTAATTATCTAATCAAGAGATTAAGTTTACTACTTTGTCAAGAGAAGAAACAACTTCCCAGGAGTTTTTAAATTCTATTTCATCATATTTTGGATCAGCAGCTATCTAATATGTTATTTACTGCTGTTATGCCAGAAACTCTCTCTCCCATATTCTAAGGTCAATAGTAAGCTTGATCACAGACTATTGCTCTCCTGCTCATATGTATCAATAAACGTTTATGTAAAAGTTACCTTCCTCCTTTTTGCAATCAATTCACTTCTTAACCACTTGACCTCTGGTCACCAATCTCTTTCCTCCTTTTCTCAGTGAAACTTGATTACTTACAGCATTACCTAGGGAGCCTAAATAAAAATACTAATAGTTTAGAGCAGGTCCCAGACTAACAGAATCTCTAGAGGTGGTTTCCAAGCACTGCTTTTTTTTTTCCTCTTGAAAGCTCCCCAGGGTGGCTCAAATGTGCTCTCAAAAGAGTGAGAAAAAAAAAGACAATATCAGTAGTCCAAGTTCTTTAACATGTTCTAACTCCAGGCTAGCATATTATGAGCCGACAACATCAAACTGCTGTCAGGTGCCTGTTTATAGCCTGTGCCTTTGCTCCTGCCATCCCCTTGAAACCAAGTCCCCCTAAAACCGAGTTTAGGATTAACCTCTCTATCCAACTTTATTCCCTTTCTTGTCTCCTCTGACCTTAATCCTGTGCTAAATGAACACTAATCAACCAGAGTCAGGTGACCAAAACTGCTGTTGTTGATAATATCATTAATGTACTAAAATTGTTGTTGTATCATCAGATATTGTCATTAATGTACAGCTTACTTCTCCAGGGCAAGATAAGCTAACAGACCACCAAGTCATGGACCACCTGGCTAGTGAATCATAAACCAGAGACATCCTTTCTTCTACGATTAAGAAATGTCACAGAAAATGTCACAAGATGATGATTAACCCCAGCTTCTTTGTTCTTTCCCTTTTAAAAAAAACCTCTAACTCAAAGACCAGGTTGGACTGTATCTGAGACTTGTCTCCCACTCCCTTGCTTGGTGCCCTGAAATAAACCCTTACTTTGCTGCAAACTCTCACTGTCAAGAGTTTGGCTTTCTGTGCTGAGGGAACACAAGCCCATTGCTTGGTTACACCCGCTGTCTAGGATCTCCACCTATTCCATTCATGGACTATGGAGAATATCTTTTTTTTTCTTTTTTTTTTTTTGGCGGTACGTGGGCCTCTCACTGTTGTGGTCTCTCCTGTTGCGGAGCACAGGCTCCGGACGTGCAGGCTCAGTGGCCATGGCTCACGGGCCCAGCCCCTCTGCAGCATGTGGGATCTTCGCGTACCGGGGCACAAACCTGTGTCCCCTGCATCAGCAGGCGGACTCTCAACCACTGCGCTACCAGGGAAGCCCTGGAGAATATTTTTGAACTCCTTTTAGTTCTCGTTACAATGATTTGCATAACAGATGTTAAATAAATACCTGCTAATAATTATTTTTAAAAAGTCCTATCTCTCAAAATCTAGGGATGAGAAAGACTATCCCCTAGAGTTGTTCAAGACATTTGAACAGGTACTGTGAAATATTCCAAGTGCTACATTGTTGCATTATAAGTAAAGGTATAGAAAAACACAGAAAGAAGTATGCAGTAGCATCCACACTATGGTGTCAAAATGACATACTTCATTTGGTAAATGATACCTGGTCAAAAAGCTGTTTGCCAGTTGTGTTGGGCTGAATGGCAAATTCCAGCTCAGCATCCATTGTTGTTACTCTTACATTGATCTGCAATAAAAACAAAGGGAAAATCAGTAGAAAAGAGAAAATACTTTTATCTGATTTATAAAATAAAGTGGTATCATATGTAGGCAGTAAAAAGCAACTCTATAATGTACCTAATATTTTCTTTATTAAAGTGATAGTTTGATTCATTTATATTTGTTTTTGATTTATTGAATACTTAACATACAGTAGGCACGAGGACCCGCGCTTTTCATTTTCTTATTTAGCCTCTGCAACAATACTAGGAGATATGTGCATTTCTATAGAAAAGTTCATTTCTATAGAAAAGTTTCCATCACTTGCCCAAGGACACATGGATATCAAATGGCAGGGCAGAGGTATAACTCCAAACTCTTTGAATGTCATTCACTATTCCATATTTCTTTCAATACAAAAATCAAATATTTAGTTTTATTTATACTGCAAATGTATTATTCTTAACTTTATAAAAACCATACATCTATTGCCTTTTATTTGCTAGCGGTTTTTAAATTCCAATTTTGGGGTGTAAATACCTTTCTAGTTGGATATCTCACCAAAAACGTAACATGCCTTAACCAAAATAATTTTTACTCCAGAATAGCATCTTCACCTAGAATGCACCATGATATGGTAAAAACCTATCTTTTTAACTTTTAACTCACACTATTAGAACTCTAAATCAGACTTATTTCCCCTTACATTTTACTCATGCTAACAACCACATGTACCTCCACACATGTACTTTTATCTGAAATACCTTCTCTAATCAAAAAAATCTTATAGAGCTCCTTCTTAAAATAATCTTTTAGGAAATATTAATACACATAAAATACTTGCAACATATACAGACAATGAAGCATAACAAAATAAAACCCACTGTAACATAATATATATATATTTGGTCTTCATCCTGGTTCCTGGCAGAGCTCCTAAAATCGCTGGAATTTCCTGAGTGATAGATGTGAGAGGAGGATCTTTTGTTATTCATAATAAGCTCCTTTCAACCATAAAGGAGTTTATGCTAATGAGGTGACTCCAGATGGGCCCTAATAGCTTCAGAATGGAGGCTGGTAGCCAGAGAAACCAATCACATGATTAGAGGATTGAACCTTTTAGACACCCACCCCTACTGCCCAGGAGGGGAAAGGCTGGGGAATGAGCTGATCATCAATGTCCAATGATTTAATCAATCACACCTATGAACTGGAACCTCCACAAAACCCTAAACAAAAGGGTTCAGAGAGCTTCCCTGCTTCTTCCTGCCGAGAGGGTGGTGCACTGCAAACTCCACAAAGACAGAAAGAAACTCCTTCACTCAGGACCCTTCTGGACCTCACCTTCTTCATCTGTTTCATTTGTATCCTTTATAGTACCCTTCATATTAACTAGTAATAGTAAGTAAGTAAAGTGTCTCCCTGAGTTCTGTGAGCTGTTATATATAGCAAATTAGAGAATCTGAAGAGGGGATCGTGGGAATCCCCAAACTTTAGCCAAGTTAGAAGTGTGAGTCACTTGCACTACCTGTGTTTAGCTTCAGAAGTCCAGAGCAGTCCAGTGGGTCTGCGTTAATTTTGGGTAGTTGTGTCAGAACAAATTAAATTGCAGGACACACAACTAGTATCCACATAGAATTGGAGAACTGCTTGGTATGGAAAACCCACATATTTGGTATCAGAACATTCTGAATAAAGGAAATGTTTTCCTTTTTGGTGTCAGAACATTTTGAACAAAGAAAACGTTCTCCTTTACCCATAAATCTACCATTCAACTTAAAAACTAGAAATGACAAAAAATGTCACCAGTGTATTTCTTCTTTGTGAATTTCCCTGACCCCAATGCCCACAGGTAAGTACTAACCTAAATTTTGTGTTTGTCATCCCCTTAGCTTTTTAAAAAACAATAGTTCTGTCACAAATGTAGGTATGTATATGTAAAATATTGTTTAGTTTTTTATTTTTAGCTATATAGCTGTACTAAAATTGTATAATACTTGCTAATAAAGTCTTTCTTGATGTGGGCAATGATTACATATGTATATTTTATGAAAATTCATCAACTACACACTTATATATTCTTTTGCATATGTATATTCTATGTCAATAAAAGGTTTAAACAAAAATTTTGCTACACTATAGTTTGCCTTTTCACAATTATATTTCTAAGATTCATTGATGTTTTTCTGAGTAGTTGCAATTCATTCATCTTTATGTGACTACACAGTAATTCATTTACCATTTTCCTATCGATTGACATTAAACTGTTTCCAATTTTTTGGTTATTAAGAACAATACTGGTATGAACATTCTTGTACATGTCTCCTAGTGCATGTGTCTGAGTTTCTCTAGAAGTATAACTCAGAATTCCTGGGTGATAAAGTATACATAGCTTCAACTTTACAATGTAATGCTGAATTGTCTTCCAACATGATTGTATCAATTTATACTCCCATAAATAATAATAATTCCTGCTGCTCTATATTTTCACTAATAGTGGATATAATCAGATTTTTTAATGTTTAACAATCTAGTGGGTACAAAATGATATCACAGTATGGTGTTAATATGCAGGTTCTTGATCCCTAATGAAATTGGGAACATTTTCTTATGTGTGATATGCAGAATTATAAGACAGCCCCCATGATCTCCTCCCCGCCACCCCCACTTTACTCCCATGATTATGTTAACATTACAAGACAAAAGGGATTTTTCAGATGTACTTAAGGTTACTAATCAGTTGACCTTAGGATAGGAAAATCATTGTGGGTGGGCCTGAACTAATCACATGATTCCTTTAAAAGCAAAGAGTTTTCTCTGACTGTTGCAGAAGTCAGAGAGATTTAAAGTGTGAGAGGACTGACATTAAAGAGGTTCTCCACTGCTGAATTGGAGGGGGCATGAGCAAAGGACTTGTCACACACACCACACTCTAGGACTGAGACCCCTGGCCAACAGCTGGCAACAAAATGGGGACTTCATTCACCAGTAAAGGATAGATCATTCTGCATGGAAATGGATTCTGCCAATGACAGAGAACCCCAAATTCCAGATGAGAATGCAGTTGAGCTACACCTTGATTTCAGAGTAGTGAGACCCTGAGCAGAGAACCCATTCATATCATCCCATATTTCTAGTGTATAAAACTGTGAGATAATAGATGTGTGTTGTTTCAAGTTTCCAAATTTGTGATAATTTGTTATAGAGCAATAGAAAAGTAATATAATATGCTTATTGACCACTCAGTCTCCTCATCTTTCACAATGTCTGTTCACATGTATTGCTTATTTTTCTATTGGGTTGTCTTTTTCTTACTCATATGTGGGAGATCTTTATACATTCTAGATATTAGTCCTTTGTCAGTTAGTTTGTAGCTTGCCCTTCTATTTTATGAAGAGTCCCTATGATAAACATTTTTAAAATTTTAATGTTGAATTTATCAATTTTACATGCAGATATCAATTTTTTGCCATATTTAAGAAAACCTTTAACACAATATTGTAAATCAACTATACCCCAATATAAAATGAAAAAATTTTTTAAAGAAGAAAAGAAATCCTTCCCTAGTCTGGAGTCATAAAGATATTCCTATATTTCCTATCAAAGTTTTGTTTTTCATAGTTTGTCTTCAATGATTTTTGTTTATGATTTAAGGTAGAAATCCAATTTCATTTCCTAATCCCCAGAGGGATAATAATACAGTGATTTTAAACATCCAAACATGATGTATATTGATTACCTCATTCACTCTCCAAAGACTGCACTGTCACAAATCTAATGTCCATAGGTATGGGTCTTATTTTGTGCTATTCTGTTGCACTGTTCAATTGAACTATTCTGCCAATACCATACTGTCTGAATTACTGTATCTTTAAATAAGTCTTGATATCTGGTATGGCAAGTCATCCCTTATTATTTTCATAGCTGTTTTGGCTATTCTTGTCTCTTTGTTCTTGCTCTTGACTCCACATATAATTATAAATTTTTCAAAACACCACATTATGATTTAAATTGGAACTACACTAAATTCATCAGCCTCTTGGGGTAAAAAATGACATCTTTTCAATATTGACTCTTACTATCCAAGTGTATGGTTCTTTCTATGCATTGATTTAGGTCTTCTTTAAGATCTTTTTAAAAAATGTTTATAAATTCCTCCAGAAAAATCATATTAGTCATTTAAGATATCTTTCTCTTATGGTTTTATAGCCATTATAACTATAAGTTCATAATCCCATAACATCCTAAATGCACTGAAAACTCTAGTTTATTAGCTAATTTCTAGCAAAAAGAATTGAAATAAGTCCAACTGGGGAATTAATTTATCCCACCTCAAATGGATATTCACACACCGATCTATAGAAATACTGATGTGATGCAACAGACCTTGCTGGAAATTTCATAATACTACATATGCACATAATACATTGTATATTCACCTTTCTAAAATCGAAAGAATTCCAAATACTGAAACTCATCTAGCCTAAAGCGTTTCAAACACAGGGTCATAAATATGATGAAGCATCTTTCCAAAATTTTTTCTGGTTTTACTTCTGTAGAAATGCAATTGATTTTTATATTGATCATTTTATCAGCTCCCTTGCCAACTGTTAAAATGAGTCTGTGTAAATTCTTGTATCTATATAAACCAGGGGTCAGAAAACTTTTTCTGTAAAGGTACAGATAGTAAATATTTCAGGCTTTGCAGACCATACTGTCTGCTGCATCTACTCAATTCTCCTGCTATAGCAGAAAAGCAGTTATAGATAATAAACAATAAGCATACTGTGTTCCAACAAAACGTTATAGACATTGAAATGTGAATTTCATGTAATTTTCAAGTCATGAAATATTACTATTCTTTTTATTTTTTTTCAACCATTGAAAATGTAAGAATCATTCTTAGCTTGAAGGTTGTACAAAAACAAGTGGTGGGCTGGCTTTGGCCTATGGGCCATAATTTGCCAACCCCTGATATAAATAAATACCTTAACATCTTCAAAGTGTTTCCTCCTTTCCAGTCCTAGAGCTTTTAATTTTTCTGCACAGGCTTTCTGTTCAATGTTGAACAGCGGCAGTGATAGTCTGTACATTTTGTCTTGTTCCCGATCTTAAAAGAAAAGCTTCCACTGTTAACACATTAAGAACTATTTTTGCTATAGGTTTTCTTCTACACGTAGCTTAAGAAGTCTTGGTTTTTACTTTTAAATCATAAATAGTTGTTCAATTTTAGCAACTGCTCTGAATTTATTATATGATTTTTCTCCTTAAAACTAACCATATGATTGTAGCAGAGACTACCTGTTGTTTGACCACCAAAATCTAACAGAATTACATGGCTACTGAGCTACAAGAACATTTCTCAATGTCTCTTGCAATTAGGTATGGCTATGTGACTAAGGTCTCACCAACAGAATATGAGCAGAAGAGACAGATATAAGGCTACTTTTCAGCCTAGGCATAAATAGTGAGCATGCTTCAGTAGTTGCTCACGGGCTCTAGAGCAGAGGCTCAGCACTTGTGGCACAAGGGCTTAGCTGCTCCGCACCATGTGGGATCTTCCTGGACCAGGGCTCGAACCTGTGTCCCCTGCATTGGCAGGCAGATTCCTAACCACTGTGCCACCAGGGAGGCCTTATATATAATTTTGAATCCTTACTCTTAGGAATAAAAAATGTCCTCCACTCAATTATTCAGACAGTTTTCCAAACTACTTTTAACTTTCACATTCCTACTAGAAATAAGAGTTCTAGTTGATCCACATCCTTACAGGCAAGGTATTATCAGTCTAATTATAGCTCCTCTAGTAAATATAAAGTGGTATCTCACTGTAGTTTTAATTTATGTTTCCCTGATAACCAAAGATATTGAGGATATTCTCAAGTGCTTATTGGCTATTAATATATTTTCTTTTGTGAGGTATCTGTTCAAAGTTTTCGCCCACTTTTTAAAAACTGGGTTGTCTTATTAAGTTCTAAAAGAATGCTATACTGCAATTATTTTCTCCCATTCTGCCTTGCCTTTTTACTTTCTTACTCTTGTCTTTCAAACAGCAAATTTTTTTTTCGATTAACCCATTTTATTTTTTTAATCTTTTTCTTTCTTTTAGGTTCAATGCCTTTATTGAGGTATAATTTTTTTTACACCTTTATTGGAGAATAATTGCTTTACAATGGTGTGTTAGTTTCTGCTTTATAACAAAGTGAATAAGTTATACATATACATATGTTCCCATATCTCTACCCTCTTGCGTCTCCCTCCCTCCCACCCTCCCTATCCCACCCCTCTAGGTGGTCACAAAGCACTGAGTTGATCTCCCTGTGCTATGCGGCTGCTTCCCACTAGCTATCTGTTTTAGGTTTGGTAGTGTATATACATACATGCCACTCTCTCACTGTCATAACTTACCCTTCCCCCTCCCCATATCCTCAAGTCCATTCTCTAGTAGGGCTGTGTCTCTTTTACTGTCTTACACCTAGGTTCTTCATGACATTTTTTTTTCTTAGATTCCATATATGTGTTAGCATACGGTATTTGTCTTTCTCTTTCTGACTTACTTCACTCTGTATGACAGACTCTAGGACCATCCACCTCAATACAAATAACTCAATTTCGTTTCTTTTTATGGCTGAGTAATATTTCATTGTATATATGTGCCACATCTTCTTTATCCATCCATCCGATGATGGACACTTAGGTTGTTTCCATCTCTTGGCTATTGTAAATAGAGCTGCAATGAACATTTTGGTACATGACTCTTTATGAATTATGGCTTAATCAGGGTATATGCCCAGTAGTGGGATTGCTGGGTCATATGGTAGTTCTATTTGTAGTTTTTTAAGGAACCTCCATACTGTTCTCCGTAATGGCTGTAACAATTCACATTCCCACCAGCAGTGCAAGAGTGCTCCCTTTCCTCCACACCCTCTCCATCATTTATTGTTTCTAGATTATTTGATGATGGCCATTCTGACTGGTGTGAGATGATATCTCATTGTAGTTTAGATTTGCATTTCTCTAATGAGTAAAGACGTTGAGCATTCTTTCATGTGTTTGTTGGCACTCTGTATATCTTCTTTGGAGAAATGTCTATTTAGGTCTTATGCCCATTTTTGGATTGGGTTGTTTGTTTTTTTGTTATTGAGCTGCCTGAGCTGCTTATAAATTTTGGAGATTAATCCTTTGTCAGTTGCTTCATTTGCAAATATTTTCTCCCATTCTGAGGGTTGTCTTTTGGTCTTGTTCATGGTTTCCTTCGCTGTGCAAAAGCTTTTAAGTTTCATTAGGTCCCATTTGCTTATTTTTGTTTTGATTTCCATTTCTCTAGGAGGTGGGTCAAAAAGGATCTTGCTGTGATTTATGTCATAGAGTGTTCTTTCTGCCCATGTTTTCCTCTAAGAGTTTGATAGTTTCTAGCCTTACATTTAGGACTTGAATCCATTTTGAGCTTATTTTTCTGTATGGTGTTCAGAAGTGTTCTAATCTCATACTTTTACATGTACCTGTCCAGTTTTCCCAGCACCGTTTATTAAAGAGGCTGTCCTTTCTCCACTGTACATTCCTGCCTCCTTTATCAAAGATAAGGTGACCATATGGGCATGGGTTTATCTCTGGCCTTTCTATCCTGTTCCATTAATCTATATTTCTGTTTTTGTGCCAGAAACATACTGTCTTGATTACTATAGCTTTGTAGTATAGTCTGAAATCAGGGAGCCTGATTCCTCCAGCTCCATTTTTCTTTCTCAACATTGCTTTGGCTATTCGGGGTCTTTTGTGTTTCCATACAAATTGTGAAACGTTTTGTTCTAGTTCTGGAAAAATGCCAGTGGTAGTTTGATAGCGACTGCATTGAATCTGTAGATTGCTTTCGGTAGTAGAGTCATTTTCACAATGTTGATTCTTCCAATCCAAGAACATGGTACATCTCTCCATCTATTTGTATCATCTTTAATTTCTTTCATCAGTGTCTTATAATTTTCTGCATACAGGTCTTTTGTCTCCTTAGGTAGGTTTATTCCTAGATATTTTATTCTTTTTGTTGCAGTGGTAAATGGGAGTGTTTTCTTGATTTCACTTTCAGATTTTTCATCATTAGTGTATAGGAATACCAGAGATTTCTGTGCATTAATTTTGCATCCTGCTACTTTACCAAATTCACTGATTAGTTCTAGTAGTTTTCTGGTAGCATCTTTAGGATTCTCTATGTATAGTATCATGTCATCTGCAAACAGTGACAGCTTTACTTCTTCTTTTCCGATTTGGATTCCTTTTATTTCCTTTTCTTCTCTGATTGCTGTGGCTAAAACTTCCAAAACTAGGTTGAATAAGAGTGGTGAGAGTGGGCAACCTTGTCTTGTTCCTGGTCTTAGTGGAAATACTTTCAGTTTTTCACCATTGAGGACAATGTTGGCTCTGGGTTTGTCGTATATGGCGTTTACTATGTTGAGGAAAGTTCCCTCTATGCCTACTTTCTGCAGGGTTTTTATCATAAATGGGTGTTGAATTTTGTTGAAAGTTTTCTCTGCATCTATTGAGATGACCGTATGGTTTTTCTCTTTCAGTTTGTTAATATGGTGTATCACATTGATTGATTTGCGTATATTGAAGAATCCTTGCATTCCTGGAAACCCCACTTGATCATGGTGTATGATCTTCTTAATGTGCTGTTGGACTCTGTTTGCTAGTATTTTGTTGAGGACTTTTGCATCTATGTTCATCAGTGATATTGGCCTGTAGTTTTCTTTTTTTGTGACATCCTTGTCTGGTTTTGGTATCAGGGTGATGGTGGCCTCGGAGAATGAGTTTGGGAGTGTTCCTCCCTCTGCTATATTTTGGAACAGTTTGAGAAGGATAGGTGTTAGCTCTTCTCTACGTTTCATAGAATTCGCCTGTGAAGCTACCTGGTCCTGGGCTTTTGTTTCTTGGAAGATTTTTAACCACAGTTTCAATTTCAGTGCTTGTGATTGGTCTGTTCATATTTTCTACTTCTTCCTGATTCAGTATTGGCAGGTTGTGAATTTCTAAAAATCTGTCCATTTATTCCAGGTTGTCCATTTTATTGGTATATAGTTGCTTGTAGTAATCTCTCATGATCTTTTGTATTTCTGCACTGTCACTTGTTACTTCTCCTTTTTCATTTCTAATTCTATTGAGTCTTCTCCCTTTTTTTCTTGATGAGTATTGCTAATGGTTTATCAATTTTGTTTATCTTCTCAAAAAACCAGCTTTTAGTTTTATGGATCTTTGCTATCATTTCCTTCATTTCTTTTTCATTTATTTCTGATCTGCTTTTTATGATTTCTTTCCTTCTGCTAACTCTGGGGGTTTTTTGTTCTTCTTTCTCTAATTGCTTTAGGTGCAAGGTTACATTGTTAGCTCCAGGTGTTTCCTGTTTTTTAAGGTAGTATTGTATTGCTATAAACTTCCCTCTTAGAACTGCTTTTGCTGCATCCCATAGGTTTTGGGTCATCGTGTCTCCATTGTCATTTGTTTCTAGGTATTTTTGAATTTCCTGTTTGATTTCTTCAGTGATCACTTCGTTATTAAGTAATGTATTGTTTAGCCTCCACTGTATGTATTTGTTTACAGATCTTTTCCAGTAATTGATATCTAGTCTCATAGCGTTGTGGTCGGAAAAGATATTTGATACAATTCCAATTTTCTTAAATTTACCAAGGCTTGATTTGTGACCCAAGATATGATCTATCCTAGAGAATGTTCCATGAGAAACATTGTGTATTCTGTTGTTTTTGGATGGAATATCCTATAAATATCAATTAAGTCCATCTTGTTTGATGTATCATTTAAAGCTTGTGTTTCCTTATTTATTTTCATTTTGGATGATCTGTCCATTGGTGAAAGTGGGGTATTAAAGTCCCCTACTACGAATGTGTTTCTGTCACTTTCCCGTTTTATGGCTGTTAGTATTTGCCATATGTATTGAGGTGCTCCTAGTTTGGGGGCATACATATTTACAATTGTTATATCTTCTTCTTGGATCGATCCCTTGATCATTACGTAGTGTCCTGCTTTGTCTCTTCTAATAGTCTTTATTTTAAAGTCTATTTTGTCTGATATGAGAATTTCTACTCTAGCTTTCTTTTGGTTTCCATTTGCATGGAATATATTTTTCCATCCCCTCACTTTCAGTCTGTATGTGTCTCTAGGTCTGAAGTGGGTCTCTTTTAGTCAACATATATATGGGTCTTGTTTTTGTATCCATTCAGCCAGTCTGTGTCTTTTGGTGGGAGTATTTAATCCATTTACATTTAAGGTCATTACTGATATGTATGTTCCTATTCCCATTTTCTTAATTGTTTTGAGTTTGTCATTGTAGGACTTTCCTTCTCTTGTGTTTCTTGCCTAGAGAAGATCCTTTAGCATTTGTTGTAAAGCTGGTTTGCTGGTGCTGAACTCTCTCAGCTTTTGCTTGTCTATAAAGGTTTTAATTTCTCCAGCAAGTCTGAATGAGATCCTTGCTGGGTAGAGTAATCTTGGTTGTAGGTTTTGCTCCTTCATCACTTTAAATGTGTCCTGCCAGTCCCTTCTGGCTTGCAGAGTTTCTGCTGAAAGATCAGCTGTTAACCTTATGCGGATTCCCTTGTGTGTTATTTGTTGTTTTTCCCTTGCTGCTTTTAATATGTTTTCTTTTTATTTAATTTTTGACAGTTTGACTAATATGTGTCTTGGCGTATTTCTCCTTGGATTTATCCTGTATGGGACTCTCTGTGCTTCCTGGACTAGACTGAGTATTTGCTTTCCAATATTAGGGAAGTTTTCAACTATAATCTCTTCATATATTTTCTCAGTCCCTTTTTTTTTCTCTTCTTCTTCTGGAACCCCTATGATTTGAATGCTGGTGTGTTTATTATTGTCCCAGAGGTCTCTGAGACCGTCCTCGGTTCTTTTCATTCTTTTTTCTTTAATCTGCTCTGCAGTAGTTATTTCCACTATTTTATCTTCCACGTCACTTATCCGTTCTTCTGCCTCAGTGATTCTGCTATTGATCCCTTCAAGAGTATTTTTAATTTCATTTATTGTGTTGTTCATCATTGCTTGTTTCATCTTTAGTTCTTCTAGGTCCTTGTTAAATGTTTCTTGCATTTTCTCTATTCTATTTCCAAGATTTTGGATCATCATTACTATCATTATTCTGAATTCTTTTTCATGTAGACTGCCTATTTCCTCTTCATTTGTTAGGTCTGGTGGGTTTTTATCTTGCTCCTTCATCTGCTGTTTTTCTGTCTTCTTGTTTTGCATATCTTACTGTGTTTGGGGTCTCCTTTTTGCAGGCTGCAGGTTCATGGTTCCCGTTATTTTTGGTGTCTGTCCCCAGTGGCTAAAGTTGGTTCAGTGGGTTGTGTAGGCTTCCTGGTGGAGGGGTAGTGCCTGTGTTCTGCTGTATGAGGCTGGATCTTGGCTTTCTGGTGGGCAGGTCCACGCCTGGTGGTGTGTTTTGGGGTGTCTGTGGACTTATGATTTTAGGCAGCCTCTCTGCTAATGAGTGGGGTTGCGTTCCTGTCTTGCTAGTTGTTTGGCATAGGGTGTCCAGCACTGTAGCTTGCTGGTCATTGAGTGAAGCTGGGTGTTGGTGGTGAGATGGAGATCTCTGGGAGATTTTCACCGTTTGATATTACGTGGAGCTGGGAGGTCTCTTGTGGACCAGTGTCCTGAAGTTGGCTCCCCCACCTCAGGGGCACAGCACTGACTCCTGGCTGCAGCACCAAGAGCCTTTCATCCACACGGCCGGCCCGCAGTCCCTTGTCACAACTGTTGCGGCTTCGGCCGCCGGGGCCCCTCCAGAGCCGGCAGCCTCAGGGAGGCCGCCTCCCCTCGGGCTCCAAGGCAGTTCCGTGGCGGCAGAGGGAAGAGACCCCAAACCGGGAGTTCTCACTCTGCAAAAACACGGGCTCCGTTCTGCAAATAGTGAACTTTTTAATTTTGAGGTTTAATTTTTTTTTTAATGCTTCCAACTTTCTTTGTACTATCAAAGAAATCTTTGCCTACCCCATGACTGCAAAAGTGTTTTCTATTTTCTTCTAGAAGTCTATAGTTTTGGCCTTTTAATTTAGGCCTGTGATCCATTCAGAGTTAGTTTTTTGTGTAAACTGAGATATAAGAGTCAAGATTCGTATTTTTCTGCATGGATAACTCTTTGTTCCAACATCATTGCTTGAAAAGAATTTAATTTCCCCATTGAACTGTGTGACAACCTTGTGTGTGGAGATGTATATTTGTTCCACTGATCCTATTATCTAATATTTTAATACCACACTGCCTTATTTTTGTTGCCTGAAAATAAGCGTTGAAATCCAGGAGTATAAGTGCTCCACCCTTGTTCTTTTTTATTTATTTTATTTATTTTTTAAAAATAAATTTATTTATTTATTTTTGGCTGTGTTGGGTCTTCGTTGCTCTGTGAGGGCTTTGCTTTTCTCTGGTTGCAGCGAGCGGGGGCTACTCTTCGTTGCAGTGTGTGGCCCTCTCACTATGGTGGTCTCTCTTGTTGTGGAGCACGGGCCCTAGGCATGCGGGCTTCAGTAGTTGTGGCTCACGGGCTCTAGAGCTCAGCCTCAGTAGTTGTGGCGCACCGGCTTGGTTCCTCCGCAGCATGGGGGATCTTCCCGGACTAGGGCTAGAACCTGTGTCCCCTGCACTGGCAGGCAGACTGCTAACCATTGTGCCACCAGGGAAGCCCCACCCTTGTTTTTTTTTTTTAACATCTTTATTGGAGTATAATTGCTTTACAATGCTTTCTTAGTTTCTGCCGTTCAACAAAGTGAATCAGCTATACTATAAATATATCCCCATATCCCCTCCCTCTTGTGTCTCCCTCCCACCCTCCCTATCCCACCCCTCTAGGTGGTCACAAAGCACTGAGCTAATCTCCCTGTGCTATGCGGCTGCTTCCCACTAGCTATTACTTTAGCTATTCCACATAAGTTTTGGCTCTTCCATAAACATTTTATAATCAGCTAGTCAATTTTTACCAAAGGGATTCAACTGATTAGAATTACATTCAATCTACCAATATATTTGGGGAGAACACATTGTAGTAATATTTTCTAGACATATCTATGACCAATGTTTATTTTTGTATATATTTTGTTCTTTTTAAGTACTTATAAGTTTTCAGTGTAGAGATCTTGTACAGCCTCTGTAAAGTTATTCCTAAATACTTTGTTTTCGATGCTATTAGAAATGGAATTTTTACTTCATTTTTTGAATTTTGCTGCAAGTATATAAAACAGAAAACTGATTTTTAAAAAATATAACCTTATGTCCAACAATCTTGCTAAATTCTGTTATTAGTTCTAATAGTTGTTTTGTAAATCCCAGGTTATTTACATAATTATATCATCTGCAAATAGAAAAATTTAATTCTTGCTTTGTATTGATTATGCCTTTTACTTCTTTCTGTTCTTCTCTCCCTCCAACAATGCACTTTTTTACCTGCTAAATCTTTAAAAGTAATTCAAAAGTGACATTCATGCCAGAAAATTCAAATAACCACAACCAATGATTTTCTTAAAAAGATAACTGGCCAAAAAATTCTTGAAAAAAATCCCCCGATTTTGTTAGATGAAGAAAAGTACATTTATCCTAAGATAAAAGGATAAACCTTAGTCACAAATTATATAATTATAAAACTTAATAAAATGATCACATATAATATACCATTAAATCAAAAACCTAGGACTATATATAGTATCAGCACTGGTATCACTAGGATCAAAGCTAGAATTATGAGAAAATTAATACTGCATGGATTCTTCTGACCTCTCATTATTTTCTCCTGTTTAACACTAAGTTACTTTTTACTGAGCACTGAATGTATATGTACCAGGATCTTCTAATCCTCACCAGAATCTCCAATAAGTAACTAATTATATCTCCTTTTTTTTTTTTTTTGCGGTATGTGGGCCTCTCATTGTTGTGGCCTCTCCTGTTGTGGAGCACAGGCTCTGGACACGCAGGCTCAACGGCCATGGCTCACGGGCCTAGCCGCTCCACAGCATGTGGGATCTTCCCGGACCGGGGCACAAACCCGTGTCCCCTGCATTGGCAGGCGGACTCTCAACCACTGCGCCACCAGGGAAGCCCTCCATTTTATATGTGAAGATATTAAGAATTGGAGAGACTGAACTAATCTAACAAAGGTCAGTCGGGTTAAGTGGCAGGGCGAGGATAAGAACTAAGTTTGACCCCCATATCCTGTAGTAATCTTAATTACAGTGTCACCTAAACCTCTTCATCACTGGCCCACATAACACCGTACTCTAGCCACATTAATCTAAAACAAACAACAGTAATATCAATGCTTTTTTTTCCCCCCAAAACTCTACCATAATACTTTGCCTTGTTCCGAAAGGAACTTAATGCCACTGGTATTTATTAAGTAAGCAGTGTCAAAAGTAATAAAATACACTTACTGGTTTCGGCATTTTCCTTCTCTTTTTGTCACCCTCTTTAAAAGTTCTTCACTTTTATGAATTCTGTTGTTCTTCTGTTAAAGAAAGCATAATTGATCTATTATCTTTTTATATAGTAATGTTTTTGCTTAACAATATAATTTGTATAAAGAAAACTTAAAACTAACATTTTAAAATGTTACAATTAACATGGAGCTCTCATTTTATTCTAATTTTCAATGTCTTCTATTATTTCACATTCTTCAAAATACTTATATCTGTGATTTAAAACAGCACACATCTCAAATAACATAGTATAAAGCATCTCAATCATCAACTAAAGGTTTTCATTTAATTACAGACAACACATAGCAAAGGAAAGATTACTAAGGGCCAAATGCTTTCTCTTTCTGAGTCAAGTTCACCCCTATACCCAGACTGGTAGAGAAGAGGGACGGCAAAGAAGAGAACAGATAGATTCAGATTCTAAAGAAATGAATTCAGGAACACTTCTCAACCTTTCTTCTGTACTGCCAAAGACAAAGAAGTAAATACTGATTAATGTAAACTACAAAAAGATAACTTTTTAAAGAAAATTATTTTTCTTCCTTGAAAGTTTAAAAGTCCAAGTAGAGACAAATAACATAAGAGTAACTTTTTCACCTAAGGTGGATAAAACAGCCATAGTCTGCACACCAGTAATCTGCATGCTACTCATCAGCAAGCTAATGGCCTTCACGGAAATACAGAATTGTCCTGAAGACCAATGTTAAATTATATCTTCTCTGGCTCAGGCAAAAGAAGTAAATCTTAATCCAGGAAAAACAATGGGCTATTTTAGGGTAAATGTTCTCACAAACATTTAACAAAAGTGGATTTTCCCCCTACAAACCTACCAAAAGATGTAACATTTTTAACCATTTAGTTGTCCAGAAAGAAATGATTATCATTCCAATTTGAAAACCTATAGTAAGAAATATATTAATTACCTGAAAATCAGCTTATATAAGTAATACCTTTGCCAAGAAATGTTATTCATTACACTATCAACTAAATTAATATAGAATTACTTTTGTATTTAAGATACTATTATTAATAAAACTGAAAATTCTCCAAATTGAAATAAAAGCAAAGGATCGAAGTAACGTCATTTCTCTAAATTTTAGCCAATCACATGTCAATGAACCTCTCCCTATACAGGGAACCTCATCAAGAGAAATTTCTTACCTAGTACAATGGGCTATGGAATTCAGTTAGAAGTATTAAATTCCTCATTTCCTAACTCTTAGCTATGAAATGATAGATAAATATTTCCTACCTACAATCACCTACCTTCATGAACCTAACTGTACTTCAGTCCTATCTTCCACTTCTAAATCCTCTTTTCACCCCTACTATCAAATTCATCTCAGGTCTTAAAACAGTCTCAAAAACCAACCTTTTACATCATTTATAAACTAGTAACACCCAAAACTGTATCTCCAGACTTGCTTGGCTAACTTGGCTTGCTAAATATCTCAATGATATCTCAAATACAACATGGTTAAAACATGACTTAAATCCCTACACCCCACAGTGTAGGGAAAAAATCTGCTTTTTCCACAAGTCTTAGTGACATATTTCTATAAAGTTATTCATAGTATTCTCTCATGATTTTTTATATCTCTACTACATCTACAGTTATGATCCCCTTTCCATTCCTAATACTGTTAATTTTTGCCTTCGTTTTTGCTTGATTAATCTTGCCAGAAGTTTGCTTCATTTATTGGTCTAAAAACCAGCTTTCAGTTTTGTTGATCTTCTTGTTTCTTTTATTTTTCTGTTTTGTTAATTTCTGTCCTTTTTCTCATCATTTTTCTTCTCATTAATTGGCTTTTACTCTGAGGCTCATATTCTACTCCCTGAAATTGAAAGTTTACCTAAGTAATTTCCAAACTTTTTTTCTAATAACATGCATTAAGGTCACAAACTAAGTATGTCCCACCATAAGGCAATTCCAAACATGAAATGATCTCCCTATTTTGCCAGTGAGACTATTTTCAAGTAATTATCATCTGATTATGTAAAATAATCTAAATTCCTTACACACCAGACATGAGCATCTATATCAAACTTCTGAATCACAGCAAGTTTTCCAGATTACATAAAGTACTTTTTGTTTTTGTTTTTGTTTTTTTGCGGTACGCAAGCCTCTCACTGTTGTGGCCTCTCCCATTGCAGAGCACAGGCTCCAGACGCGCAGGCTCAGCGGTCATGGCTCACGGGCCTGCGGCATGTGGGATCTTCCTGGACCGCGGCACGAACCCATGTCCCCTGCATCGGCAGGCAGACTCTCAACCACTGCACCACCAGGGAAGCCCCATAAAGTACTTTCTGAATCTATCACTAAAATTAACATTTTTATCCCAAGCCACAATTACCCATTTATAGAAAACATTAGTAGGATGTTGTTTTTTCCTATTTGTATTGTTGGAATATATTTTAATATCCACAGTATAATTAGATGTGTTATTTTTAAGTGACTTTTAAAACCAGATCTCCTCTAGACTTCTTAGCCTCTTTTTTACATTTAAATCACTTATCAGATGAGCTCCATGAGCTTTCCAAACTGACATGCAGTAAAGGTATTTCAGGTCAATGCACCTTTCTAAAACAGTACTTCCATGCTCAAGAAAAAGAGAACATCTTGCAATGCGACAGTTCCTATGAAACAAATATAAACCTTCTTTTGGAGGGAATAATTTTGGGGAAAATACCTTATATTTAAAACTCCACTATTTTTCTAAGCATCACTTTAGTGGCTTCCCACGTAGGTTTTTATATATGTTTTTTTCTTTTTTTTTTTTACGGTACACAGGCCTCTCACTGTTGTGGCCTCTCCTGTTGCGGAGCACAGGCTCCGGGCGCGCAGGCTCAG
The DNA here is from genome assembly GCF_964165515.1 of Mesoplodon bidens. Taxonomy (NCBI): domain Eukaryota; kingdom Metazoa; phylum Chordata; class Mammalia; order Artiodactyla; family Ziphiidae; genus Mesoplodon; species Mesoplodon bidens. Next base: position 21,982,717 of record NC_138164.1, on the reverse strand, counting down.
CGGCCATGGCTCACGGGCCCAGCCGCTCCGCGGCATGTGGGATCTTCCCAGACCAGGGCACGAACCCGCATCCCCTGCATCGGCAGGCGGACTCCCAACCACTGCGCCACCAGGGAAGCCCTATAGTTTTTTCATTATTGTTTAGCTCTAGGTGTTTCAGGTTTTCAATTATGATTTCTACTAATAGTAAGTTTTAAATTTTCAAATAGAATGGTCAGAGGCCTGGGGGCAGAGTGCTGTCTTTTTATTATTTATTTCTAAGTTTACTATATATTCTAGTCAAAGAATTCATTAAGATTTCCTTTATGTTTAGTGCTTGGTCAGTTTCATTTCTTTTTTTTTTTTTTTTGCGGTACACGGGCCTCTCACTGTTGTGGCCTCTCCCACTGCGGAGCACAGCCTCCGGACGCACAGGCTCAGCGGCCATGGCTCACGGGCCCAGCCGCTCCGCGGCATGCGGGATCTTCCCAGACCGGGGCACGAACCCGTGTCCCCTGCATCAGCAGCCGGACTCTCAACCACTGCGCCAGCAGGGAAGCCCTCATTTCTTTTTTGATTGTTCCAGCTATAAATGAAAATAATGTATGTTTTGCATCTGATAAGTTAGATCAAGCCAGAGTAAGTATTTAATGTTTTGTTTATAGTCTCTCTACTCTCAAAGTTTAGGCTAGTTAATCAAATTGAGAAAAAAATGTATTGAATTTTCCCAACTCAGATTGTGGAAGTTAATTTCTTCTTATAAATTGCCCGTTTTTAATTTATATGCTTTTAGGCTACGTTATTGGGTAAAGGTTTAGAATTATTATATCTAATGAATATTTCTTTTCATTAAGTAATAATTTAATTGCATATAGAATTATAAAGTAACTTATTCCTTCAGCATTTGGAAGATATTAGTTTTCTTCTGGCATCTGTTACTGATGAGGAGAAGTCTGCTGGCAATTTAACTCATTTCTCTCTGCTTTCCTTTAAGATTTTGTGTGTGTGTATGTGTGTGTGTGTTCTTCAGAGTTGCTTTTATTTATCTTGATCAAGATTTGGTAAGCTTCCTTATTCTGAAGACTCATGCTTTCCTTAAATTCTGGAAAATTATTAGCCATTGTCTCTCCCATTCAGCAATTCTTATTAGATACATACTGGATATCTTATTCTCTAATCCATGCCTACTCTTTCACACTTTCCACCTATTTACCTCTCTTCAACATTCCTCCACGCACTAATTCTCTGCAGGTGTTCTTAATGGTTTACCTGTCCACTAGTTTAAATTTTCAGTGATTATATATTTTAATTTCTAGAAATTCACTTTTGGTCTTTCAAAAAAACTTTAATGCTATACTATTTTATAATTTGTATTGAATCCTCCTTTTACTCCTATTTTATAATTTGTACTGAATCCTCCTTTTACCCCTATAATGTTTATTTTATGTCACTATATAATTTTCTATTTCCAGTTCATTATGACTTGTTCCTTTATGGAGTTTGTAATTTTGGACAGAAAGCTCATGTCCCTGTCCCACTCCCCAGTGTGGGATTCCTGCAAGCCCTGAGCTATGTCTCCCTATAAAGGTATTTCAGGTTTGTTCCTACCAGCGTACAGTACCAGGAATTTTAATTGTCCTAGATCAATTTTTACATTACCTTCTTGATTTAGCATTCCATTACCATATCAGGCCCCATGGCCACACCCTAGAGAAGTTAGCAGATACTCAAGAGAGCTTGCTCATGTACTGATCATTCTTGTTTGCTAAACCATTTGGCTGCTCTGCCCTTCCTGTGCCATTTCTCACTGGTAAGGAAGAACAAAGGGAAAAAGTGAACACTGACTGGATGCCAGACTATAAACTAAGTCACAGCACTCAAATTACAGAAAGAGTACTCATCAAACATAGGACCAGCTAGGCAGGTAAATAAACATCACGTATGTCAGGTTTTGCCGACTTTCTTAAGTTTTGTATTACTCAAATACTGGAACTAAATAAAGGTAGAGTTTTTTCCTTCTCCTTTAAGAAATAATTTATCCCAGTTTTCTATATTAGGGTTACTTCAAATTATACTCTATAGAAAAGGACCTTTCAAGCAAAATAATCCATATTAAAGTTTCAGGTTTAATATGAGTGCTCTGGTGACATAAAAGTACAAATATATCACAGGCCAACATATACAAAACCAAGTTTATACACATTAAGCTTTTAAAATCTCCAACAAGCCTAAATGATCTGTATGAACTGTGGGGAAGTGAGGGGCCTAACAAAAAGCCTTTGCAAATAAGGATACGGTTGACTTCTAAAAGAAGCTTCTAAAAATGTGTATTTTCAGACCAGTGTTCTCTCCTAAATATACCACAAATAAATAAATAAATATAAAACAAAGTAATCTGTACCAAGATGTTCTCAGCAGTACAAAGATATTATAACAGCCAATGATTAAAATCAAAATCACAATTAATGTTGAAATTATGTGATAACAAGGGGGACAAACTGTGTCAACATTTACATAAGGATAAGTGACAAGGCAGAATACGTAGCCATCTATTATAACTAAGTAAAAAAACAGGGACCCTTACAAAGGATATATGGATATACAGAACTGAGCACTAATACTAATCAGGGTCTTATTTTTGTTAAGTTACTAATTTTAAAAATCAGGTAAGAATTTTAAAAATATATTTCACTAAATTGTCTATATACCAGTTTATTCATAAGATATCATGACATACATAAGAATTCTACCTTAAATTTTTTAGGATGCAGCTGTGGATAAATGTAGTTAAAACCTAAGTTTTTAGCCAACTTAGTGATCATAAAAAATATTTATATCGCAATAATATTATTTAACCTCAATAGTACATTTCTAGTCCTCCTTTGATTGTATTAGCCTATTTTTTTCCTTGAAAATGGCATCTGTTAGTAGTAGAATGGACAATTTAATAAAATGTCACATGAAAAGCCAAGGTACCTAGATATATGTCCTGAGTTTGTACCTCTAACTGGTTCATCTTGAAAACTGTGTTTCGGTGCCTTCTTTTCTTCTCTAAAAAAATGACACCATGTAATCACCTAAACCACTGTATACCAAAGATGTATAATAAAAATCAACTCTTCTCCCCTCTACCCTCATAATAAATAATTATTGAAACAAAATTTACTCCTTCCTCCCCACTCTTCCTAAATTTCTTAAAGTGGTCTTACCCTACCTCTTTTCCACTCTGACTCCCACAGAACCAATGAAGCACAGTCATGGCAAGCAGTATTAAGAGATGCCACCGGCATATATATATATATATATATCCCATTTCCAGAAAACGTATGAATACGTACTAAAACACAGTGCCACATTTCTCAGATGAAACATTCACATAAAACATTCTCTTTGTCCTTTAACTCTGAGGGTGACGCTAAAACAGCCTCTTTTCTGCAGTACAATGGAAAAAACAGCCTCACGCTTAACACCTTGAGCTCTACTAGTCAGTGACACAACAGACTCTCCCCACCTGTCAGGTGGTAAAACAGGTGTTAAGTCTGTCCATACTGGGCCTACAGTGATGCTTCAATAATTTATACCAGGCTGCCTATTTTTACTCTTAAGCATTTCTTTTCCCCAAGCCTAACTGTACTTATTTTTCTGTCTTTTGAGACACCTTCTCTGAACGTAATTGTGGTCTCTCTGCAGTCCTCTGCCAACTTACTGTGGGTTTGGGAAGCAGGGTAACAAAGAGAAGTATAAACTGAATTAATAAGGTCATTCTGGCAGTCAAATTAACACAATAATGGCATCTACAAAAAAAAGCTCTTAATCATTATTTTCCCCAACATGGGCCCCTCTGGTAAAGCCTATGAACCCCTTCCTAGAAAAGTATTTTTAAATGCACAAAATAAAATACACAATATTACATTTAAAAAAAAATCAATCATACTGAATTATAATATCAAAAATATAAAAAGCACAAATATATGATACAGTAATATATATGCTTCTTTGTTAACCTTTAAATCACAATATCTACCAGTGTAGCTAATAATTAAACTTTAAGTAATAATGGGTATTAAATGTCATTTTGAGATCTGCAATAACAGTTATGCATCATGAAAATATCTGCAATTTCTATTAGAAACAGTCTCTGCTACTGCTGCCCACATTCGTAATGGAAGAAAACGTGTAAATAAAGATGCAACTTTTTCACTATTCAAGTTCACAGACCCACAGGTTTAAAATCTCGAATATACAAAGAACTATGCTTATTAAACTTTTTAGCTCTGTTAAGTACTGAATTTAATAGCAATAATAATGTACTTTTACCTATATAATGCCATGTGACTCCACAAGTGAAGGAGAGGACAAGAACTTTTAGTTCCATTTTGCAAAAAAGAAATAAGGCCAAAAGCAAGGATAAGGGTAGTAAATGGAATTATGTGTAGAATGCTCGCTCTTCAGCCACTTCACCTACATTATCTGATCTTCCTAATAACTGCCCTTCCTCCCTCGGCCCAAGATAAGTATCACAATCCCTTGTTCTTCTAATTAAGGAAATTAAGATTCAGATAAGTCACTTGCCCAAAGTAATAAGGCTAGTCAACAAAGTCATAGGTCCTTCTAAATTCAAGTCCTGTGCTCTTTTGGCTATCTTATTCTGCCTTCCTCTGACATCATTTTAGACAAGCTCATCCCAATTACCAGAGCTTTTCAAGAAGTTAAAGCTCTATGCTCCGTTGTTTTCAGGTCAAAAAGACTACCTCTAAAGACTTGTTGTAAGTGCACATTAATACTGGTATAGTCACCTCTGTAAATTAATATCCTGTAAGGGTGACATGCAGGTCTAAATAAGGTATTAAGTGCTTGCTTTTGTAGGAACTGACTTTTGTTCAAGGAAATAAAATATTCAACATTTTAAAGCAATACACACGTTACTGGAAATGCAAAGCAAATTTCCAGCACTTAAAACAAATATAAGGCACAAAGCAGAGTTTTACACTGAATTTAAATTCTTTTCTAAATGAATTTTCTAAATTTAAAAGAAGCCCCATACCTGTATTGCTTCCTAGGAGGGTGGAAAAACAATACATTACCATTTGCAAAAATTAAGTTTAAATGTTAAAAGGTAAGAAAACTAAATCCAGTCCAATTTCTTCATCTTACAGTTAAGGAAACATCAAAAATTCATATAATAAATGCTTAAAAATGGAAAAACAAAGATAGGTTCATATAAGTCACCTAGGTAGAAGGAAAGAAGAAAAGTCTCAAACTGACCTGAGGAATTCTCACAATTCTATATATGTTTTGAAACACTAGATATTACAGTAGTTTATCTTCAAAACAGAATAAAGTTAATATGTTTCTTAATTATCTTTAAAATTAGATAGTATTTGCTCATGCAGTCAATAAAGCTATATGGCAGTTCTATCATTAAGTTTCTAACTTTTGAGATATTCAATCCCCCTTTTGAGAAACTGGAATGGTGTCTGGCTCACAGTAAGGCCTCAGATGTTTGTTGATTTTGTAGGTAAATTAAGTTCATATATAATACTCACTTGATTATTATCAAGGGTAATACTTTCCTCTCATCTTTTACATTGTAAAGTAAACGAACTAGAAAGCAATAGGCTATAGACAGCAACCATGAACGTGGTAGGAAAAATAAAAAAACTTCTCCCAATGAGGTCTCCCAAATTCAGGCCTTCATCATCTCTACCTAAGTCTCTTTCAATAATCTCATTTAATTTGACAATCAAATTAAATTTAAAGGCCACCTAATTAGACACATTTAATAATATCTATAATTATCATGCTGCTTGATGATTAGATGTAAATAGTAAGCACTTTAGGTATACAGTCATCCCTTGGTATCCACAGGGGATTGGTTCCAGGACCCCTCTGCAGATACTAAAATCTAGGGATGCTCAAATCCCTTACACAAAATATATGTACATTTATATACATACATAAATACATATATATAAATATAAAATATTATATTTGCATATAACCTACACACATCCTCTCATATACTTTAAATTATCTCTAGATTATTTACAATACCTAATACAATATAAATGCTATGTAAACAATCGTAAATACAATGTAAATGCTATGTAAATACTTGCCAGCATGTGGCAAATTCAAGTTTTACTTTTCAGAACTTTCTGGAATTTTTTTTCCAAATATTTTCGATCCAAGGTTGGCAGAACCCACAGATATGGAGTGTCAACTGTATATACCAACTTTGCTTAATAACCAAACTAGGTTTTTATAGTTTCCTTAAGTCTAAAATCTAGAGACAGCTTAAATATCAAGAGCTCTCATGATGTCTAACAAAAGTTTAGTCCATCCCACACGCTCAATAGAAGCCAAAGGGTGACTAGATTCAATTAACCATGGCTGAGATTTCCTATGTCCCCATTCTCCCTTTTATTAATGGTCCCTCTATTATACTCGCACCCACATCATTCTGAGTACTAACAGGATTTTCAGTTACAAACAACTACTCTGGTTAATTTATCAAAAGGTTATTAGTTAATTTACAGAAACAACAAGAAGTTTTGGGGGTTTTTTTAAGTACAAAACAAGAAACACCCAGAATTCACATCACAGAAGACTATGCTTACAACACTGTTACACTGAATATGAACTCCAGTTTATACACACAAAGAGCACTTAAGCAAAAACTTTATGGTATACATAATGGCACAAGTATATCCCCATTAGAGTGTGACATTCTCATTATCTTACTGAACAAATGCAAAGAATATTTGGCATATGATTATAAATATCTGAATGTATGAATAATACCTTAAAGCAGGGGTCAGCAAACTTTTTCTGTAAAGGGCCAGGTTAAGTAAACGTTTTAGGTTTTGCGGCCCATACAGCCTCTGTTGCAACTACTCTGTTGTTGTAGCACAATAGCAACCACAGATAATATGTAAGCCAATGAGCCATAATGTGTTCACATAAAACTTTGTTTACAAAAAAGGTAGTAGGCTGAATGTGGCCTTCAAACCAGTTTGCTGACCTCTTCTCTAAATGGTTAACAGTAAAGAAAATATCATTTTCAAATAAATCAACTTTACTAGAACCCAAAAGTTTCTTATTTCAAATGTATGTAAATTATGTAGAAAAGCAGAAAAGGAAGCAGTGTTACTAAAGCATCCTATTCATATGCATACCGTATTTACATATATAACTAGCCTCTATAAAATGTACTTTAGAATTCTTCTAAAAGGTAACTGATACTGCAATAGGAAAAAAATAACTTTGTGAATTTGCAAGAGTTTCTATATATACTGGTTATTCAAAGAAAAAAAAAAAAAAAAAACCTATACAACTACTAATAACCTGAAAGAACCCCTCTCTTCCAGGAAGTTAAAGCTAGGATTCACCATTAAATGGAACAAAGAAACAAAGAACTGAATCATATGGACCATATTTCCTTTCCAAACAGTTCCCAGGTAAAAAGCTACATATATAATAGGGACATTTCACTACTCAAAATCATAAACCCTTTTTTAAAGGACACCACCTTTCAGTGTCAGTTATATACTATACCCTAGAAGAAAAAAAAAAAAAAGTGAATTCACCTTCAATCATTAATCAAGAAAATTTGCACATGTATATGAACACTTTTGAGATGACCAGAAATTCCATTTTTATTTCATTCAAATGATGAAAATCTGAGAAATACTAATTACTTAAGGCTCAATACAGTAATAAACACCCTTTCAGTGTTTGTTACAAAATAACCTTATTTTTAAAGACTTTAAAATCGCAAATAAGGAATATATATAAAGTATATGTTTACCCTTGCATAAATATTGGCATTTTCTATATACTATAAGGAATAGTTAATAGCAATTACCTCTGAAAAAGAGACCGGGACTGGGAGAGGTGGGGGGTGGGTTCTGGGAAGCTGGGGAGAACTTTTACTTTTTCCTCAACATCTTTTTGGGTTTTTAAAACTTTGTCATAAAATTTATTAATTTTATAGTCTTTAAAAATGATTTAAAATATGTTCATTATAAGTTAATATTGAAAAATATACCAGGAACTAATATGAACAGTAAAGGCAGGATTCTTCTGAAAGAGGCTAGAAATTCAGGAACTCTCTGGGGTCAGACTGGCCATTTCTATCACGCAACAGGTGAGGATATATTTGCTGCATAAGTTAGGGAAGTTCCCTGAAGGGCTTTTAACACCATGAGGTTTAAAATAACCTTGTAAAGCTGGAGTCTACAGCAACCCAATCCAGTTCCACTAAATCCAGTACCCCAAGGATAATATCAGGGTCGTGAGAAGTGCCCACTAGCTCCTGGTCTTTAGGAGGTCCAAGCCATCCAAGAAAGGGTGACTTCCTCAACTTCCCAGATTCACAGCAATAGCACGATATGATATTAACTCTACCCTATCAAGTATGTTCACCAACATGCCTGGTGAATCTTAATAGAACACATATTAATAGAACACATATTTTTAGGCTTTGGTCTTTGGGAAATATTGGTTAAAATTTGCCATTTTAAAATTGTACAAGTTGAACTGAATCAAGTTAAAAATGGAAGAAAAAACAAGACTCCCATCATCATTCAAGATTTTAGACTCCATTGTATTAGACTATACACAGATTACATTAGAAGATTGAGAACTGAAATTAAGATAAAAGTACATAAAGACTTTCATTTCAACTGCCTGCCAAAGATAAAAATGAATAATAAAATCCAATTCTGCTCTTGGGAATAGTGAAGCAAAAAAAGAAGAAATAAGCCTTGTTCTCTCCCTGAGACTGAGAGTTAACAAAAGAGAGAAAGAACAGCAGAATCTGTCATTTCTCACCGCCACAGAAAAAAGGATATCAGTTTAATTTCCAGTTAATACAAATGTCCAAAACAAAGGACAGACTAAACATACTTTCCCCCACGCTGAAATTAATTACATTTAACTTCTGAGCCCCTCCTACATGCTCTGCCATGCTTGGGAATACAGGAGTGAACAAAACAATGTATAATCCACTAGGGCAAGAATTTAACGTTCCAAAATGCTACAAATTTTGTCTCATTTAAATAAAACTGTAAAGAATTTCAATGCATGTCTATTCATTCCTCACTAATAATGTATTGTTTATTAAATCCCATCATATATAAAAAAAGTGGTTTAGCAAAAGAAAGTCAGTGCAATCAACTTTACAGGATACCATTAACTTCAAAAGAAATGTTTTTATTCAATACATTTTACCACATTTGAGGTAATTAGTCTCTGGAAGATAAAGCCCACTGGTTAAAGTAATATAATACTGAATTAAAAAAAAATGCAATCCTGAATATTAGTCACTCTTCTTAAATCCATAGATAATAATGCTGTTATGGCAAATGGATTAAGCCATTATTTATCCAGCAAAATGAACGGGGCAATTGTTCATTCAGATCTCCGTCCGAAATATAAAAGAGTATTTAGTGTTCTAAAAAATGTATGCTCCATAAACAATAGATTGCAATGTCTAAGTCCAAGTGCTCGTTTATCAAATAAACCCTTATTATCTTGGGTTTTTACATTTACATCATGCCCGTCTTAGTGCCACAGAACTCATTAAAATGTCTTCTACACAAATCTCAACTGTATTTTAAAATGTATCTTTGATGAAGTCGACTTTTAACCTATTTCCAGCCTCATTAATAACCACTCCTTAATGGTAAAGAACGCTAAATACATGTTGTGAATGGTTAAAGAACCATGCCACATCTGTATAAAAAGTAAAGTGCTCTATTTAAACTGCAATAATGCGGTGCCCCCCCTCTTTCAAAGTTAGCCCGGGAATTAAGTTTACAACCCTTTAAAGGAAGGGGGGACTGTAATGTACTCAACTTGTCTACTGGGGTCTAAGATACTAAACTGGGCTGCCTCAAAGGCCGAAGAAAGTTATGGGGCTCGGAGGCCGCCTTCAGCAGTAGAAGCAGCAGGTAGAGCCGGGGCCAGAACGGCGGCCCTCGCCGCGCGGGTGCGGGTGGCTGAGGGCGGTTCGCGCCCCAAACCCCGTAATGCAACATCCCTTTGCCACCAGGGCGGAACACACGTTCTCTAGTAATTCAACACCCTTACTTTCAAACTGGAGGCCGGGGAGAAGTTGTAATAAATTCCTTCCCTACATGGCAAAACGTAATTTTTCCTAGGCTTAAATCTGTATTCTCAAACTGCCTAGAAGGGCCGAGCCAGGCCGAGCCCGGGGCCGCAACCGATCGGCGGGAACCCGACCGAGCTCGAGGCGGAGGGGGTCCGGGGCGGACGCTGAAGGCGGACCCACGCCCGAAGGGAGGAGAAGCGCGCACCGGCGTGTTCAGGCCGCAGCCACGACTCGGGCAGAGCCTCGCGGCTCCCGCGGCCCCGGATGCGGCCTGGCCAGCCGGGCTGTTAGGGCAGCGACACCGCGGCCCTCGCGGCGCGGCCGCCGGGCAGCACTGGGCCCCGAAACTTCTCGCCGCCACCTCTGCGTCTCCGGCGAACCCCGGGAACGGGAGTGGGGGAAGGTAGGGCGCCGGCGGCTTACCCCGAGAGCGGGCGGCTCCTTCCCGCCCTGAGTGTGGCCGGGGCGCTGCGCGGCGTCGCCGGGTGTCGCGGCTGCGGCAGGGAGGGAGAGGCGGTGGAGGGAGCGATGGGCCGCGAGAGACGAGAGGCGCCGCCGCCACCGCAGACAGCTCCGCAATATGGCTGCCTGGCGGCTCCTCGGGGGAAAGGCGGGGCTGCCCCACGCCCCCCGCCTCCCCCTGCCGGCCGGCCGGCCTAGCGCCGCGTCCCGAGCAGCAACGCCGCAGTCGCCGCCGCCGCCGCCACTGCCACTGCCAGACCTCCCGCGCCCCGCCCCTCCTAGCCCCGCGGGCTCGCGGCCGCCCGCCGCGCGGGGCGTCGCCTGGGGTCCCCGTCCCGGACGGGGACGCGCGAGGGCAGGGCTGCGGCTCCGGAGCCCCGAGGGAAAGAGAGAGAGCGCGGAGGTGGGGGACTCCTTCCGGGGAGGACTGGGCTTGAGCTAAGCCCGGTGCTCAGGGAAGAGGAGCCGCCCAACCCGGAGCTGGGAGTGGGCCCGCCGCCTCCCCTCGTCGGGTGGAAACTTGAAACTCCCGCTGGTGCCAGAAAACTCACCGAGGGCGTTTCTATCGCCCCCAAGGAGGAATTCTTCCCCGAGGGAATCCAGAACCGAGTCGAGCGTGTTACGTGGCTGTTCAGCTTGAAAATCCTGGACCTGGAGAGAGAAAAAGACCTGCCTTAGAGGAATTTATGCATGCAGTAAAGAACTTTACATTATTTTGGCAGAATTTACCCAACTAGAAAAACTTGCTTTTTCAGGGGCAATTTTTAAACCGCCACCGAAACCTCAATGGATATGGCCCCGATCGAGAGTGCAGATTTTTATCCAGGCAAGGATATTTGATAAATTTTTATTATTTCTGGCATTCTTCGGCAGTTGGAAGAAGTCGGTTAAAAGGAAAATGTTGGAAGTGGGACCCCAAAGAGCAGCCAAACCTAAATTATCCTAGGCTTTGTGAAAGTTAGGCATTTGATCATGGTGTGACTCTAGCCCACTGACTTTAGTGGTCGGGACTAGATAGACTTCTGGTCAATGTTGTGTCATCTACTCCCAAGCCCCTGGTATTTTCTGCTGGGATTCAAAGAGCAAAACTTGCTCTGAGTATAGAAAGAGAAAGTGCACAAAATCAGATTCGCCGAGCTTGCTCTGTTTGCAGTGCTTTATATACTTTTTATTAATAAACTTTAGATTCAAATAAAACCTCACGAGTGTACTTAACTTCTATAGAACAAATAATTCATATCCTTCCTGCCTTAGCATTTGCCTTCCCTGAGACAATAGCTTTTCCAGGAACTCTCTCCCCTGATTACTTTCACTAAATTTACTCTTTAGTGAGTTTCCACCATTGCCCTTTGAGACCTCTCTGAACAATTAAAAGCCCCAAGAGTTAACTCAAAGGCCTTTAGATTCCTCAAGAATGGGAACCAGGTGTGTGCTTTTTTTTTTTTAACTATAAGATTACTCCCTGACCTTCTCCCTGGGGTGCAAGAATTATCCAGGTGATTGTCCAGCCTTCCACAACAAGCTGCGTGGATAAAGATAGTCAAAGTATTGTGTAAATTCCTAGATAGTACACTAATCAAACATACTTTTGCAACAGAAAATGAAGCATTCATTATCGTTTGTCACATGCCAGGCATGGTGTGAAATGCTTTACCTGACTATTTCTTTTAATAATTACAACCCTGAGTTTGGGGTAAATATTATTATTGACCTTTTTAAAAAAAACCGATGAATAAAGAAAGCCTCAAAGGAGTTAAGTAGGGACTTCCCTGTTGGCACACTGGTTAAGAATCTGCCTGCCAGTGCAGGGGACACAGGTTTGAGCCCTGGTCTGGAAAGTGTGCCACGACTACTGAGCCTGAGCTCTAGAGCCCGCGAGCCACAACCACTGAAGCCCACGCGCCTAGAGCCCGTGCTCCGCAACAAAAGAAGCCAACGCAATGAGAAGCCCGGGAACCGCAACGAAAAGTAGCCCCTGCTTGCCGCAACTAGAGAAAGCCCACGGGCAGCAACAAAGACCCATCACAGCCTAAATAAATAAATAAATAAATAAATAAATAAAAATTTAAAAAGGAGTTAAGTAATTTGCTTGATGTATTATAACACAGCTAGGAAGTTGCAGAGCTGTGAGCAAACCAAGTATTATTTGACTTCAGAGCCTTGATTTTATCCTATACTCTTCAACAGCAAGCAGAACAAAAATTGTAATACTTCAGTCAGCTATCATATTAGTAAACATTTAAGTAAAGGATAATATTCAACGCTGATGAGATTAAACGGATGCTCCCAGACATTGTGAGTGGGAGTGTAAACTGAAACAGCCTATTTAGAAACAATTTGGTGCTGTGATTCAACCTAAAAAAATGTTCGTACTCTGTATCTGAGATTTTATCTGAATGAAATAATCTGAAATAGAGCAAAAGTTTTGTTCATAAGCTGTATCACAATATTATTTATAAGATGCAAAAATAAAGATTATGGAAACTAAATGTTTTAAAAGTAACCATAAATACTTTGTAGCATTTTAGATAACAATTTAAAAAGTATAGTATTAAGTGAAAAAAAAACCCACAAGTTATGAAACTAACCATGTAGTATGATCACATCTATGTTAAAAAAAAAAAAAACTATGAAGTGTTAGAAAAAAGGAAAAATTGATAGCCAGAGTTGTCTCAGGATAATGTTTCTATGGGCACCCCTCCCCCCGCCCCTTATTCTATTCTTCAGTATTTCCTGTATTACTTTTGCAGTAGAAAAAAAAATAATAATAAGGCTTAATTGAAAATTTTATTTCTCAGTTTAATTCCAACACTTCAGATTTTAAGTGGTAAAATCACATTTGCTAAAACTACTTTTTTTTAGAAAACATCTGATGAACAATCTATTGCTAAGTCTTCTATGCTAGAATCCTTCTCTACCCCACCACAACATATTGGCTAATTCTGAATTCTGGGATTCCAATGATTAGTTATAAAGCATTTGTCTCACTAGCACATATAAGTCTTTCTTAAAAATGAAGAAAATTCATTTTTGCAAGTATGGTTTATAAATGGTAGGTGTTTTTTTTTTTTATCTGGAACTAACATTGAGTTCCAGGCCTTTACTAGTTTAAACAACACTTGGTCATCACCCCCTAGATTCAGTAATACGAAAGGCAAACAAACAATGCTGTGTAATATGCACCATAATAAAGATAAACCCATTATTGTCAAGGAGACAGAAGAGAGGGTAATTAACTCTGCCTAGAGAAGAGAAAGATAAGCAGAGAAGGGGAGAGTAAAGGAATGAGTAGAAGTTCCCTAAGAGAAGTGAGGGGAAAGGCAATTAGCTTGGGAGACACAGTAGAAAGATGGCATTGATGTTTAGACATAAGAATATTTACAACCAGAGACTTCAGAAAGGTAAGTTGAGGTCCGTTCGGGAAGTTCAGAATTTGTCCTTCATCCTTGAGGAAATAGGAGTCCATAACAGGTGTTATTTTTTTGTTTGTTTGTTTTTAGTTTGTTTGTTGGCCATGCCATGCAGCTTGTGGGATCTTGGTTCCTGGACTAGGGATCGAACCTGGGCCCTCGGCAGTGAAAGCACAGAGTCCTAACCACTGGACCACCAGGGAATTCCCATAATAGGTATTAAGAAGAGGAATAATGTGATCCGATTTATGTTAGCAAAGTAACTGGCAGCCGTGTGGATTGCTTGGGAGAGAGGTTCCATGACAGTGAAAGTGGATGTTGAGATTCTGAGGGATGCCTTATGTAGACAGTTTTGCCTCTAACACAAGAGGATGAGGGTCTGGACTTGGGAGGTTTGTGAGGATGAAAAAGAGGAAATAGAATCTTTCAAAAGATTTGAGAAGTAAGAGAAAAGGAGAAGTGAAAACGTTTTCAGGGTTTCTGATGGGTACCATTAAGATAAATGCGGATTGTAAAAACAGTAGAACTGAGAGATGAAGATAATTAGGCAGGTTAGGAAGATGCTGACTTTTAAGTGTCTACAGGCACTCTAGGACTCAGTAACTGGAAATATATGAACTATAAGTACAGCAAATGAGACAACCAATAAATACTTGTTAGAGAAATGAACATAGATAACAAGATAAAATAGGCCTTTCATTTCCCACTATTTCTTTGGAAAATATAGTTTCGTTCCAGCCAAGGATTTTACTACAGTTTAGAATTAAATTAATCTGGAGCACCATAACATACTAAAATATTTTTCCATCAAAAAGTTTTATTCACAGGACTTCCCTGGTGGCGCAGTGGTTAAGAATCCTCGTGCCAAGGCAGGGGACATGGGTTTCCCTGGTCCAGGGAGATCCCACATGCCTTGGAGCAACTAAGCCCGTATGCCACAACTACTGAACCTGCTCTGTAGAGCCTGCGAGCCACAACTACTGAGCCCACGTGCCACAACTACTGAAGCATGTGTGCCTAGAGCCCATGCTCCACAACAAGAGAAGCCACCTCAATGAGAAGCCCGCACACTGCAAGGAAGAGTAGCCCCCGCTCACCACAACTGGAGAAAGCCCACGTGCAGCAGCAAAGACCGAACACAGCCAAATTAATTAATTAAGTAAGTAATTGAAAATTTTATTCACTATTTTTAAAAAGCTACAACAATGTAAAATCACTATTTTTAAAACCTATACATAGAAAAAATACAAATAAGAATCTTCTGTTGTAAACTGTGATATTTCATACTATTCACACTATCTTACATATTTAAGTACATATTCACAATGTGTTCACCAATATAACAGACTTCAGTAAAAACAGGCAAAGTAAATAAAACTATCTTATCATCTGCTTTGTATGCCTAGTAAGCCATACAAATTTAACTGCTGATATAAGCTATAAAATTTCAGTACAGTCAATAGAGGTTTGATGTCCAATGTACCTAAACCAAGAGTCAAGAAACCACAGGTGGATTCCTACCTTTATTCTCTCCCTATCTAAGATTAAATTACATAGGTACATAATTCATAATGTGATCACAGATATGAGCATATAAGTCTTCAACAAAGACAAGGTAAAAGTTATTGCTTAATCCTCTCTGCTTAGGTAATAAAGCCAATTTAGTTCATGATAAACAGCAGTAACATTTCAGAGGTAAGTAATAAATGGAGTGGAAACGGTCCAAGTGAGGAAATCTATAACCTTGGCTTTATTCCCAATTCCTACCAACTAGTTGCTAAGTGACCTTGAAAGAGCCAATGGACTAGTCTGTAATTTACTTGCAAACAATGTTAAAAGAGGGAGAATGTTACATACACCTTTTGGGCCTGTCCCAGAGATTGTTTTAAGGCATTGTAGATTTTCAGAACTAGACAAGGAGCTCAAAAAGCACTAAATCCCCTCCCCGGTATTACTGTGAAATGGCCATACATTCCATCAGCAGTGGCTTCCTGCCACTGACTATGTGAGACTCTAGGAACATCTTTTTCTTTTTTTCTTTTTTTTTTTTTTTTTTAATGGACTCAGTTTTCTCATCTACTAAATAAGGGAGCTGGATTAGACAGACCATCTGTAAGCTTTCTTCAAGCTCTGAAATCCTTCAGATCTGACTGTGATTCACATATAAAATATTTGATTCTCATACATAACAGTGAGTAATTTCTAGAATTCATTATGTATTCTACAACATAAAGCATTTACATGGAGGATCACTTACCATGATATTTCACAATTTTTGACTCAAATATCTATTAGTTTATGACCCATTAAGCTTTGTACATTGTTAGACTTTCCTTGCCTCATTACAGAGCTATAAATAAATAAATGATAAATATTCGCCCTGAACTTAGCATTGAGTATTCTAGGCAGCTGTTTTCTAGTTTATAACACAGTAGTTTTATTTTAATTTAAACCTATACAACAGTGTTATTTACTGTCAAGGAAAGGTACCCAGCACTTCACGAAGTGTCAAGATTTAAACTTTTCTGTGGTAGTTTTCAAATAAAACCACAAATTATTTGATACCCATCAAGAGATGGGGCCTAATTTCCCTTCCCAGGAATGTGGGCTGGACTTAGTGAGTTGCTTCTAACAAAAGAATAAAGTGGAATTGATGGCATGTGACTTCCAAGACTACATCATAAAAGGCACTGCAGCTTCCTTCTGGCTGGTTCTCTGTGGGATCACTTGCTTTGGGGCAAACCAGACACCATGTCATGAGGACACTCAAGCAGCCTTATGGAGAGGCCCATGTGGTGAGAAATGGAGCCTCCTGCCAGGATCCCATGAGGAAGTAAGGGCTTCTGCTTACAGCCCTGTGAGTGAGCCACTGTGGGAGCAGATGAATCTTCGAGCCCCAGTCAAGCCTTCAGATGACTGTAGCTACTACCAACATTCTGAATGCCACCACCTGAGAGACCCTGAGCAAGAACCACCAGCTAAGCTGCTTCTGAGTCTCTGACCCACAGAAATTGTGAGATAATGTCTGTTGTTTTAAGTCACTGAAGTTTGGGATAATTTTTTTGATGTAACAACCGATAACTAATACATTTACCTATAAGGAATTTCTACTCTAATTAGGCCACTCCTTATTTTCAAAAAATGATTGAATTACATAACACAATCACACAATTTTACAGTAGAACTGGACAGGACTTTAAAGTTTGCCTCTTATTTTGCAGAAACGGAAATTAAGATCTACAGAGTTTGTCTTGCTCAAGTCTGGTGTGCTTCCATTATTCCCTGTCTCAGCTAGAAATGCAGGAGCCATCCTAACAGTTTCCTTCACCTCCTCATACCCAGCCTGTTATTATTTAATCCTGTTGCTTTTACCTCCTCTTGTGTCTGTCTACCTTTTTATATCTATCCCACTCCCAACCGGGTCACACAACAGTTATCTCTTCTGGACTCCAGCAGTAGCCCCCTAACTGGTCTTCTCACGTCTACTTGTGCCTCCTACAATTAGTTCTCAGTACTGAATCCAGAGTTAATTTGTTGAAAAAAATATTATCTCACTTCTTCCCATCTCCCTGCCCCTCCCTACCCCACACTCATTTGTTGATTCCTATTGCCGGTCATTGGTTTGCACTGGTTTCTCTGAGCTCAAGCCACTCTGGCCTATAAATTCCTAGAATACGCCTGATGTCCCACCCAGGGTACTGGGACTTTGCATACGCAGTTCCTTCTGCCCCATTCACCTAGTTGACACCTAACCATCTTTTAGATGTCCATCACAATCAAGCCTGTACTGACCACCCTACTACCCTGGTCCAATCTCTACGTAACTTTTCTTCACAGTGTTTAATAGCAGGTACATTGTTAACACATAGATTTTTTTTCAAAATTGACGTCTGTCCTCTTAAACTACCAGTCTAAAAATGCAGACACAATGTCAATTTCTTTTTACTCTTGTATCCTAGCACTTAGCACGATGTCCAGAACATTATAAGGTGGCCAAGAAATATTTGTTGAATGAATGAATGAAATCACTCAAGAAGTTAGTGTGGGACTAAAATCCAGGTTTCCTGACTCCGATTTTAATGTTATTTACAACACCTGCTGCTCTCAATTTGATGTATTCAACTCTAAGTACCAATACAACACATTTATTAAGTGCAAAGAAAATCATTGACATTCTTCAAATATTGTTTTTGGCAACACTAGTGGTATACAATATCTAGGCATAGTTACTGTATTATAATGACAAAGCTCTCATGTAGGCTTATTTACTTTGTGACTTTGCCACTTATTTCCTGAAATACAACTGTGATGGTTAATTTTATGTGTTAACTTGAAGTCTAGATAGCTGGAAAAAATTGTTTCTAGGTGTGTCTCTGAGCGTGTTTCTGGAAGAGGTTAACATTAGATTGGATAGACTGAGTGAAGAGATCTGCCCTCACCAATGTGGGTGAATCATCCAATCCATTGGGGGTCCAAATAGAACAAGAAGGTGAGAGAAGGGTGAACTCTCTCTCTCTCTCTCTCTTTATTTTTTTTTTTTTAGCTGGAGGTGCATCTTCTCCTGCTCTTGGATGTCAGAGCTCCTGGTTCTCAGGCCTTTAGATTCTGGGACTTTTGCCAGCAGTCCCCTGGTCCCCAGGCCTTCAGACTCAGACCATATTACAACACTGGGTTTCCTGGCTCTCCAGGTGGCAGATCGTGGGAATTCTTCATCTCCATAATCACATGTGAGCCAATTCCTATTAAAAAAAAAAAAAAACTCCTCTTATACATATCTCTGTATATCCTATTGGTTCTCTTTCTCTGAGAGCGTTGAGTGAGCGATACAACAACCATTACTTAAAATAACTAAAACACAACTTGTACTATAAATTGCTTTATACAATATGAGATTTATTAAGTTAGTAATTGAATGTATGAATACTTTTTTTTACACAAGAAGCTAACATACAATATAAGTGTAATGATTACAGAAAAGTTGGAGGGACTGTCTGAATCAGAGTTGGCTATTGCTGATAAATATCTAGCTGTTATGATAACTATGTGTGAAGAAAAGGGACAAACTCTAGGCCCTCTGCAAATCCACTTAAGTCCTTGATCTAGTCCAATTATTAGTCTCTGGAGTTCTTTTCAAGTCACTGGGTTGTGCTTCTGTTCCCTTCCTCAAGACTCCTTCTACAGGCATTGTAGTGACCTGATTCCAAAAGAGGGTGCCTAGGGTGGCACTGAAGCATTGAGGTAGTGACCACTCGGCGCTCTGACCGACTCTCAGTTGTAGGGTAAACATGATGGCTTCCAGGGTGCAGGTACAGGGCATTATGTAATTTCTTCATGGGAAACATAACAGAATGACATTCCCAACTAGTGAAGAACCTTTGGTTCAAAAGTATGGTGTAAGTAATTTGGAATTTGAAAAATGTCCCCCACCCCACCGCGTGGAAATGATTTTGAAGGGTGGTTCAATTCTGAGGCTAGTCTGCAGAAGCTTATTAAAACATAATGTAGCTGGACCCAGAGTAATGTGCAACCAACTGAGGTTTGTAATCATGTTTCCATTGGAATGTATATTGGAGTTTCAACCTGAGATGGAAAAAACATGTCCCTTTTTTGACAGATTGAAATTCATTCATTCATTTACTTAATCTGTCGCTCAATCACTGAACAAACATTTATTGAGCATTGGCTATGCTGCAGGCTCTGTTCTAGGTGCTGGGAACCCAAGATTAACAAGACTACTCTGCCCCCAAGAAAGTCAGTCTACTGGAAGTGGTAATGTCAAAGCAGAAAATTACAAAATAATTTGAAAATTACTCTAGCTAAGCCCTCTTCCCAGGCTTATATATTCATTTACTGCTTAACATCTCTACTTGGTACTCAGGAATCTCTCAAACTCAACATGCCCAGAGCTGAACCCATCATCTTCTTCATTAAACTTCCCTTTCCCCTTTCCCTTCCCCCTCCTCCTCCCTCTTTTCCTCTTCCTCCTTCTGTATATGTTCATCTCAATTTGCGAAACCATCTTCCGATGAGATATGCCTGAGAATAATCCTGAATTCATTCAACCCCCACATTCCATCAGTTCATCAAGTCTTACTAACATTATCCCTTAGAGAGTCTTCTAGCCCACTCCTCCTCTCTAACTGCTACCTACCACTGTCTGAATCCAGGATACTGGCAAGCCTCCCAACTAAAATCCCAGACTAGGGTTCTTTCTCAAACATATCCTTCATAGAGTGCTATTTCTTAGGTTTCCTAACTGGAGAGCTTAGCACATGGCCTGACCCACAGTAAGTCCTATAGTAATTAATGCCATGTATTCAAGCAGATGAGAAGCATTGACAGGCCAGGTTTCTGAATGGGTAGCATTTTATTTGTTTTATGTTAGTCTGGAATGTCAACATTCTGGTAACTCAAAGGTGATCAGGTCACTGGATATCTGGCTTATATAATCTAAATTTGTGAGAGGTAGTATAATGTAACGGTAAAAATTTTGGCCTTTGAATCCAGTGCTGCCATGTAAGGAACATAAAATGACACTTGATGCTATCTTTTCTTCCTTTTTCTTTTTTTTATTCCAAAGAAAGTCAATTTCCTACTGGACCAGTTGGGATTAAGCTCAGCAGAAACTGACTAAAAGCCCCAAATAACAGTGGTTTTGAAAAGATAGAAACTTCTCTCTTAAAATGATATCCAGGTAGGCATTCTAAAGCTGATGTGGTGTCTGCCCAATCACCAGGATCCCCAACCCCAGCCTTGTTATCTTCATGCTCCACCATCTTCAACATATGGCTTCCAACTCATGGCAAAAGATGGCTGCCCCAGCTCCAGCCATCGTATTTACATTAAAGCCAGGAGGAAAGGAGAAAGCCACTCCCATTCTTTTAAAGGCATTTTCCAAAGTGTATGTGTGTGTGCATCTTATTAGATCTTATTATATACATTACATATTATAATGTAATATATGTTATTATTATTATATTTATATGTAAATAATAATATTCATTAGTCAGAACTTAGTCATATGACCAAGTATAGCTGCAAGAGAAGTTGCATACTACAGGGTTTACTCTGGGCAACCATGTATTTAGCTACACATTAAAAATACTATCTTATATAAAGGAAGTAAGAATGGATATGATAAGTGTCTTAACATGGGTTCCCCAGAAAGCAGAGGCTGAGACAAAGTGAATGGGCTCCCATTTACCACGGAAGACAAAGTCAGGAGAGGAGTGAAAAGAGGGTGAGTGAGGCAGGGAAGGAGGGAGAGCCAATGTCAGAGTCCTTATTGAATTGGCCATCACTTTGTATCAAGCACAACTAACCCCTTGATCTTATATGGTAGCCCTCAGAGAGGAGTGTGACTGACCACATCTCAGAACAGTCTGTCCAGGTGAGAAAGAAGGAGAAATTCAACCTCCAGTTCCTATCTCCTGTCATCTGAGATTCACCCCATCAGGTATTAACCTCCTTGCAATTCCAGCTGTTTGCCTGGGTGCTGTATGGGTCCCACGACATCTCATGCTTCAGCATCAATAGTGGAGCTTCAGCAAGAGAGTCAGTAGGCGTGTGCATGGTCATGAGGGGAGTCACTATCACACAGCATCTGTGTGAAGTCAGAGTACATGCAGAGCTGGTACTGCAGCAAGAACTGGGGTCAAACAAGAAGTCGAAACCCTGGAGACAAGTGAGGCTGACAGATCTCAAGGGGCATCTGATGCAACAAACATCCAACAGTCTCTCTGCTGCACTATTTTAAATTGGGGTTAACCTCTCACTGTCAAAGCCCGTAAGTCCCTGGTACATATGCCCCAAAATGAGATACTTATACAACTGAATTTGTAACAACAGTAACATTTAGCAACCACCTGCTGTAGACCAGGTAGTCTGCTAAGAGGTTTGTATGTACTATTTCATTGAATCCTCACAACAAACCCAGATGGAAAGTATTATTCTTTTTCTTTTACTATTTTTTTTTTGCTCTTAATTTTCTATATGAGGAAATGAATGGACATATTAACATAGCTAGTAATTGGTGGGGCCAGGATTTATATTCAGGAAATCACCCAAGGTTTATTTGGGTGATTTCCTGAGGCAGGGCATTAATAATGAGAAAGTTGCAAAATCGGTGTGGGATTAAAAGAAGATATTTTCAGGAAAGGAAACTTTATGATCTTAAAACACATGTCAGTATCTGATAGAAAAACAAAAAACTAATGATTTTTTCTTCTGTGCTGTAGAGTATATCCATCTATTCCTACCCAGAAACTAGCAGTGCCTTTGGTAGCAAAGTTCCCTGCTAGTGATAATTCCTGAGGACATGTCTTCTTGCCAGGCCTGGCCGTTTATTCATCCTTTTCTCCCAGATGATCCAAGTCTGACCCTAGCTTTCTTCTGGCATCACCCCTCATTCCTCAGCCTGAATTTTCTTCCCTCTTTGACTCTGAAAACAATATCATTGTTTATTTCCTCCCTTCCTTGTCTATATGCCAGCAAATGACTCAGAAGAGTGTTTCTAAGGAGTTTTACAGCTTTCAAAAGAAGAAAAGCATTTGGGGGGGAGGTGGTTAAAATAGCATCACAGAGAAATTTCAAACTTATAAGCAGCCTTAAAACTTGATAGTTATACTACTCACTCATTTTTCCTTAGAATGTAAACCTAACTAGGTCAGACTGTCTAAGGTTTCTTCTCTTTTCTGGCCCAACATTTTGGTAAAAATTGGATCTAGACACTCCAGTTCCTTGATCTCTTATCTCCCCTCAGCACTGGAGCCTCTGAGGCCTCCTTCCTTGGCTAAGGAAGACATCATTTTTCCACTCAACCAAATCTCCTCTATAAATCTGTATGGAAAAGAACAGAAATGCTGAGGAAGGGATGAGGTTGACAAAGGCTCAAGTGTGATTTATTTAAACTTCAAAGAAAATTCAGACTGCTCATCTTCACATTCCTCTCTTCTTTCTTCACACAGAAAATCATCTAGGGCTATTCTGAGCAGAACATCCAAACCCAAGGTGTCAATCTCCTTTATTGTTGTTTTATTCTCCACCTATTTTCTTGACTCCGAGATAACAATCATTTGTTCATCCAGCAAACTTTTGTAAAGACCCTACAAAACACCAAACACCATGAAAGGCAGCAGGGGTAAGTTACTTGCACCTATCATTTCAATACTACCTTTCATCATTTCAACACATTTTTATAACATACTGCAATTTCTAATGAATATACACATTATTTACTTTTAAATCACATTTTAGTAATTTCTCTAAGCAAGTTTCTGTAGACCTCATTCATAGTATATTTATTCATTCTTTGGCCTCAAATAGTATAACTTTTTGTCTGCTTCTTTACCATTTTTCTTTCCGAATACCCCACCAAAAACTGACACGGGAGCCATGGACCTTGGCCCAGCCTGGATTCTCTCTGTACTGCTTGCCCACCAGCACCACAGACTGAGCCTGCACCATTTGCTGAGTGTTGGACCAGCAAGGACAATCACTTGGGTGAAGGTCAGAGCTGTCAAAGACCCAAAAGACTCAGCATTCTATAGGATGCACAAAAATGAAAACGCCCGAGCACTTGATCTTTGTCTTAGTTTTCTTCCTGATATAACACAGTTTAAGAAAAAAACAGGAAATATATCTAGATTCTAGATCCTAGAATGACTCTTCATGGCTTTACCTATTCATAGTCTATATTCATATTCATAGTCCATAAAATTTATACTTGAGGGCTTCCCTGGTGGCGCAGTGGTTGAGAGTCCGCCTGCCGATGCAGGGGACACGGGTTCGTGCCCCGGTCCGGGAGGATCCCACATGCCGCGGAGCGGCTGGGTGCGTGAGCCATGGCCACTGAGCCTGCGCGTCCGGAGCCTGTGCTCCGCAGCGGGAGAGGCCACAACGGTGAGAGGCCCATGTACCGCAAAAAAAAATAAATAAATAAAATTTATACTTGATATCTATAGCTTAGTAATTGTTACTTCTCGCCAAGTGACAATTCTCTGCTGGAAAATAATAAAACATTAAGAAAAAAATAAATTTATCATTTCACAAAGTATGCCTTAAATTTTTACTTGTTTGTGTATCAGAATCAGAAACTATAGATATATGAGTTACAATGCAATGCAGTATTGATGAATTTGACACTACTTGTCTCATAAATGTAATGCTTTGGTTTTTACTTTTCTGCAAAACTGACTCATGTCTTTTAAGTAGGATGTCATATCAAAATAATAATTTCCTTGAAGGAATTTCCTTGTTTCCTTAGACAATGGGTAGGGGGTGGATAGTGTTAAAATTTAAAAGCTCTGTAAGATTCAGTACTTTGGAGAATGTTGTAAGATCAGCTCTTTCATATACTTTTATATACTTCCAGTGGGATGTGAGTTGGTACAATATTCCTGAAAAACATTTTGGCACCATGGGTCAGGAGTCCTAAAAATATTCATGCACTTTGATCATTAATCCATTTCTAAGAATCTATACTTAAAAATAAGGACGAGGCTTAACACACACACATACAAAGATGTTCAACACAGCATTATATAAGTAAGTGCAAATTTGAGAACAACCTAAATGTCCCTATGCAAGAAAAGTTAAATAAGTCATGGTATATCATACAATGTAACATTTATTATACAATAGAAAAATTGCATTTTTGGAAATTATATAATTACATGTAAAATGCTTTTAATATAATGTTAAATTAAATTCAAGATACAAAACATTATGTATAACATAATCCCAATTTTTTAAAAATTATTTTCATATATGCATGAAAAAGTCTGAAAACAAAATAACAGCTGTTATTCCTGAGTGGTCAGAAATATATTTAATATATTTTTCTATTTCCCACATTTTCTAAAGTAACTTTTAGTAATAAAATGTTATTAAACCATGTTTAGACACTTAAATATTACTTTAGCTTAACTATGTAAATATAACAAAGACTATAAGTATGAATTTTGAAATGTTGGGTCAAGCACATGCGCTTGGATTGCTAACATTACATAATTCACAAACAAAGGGGTAAAAAGAGCAATGTTTACAAAGCATTTCCCCCCCAGCTTTATTGAGCTATACTTTCTGTACAATAAATTGCACACATTTAATGTATAAAATTTGATGAGTTTTGACATATTGAGCCTCACAATCCATCATCATCACCACAGTCCAGATAATGAATACATACCATCCCAAAAGTTTCATGTGCCCTTTTTTCCATCCATTCCTCTCTTTTCCCAACCCAAACCCAGGCAACCACTGAATCAGATCTTTGTTGCTATAGATTAGTTTGCATTTCCTAGAAGTTTATATAAATGGAATCATTCAGTGTGTGTTTTTTTTGGTCGCGTTTCTTTCACCTTAGAATAATTATTTTGAGACTTATTGATGCCATTGCATGTATCAATGGTTTGTTGCTTTTCATTATTGAATAGTATTTCATTGTATGGATGTATTGTAATTTGTTTTTCCATTCAATTGTTGATGAACATTTGAGTTGTTTCCAGTTTGGAGCTGTTACAGATAAAGCTGCCATAAACATTTGTATATAAGTTTTATATGGAATATATTTTCATTTCTCTTGAGTAAATACCCAGGAGTGGAATGACTGGGTCAAATTGTAGGTATATGTATATAACTTTTTAAGAAACTGCCAAACTAGTCTCAAAGTGGTGGCACCACTTCACATTTCCACCAACAGTGTATGAGAATTCCAGTTGCTTTATATTTTCACCAACATTTGATATTGTCAGTCTTTTTAATTTTAGCCATTTTAGTGGATGTGTAGTGATACTGCATTGTGATTTTAATTTGTATTTCTCTAATGACTCATGATGAGCTTTTCATGTTCTCGTAACTCATATTTTCTATGCTAAAGTGTCTGTTCAATTAATTTGCCCATTTTTAACAAAGGTTTCAATTTGATTGGTTTATGAGGTATTTTAAAATTCTAAAGTCCCATGCATGATAAAAGTTTTGCAACGATTTTCTCCCAGTCTGTGGCCTGCTGTTTCATTTTCATAGCAGTGTCTAAAGAGCAAAAGCTTTTGATTTTGAAGAAGTCCATTTACTAATTTTTTTCTTTTCCGGTTCATGCTTTTTGTGTCATATTTAAGAGTTCTTTAATAAACTAAATGTCATTAAGATTTTTCTCCTATGTTTTCTTCTCGAACTATTATAGTTTTAACATTTATATTTAAGTCTGTAACACATTTCAAGTTAATTTTTGCACATGATGTGAAGTAGGTTTTGAAGTTCATTTTAGGGGTTATTTTTTTAGTACTATTTATTGAAAAGATTTTCCCTTCCTCATTAAATTGCCTTAGTACCTTTGTGGAAAACCAGTTGAATCTATTCCTGGACTCTCTCTTTCATTACATTGATCTAAATGTCTGTTTTATGACAATTCCTCACAATTTTGATTGCTGTAGATTTACAGTAATTTTGAAACCAGGTAGTGTATATCTATTAACTTTATCCTTTGTTTTTAAAATTGTTTTGACTATTCCAGGTATGTTGCATTTTCATACAGAATTTAGAATCAGTTTATGAATTACTGTAGAAAAAATAATGCTAATATTTTGACTGGAATTTCACTGAATCTACAGATCAATTTGGGAAGAATTGATATTTTAACAGTCTTCCAGTTTAGGAACGCACTGCACATCTCCATTATTTGAGTCTCAGAAATGTTTTATAGTTTTCAATGTATAGGTCTTAACATGTTTGGTCAAATTTATTCCTAAATATTTTTTGGTGCTATTATAAATGGTATTGATTTTATAAATTTCTTTTTTTTCAAAGTAAATTTATTTATTTCTTGCTGCAGTGGGTCTTTGTTGCTGCACGCAGGCTTCCTATAGTTGCGGTGAGCCGGGGCTACTCTTTGTTGCAGTGCGTGGGCTTCTCATTACAGTGGCTTGTCTTGTTGCAGAGCACGGGCTCTAGGTGCACAGGCTTCAGTAGTTGTGGCACGCTGGCTCAGTAGTTGTGGCTCACAGGCTCTAGAGCACAGGTCAGTAGTTGTGGTGCCTAGGCTTAGTTGCTCCGAGGCATGTGGGATCTTCCTGGACCAGGGCTCGAACCTGTGTCCCCTGCATTGGCAGGCAGATTCTTAACCACTGCGCCACCAGGGAAGCCCACTTTTATAAATTTCAAGATGAGATTGTTCTTCACTAGAATGTAGAAATATAATTGATTTTTATATTGGTCTTGTATCTTACAATATTACTACATTCAATAATCAGTTCTAGTGGCTTTTTTGTAATTCTGTAGGATTTCCTATAGGTGATCGTGTTTCCTGCAAATAAAAACAGCTTTACTTCTTCCTTTCCAATCAATGTGCCTTTTATTTCTTGTTTTGGCTTTATTGCACAGCCAAAGACCTTCAGTACAATCTTGAATAGAAGTAGTAATAACAGATATCCTTGCCTCATTCCCAATGTTAGGGGAAAAGCATTCAATATTTACTATTAAGTATGATGTTAGCTGTAGGTTTTTCATAGTTGCCCTTTATAAGATTGAGGAAGTTCCTTCCTATTCATATTTTGCTGAGAGTTTTGTTAATGATGTTGGATTTTTAAACATTTTGAGCATTATTTGAACTTTGAGCAATTACTTTAATATTAATTTTAAATTTTGCACCAAATACATCCAAGAGTGAGTCATGTTTAATATTATTTATAAAATTTGCAATGGATTTATAGTATCTCCAATTTAAAAAAAGAAGAATTTTCTCATTAATATTAAAAATAAAATTTTTGACTTCTTTATGGCAGCTTTAGTAATAAATAGAATGTTAAGTGATTTGAGGTTGAGGTTTTCTTTTCACAGTCAACAATTTAAATTTTAGTTCCATATGTTGTGACAATGAGGAAAGTTAATTACTCAGCAGTTACTCCAATGTGCTAATAAATACAGATATTTGGTTTCAAAAACACATGTGTGACCTTAGAATTATATGTTGCAGGTGATGCCTGGGTAGCAGTGCTGTCTTTGCTTCACTGTCCTCTTGATTGTGTGGAGACCAGGGTGCAGTATAGGCAAATCGACTCTCCTTACTTATTGCAATGGGGCATCACAAGTCACATATTTTAAGGGATTTAGACTCAGGTAAAGTTAGCCTTGATGTAGACTAAGACAGCCAAGAGAGAACCATTGAAAATAAAATTCCCCAAACATCCAGACTCAAAAAGCTGATACCAAAGTCCCATTGTTTATCATAGGTGCCTGATGTACCATTTTATGAAAATATGTAAAGATATTATCATAACTTCTAGACAGATTGTCAGGAAATCCTCTTTTTAAAAAAAGAAAGAAAAGAGCCACACCTAATTTACTATTCTTTGGAAAAATCCATTGGTTTGTATGATAAACACTAAAATAGACTTATTATACACCTGGCTAGGTGCCAAGCCATTCTTCTGTGAACACTGAGATAATGGACCTTCATTGTTCTATGTGTTATCGCTGCCAGTTCCTGTCAGACTGGTCCTCAGCAGTTACATGGGCTTCTGCCATTTATCAAAAGTCTGAGGCTTAGAAGTCTTTCTCTACTTGTCTGAAACAACAATTCATTTGTTTAACAAACAGACATTTGATAAAATTTGCAAGGTTCACATGTGACTGGTAAACTGTAAACAGAGAAAATGTGTAAAACCATATTGCTTTAGGAAAAATTATAGAATTGGCTACATTTATCTTTGGTAGAGGCATTTTCTCCTTTCTTTGATTTGACAATGATTTGACAATGCATTTTAAATTTCACTAAAGTAAGGACTTTCTATTGTTTAAAGGCAGTCTTATTTGGTAAAACATAAGGTAGCAAACTCCAGCACACAGAGTTAGTGACAGTGTTACAAAATTATATAACCTTAAAGCAAAAAGGGACCTGATTTCATTTAGGAATAAATTTCCATGTTAGCTTTCTTCTTCTAGAGATGAAGATTTCACTGTGTCCTTTGGTCTTCTTTCTGCCATTTAACTTCTATACTACCAGGATCATAATGTTATTTTGCTGAATTTTTTTTCTATTTTAAGCACAAAATCCTCCAGTTCTGCCCTTTTTAGAAATAAGAACTATTTAGTCAATTAGACTCTGAACCTGCTAAACTGCATTTTTACAAATCCCTAAATGTGCGTTTATAAATCAGTGATAACATCAGCTCAGTAATTATCCTATGTAAACTTATAAGTGTGTTTTCTTTTGGTTTGGGTGTGTGAGTATATTGCAGACTAGACTGCAAAGGAGGACAATGAAAATAGGAAGACAAAGACATAAGTCTTGCATTCAGTTCCTAAATTCACTTTGGAAAGCTATTTTTGAAAAGTGAGCATCAGAAATAGAAAGTGAAAAAGAAAAAGCTGGGAATTTCCTGGTAGTCCAGTGGTTAGGACTCTGTACTTCTACTGCAGGGGGCATGGATTTGATCCCTGGTCAGGGAACTAAGATCCTGCATGCCGCATGGCATGGCCAAAAAAAAAAAAAAGTAAAAAAGGAAGTAGGATTGTAAGATATTTATATATTAGTTACAGAAAATGATAATGGGTTTTTGTTAATGTCACATTTTATTTGCTTAGCTCCTGCAGAAGACATTAAGAAAAAAAATGTATAAAATTCTAACAAAGGAGGAAAAGGTTTTTGCTTTTAAACTAGGAATAGATTTTTTAAAAGTCTCTCACTCTCTGGGCAATTTTGGAATCGTGAAAGCAGCTGTGTGTCCCTTACAGGGTATCAGGCACTCACTCTCTTTCAGCAAGACAGGGTGAGCTGGAAGGCAAGCTGGGGTTGCCTGCACTTTTCCTGGCTTCCTTCAAGTTCTTAAACATATTAAGAGTTCACAGCAATTTTTGTCAATGAGTTACATTTCTCATTTCTAGGGTTGAGCCCTGACGCTCTGCTCAAGACCATAGCCTCCCAGATCCTGTTCCCTGGGAAGGGAGAAGGAAGAAAGGACAGGGCAGAAACATGCTGGGATCAGGTGAGAGGGTTTAGTTTCATGGTCATTTTTGACCTGAGCAGCTGTGGGGGGTTGCTTTTGAACTTAGCCACCGTCTATAGATGGGTGCCCACAGATATATAGGTCACCAAACCTTCCTGTTTTGGTTTTCTCTTGTATTAAAGGCACTAACTTTATTGTGGTCACAACACACACTTCTATCAAATCATCCTGTGGTACACCTTAAGCTGACACAATGTCAATTATATCTCAGTAAAGTTGGAAAAAGGTAAGGGCACTGAAGACTACTTATTTCAGAGGAAGTTCTGAGATAAGATGACAGGATTTCCCTGTGAGAGAAGATAAATGCTTTTCTTTAGGATAATAAACATTCCACAATTCCATAGAGGCAATCCTTTATTTGTTCTTCCTGCCCTGACAATGGGAAGTCACAAAGCCTCATTCACCTTTTACCCAAGGTCACGCAAGCACAAACTTCAAGGAAAAGGATAAAGATAAGGTAAAAATCCCTAGGAAGGAGGTAGTAGTATAACCTACTGTTCAGAACTTTTCCACGTCCTTCTTCCTTAGTTTTTGCTCTGCCTCAGATTCCCGGGCTCTGCCGCCACTGTATCTGCCTCTGGAGCATTTCCATTATTTATCTTGATTTAGGTATGGGAGATCAGTTTTTCTCTGGGTTCAGCTGGGACTTAGTTGGAATTGGTGGGGGATGGGGTGGGGCGGTGGCGGGAAGAACTGAAGGAAAAGAAAGCAAATATGAGAGCAGAGAAATGGATAGGTTTACAAATCCCAGATTTTTTATCCTAATCTCACCAAGGTTCAGCTATAGCCTGGTTAGATTGGCACTGTTTGAGGAGCTTACCCAGCTTCAGTTCTTTTTCCTGGCCTCCACGCTGTCTGGCCAGATAGGGTGGAGGCTAGATTGAGCTCCTTGGATTTCTGGCCCAACGTCACTTTGGAACAAATGATCTCTGGTGGAATCTCAGGAAGGATTTTTGGTTTCTCTGGAGCTTGCCTCTGTGTCTGTTCTCTAGGATCAGCTCTCTGGCTGTCTGTTCCAGCTTGGGGCTCAACTGATTTTCCTTCACACAAATCCCAGAATTTGGGGCTCAGCTTTGTTTCTCTGTCTTTCTAAGTAGAAAAAAACATCTTCCTCCCTGATTTGCAAGGATTCTGCCTCTAATCTTCAGGCATTCGGAATCAGCTCCAGCATTCCCGTTCATGTTTACGGCTCTGGCCCTTGGAAATTCTACTTTTGCTCTAATCCCTTCCTTTCTGCTTGGCTTGTCTCAAGTGAGTAGTTAGGGCTAGGTTTACCTTTGGGTGTGATATAGTACAATTTCTTCATTTTACACTAAGTCAATATCTGAGCTTCTCTCATGTAGCTTGGGTGGCCACAGTCCCCTAGAGCTTTGTCTTCCTCAAATGATGAGAAGCAGACATCTTCTCTATTTCTGCTTGAAAATATACACATCACTCATGGACCTCACCACTTTGTGGGAGCAAGCTTACTGGATGTGACCCTTTAGTTGTACCATTTAAACACACACACACACACACACACACACACACACACACACACACAGTCCTGCTCACCAGTGAGGAAAGAAGAGTTTTCCCACCTCCAAGATTTTTTTCTGCAAAGGTTTAAAATCCCTGAACAAACAGTTTGGGAGCCCTGGCTATAGTTTTTACACAAAACAACTGAGCTTCTGGAGGCTTACATGGGGGTCAAGCACATAGGCTCTGGAAGCAGGCCATTGGATTTGAATATTAGCTTTGCTACTTACTAGCTAGTTAGCTATTGTCAAATTACTTATCCACTTTGTGCCTTAGTTTTCCATCTGGAATATGGAAAGAAATAATAGCAACTACTACTATGGTTATTGCAACCATTACTTAATACCTGTAAAGCATATAGAACAGGGCCTGGTACATCATAAGTACTTGGTAAATGTTAGCCCCCATTATTACCACTGTACAGGTCTCTTGAATAGATAAAATTTTTAAAAAGTAATGGTTGGTATAGTGGTTTTAGCAGTAGGACTTTAACTAAAATTTAGAGATTAGTTAAGGGTAGCTCCAATGAACAAAAATGGACTGTGAGAGAAGATCCTTACTTGAAATGTTGAATAACTGTATTTCAGTTGTAGGTACAGGAACCACCCAACATTTCTGCCACATTTTGTATTTGTGCTAGTATTCTCCTGTCCAGGAAAGTATCCACCAAAGTTATTTCTGTTTATGACTGGTTCTGCAGTTCAACTAGCTCACTACAAACTCAGATTCCATCTAACATGGGGCTGGCC
This sequence comes from Mesoplodon bidens, assembly GCF_964165515.1. Lineage (NCBI taxonomy): Eukaryota > Metazoa > Chordata > Mammalia > Artiodactyla > Ziphiidae > Mesoplodon > Mesoplodon bidens. Next base: position 21,950,481 of record NC_138164.1, on the reverse strand, counting down.
TAGTCCCTTGCTTAGTGTCAACAGGCATGCATATCCAAGGGATTCCAAGAAAACCTGTTACAAAAGACCTAACAATCCTTCTTATGGGATAGATCAAGTGGTCTCACCCTCTTCCAAAACAAATCCAAATACATCTTTCATCAAAGCCAAAACTCAGATGAGAAGGTTCACTTCCTTATATGAATAGATTCTAATGTAATAGCATCAATAACAGTGCTGAGCATGTTCCAATACAAATATACCAACCAAAATGTGAAAAACAGACACTTATCAGCACAGAATCAGAATAATTTCTCATTATAACATCGACTGGGGACTTCCCTGGTGGCGCAGTGATTAAGAATCCACCTGCCAATGCAGGGGACACAGGTTCGAGCCCTGGTCTGGGAAGATCCCACATGCCGCAGAGCAACTAAGCCCACGCACCACAACTACTGAACCTGAGCTCTAGAGCCCACCTGCCACAACTACTGAGGCCCACATGCCTAGAACCCGTGCTCCGCAACAAGAGAAGCCACCTCAATGAGGAACCTGCGTACCGCAATGAAAAGTAACTCCTCTCACTGGAACTAGAGAAAGCCCATGTGCAGCAACGAAGACCCAATGTAACCAAAAATAAATATATGTATATATAAAAATATATAAAACAAAAAAACAGCGACTGTACATATGCAAACAAATATGGAGTCATGCTTCCACATGGAAAAGAATGAATATACATATGAGAATTTCTTTGAATCATTTACCCATCACTTCCTTCCTCACTTTTCCCCTTCAGATCTACTATGCTCTTTCCCGGAGCATCAGCACAGAACTTTTGGTTACAAAGATTATAGATTTTTTCCCTCTCAAACCCCCTTATCCACCACTATTTCAAGGAAGGTCATTAGATTAGTCTAAAAGGACTTCCTTTTTAACCTTTCTATTTTTCTTTTTTCCTTCCTTTTAATAAACCTATGGATTTTAGGGTGAAAACATTCAGACTTTCACCATTAAGTATCATGTTAGCCATAGGTATTTTATAAATGTTGTTCATCAAATTAAGGAAGTTCCCTTTTAGTCGTAGTTTGTTGGCATTTCTATCATGAAAGGGTGTTGGATTTTGTCAATTGCTTTTTCAGTGTCTAGTGAAATGATTACATAGATTTTGTCCTTTATTCTACTAATATAATGTATTTCATTAATTGACTTTTGAATGTTAAAGCAATTTTACTTGTTTGAGGTAAACTCTACTTGGTTGTGATGCATAATCTTTTCTATACATTGCTGAGTTCTGTTTACTAATATTCTATTAAGAATTTTTATGTCTATGTTCATGAGAGATATTAGTCTGTAGTTTTCTTTTCTTGTGATGTATCTTTAGTATCAGGAAAATGCTGCTTCATAATATGGTTTTGGGAAATGTTCCCTCTTCCTCTACTTTATGAGAGTTCCTATAAGACTGATATTATTTCTACTGTAATGTTTGATAGAATCCAACAGGGAAGCCTTCTGGGTCTGCGATTTTCTTTGTGGAAAGGTTCTTAATTAAAATTCCATTTATTTACATGATATAGATCTTCAAATTTTCTATTTCTTCTTGAGACAGTTCAGTTGGCATGAAGTAGTTTGTAGTATTCCTTTTAATTTCTGTTGGGTCTTTCTCACTTTTGATTTAGGTAATTTGTGTCTTCTCTCTCTCTTTTTTTTTTTTTTTTTTTGCGGTACACGGGCCTCTCACTGTTGTGGCCTCTCCCGTTGCGGAGCACAGGCTCCGGACGCGCAGGCTCAGCAGCTATGGCTCATGGGCCTAGCCGCTCCGCAGCATGTGGGATCTTCCCAGACCAGGACACGAACCTGTATCCCCTGCATCGGCAGGCGGACTCTCAACCACTGCATCAACAGGGAAGCCCTTCTCTTTTTTTTACTTTGTCAGTCTAACTGAAAGTTTATCAATTTCGTTGACTGTGTTAAAAAGTTTACTTTTGGTTTTACTGATTTTTTTTCTATTGTATCCTTATTTTCTATTTCATTTCTTCCTTTTTTTTTTTTTTTTTCCTGCGTTGGGTCTTCGTTACTGCATGTGGGCTTTCTCTAGTTGTGGTGAGTGGGGCATACTCTTCAGTGCGGTGTGCGGGATTCTCATCACCGTGGCTTCTCTTGTTGCGGAGTGTGGGCTCTAGGTGCGCAGGCTTCAGTAGTTGTGGAGTGTGGGCTCAGTAGTTGTGGTTTGCGGGCTCTAGAGCACAGGCTCAGTAGTTGTAGTGCACGGGCTTAGTTGCTCTGTGGCATGTGGGATCTTCCTGGACCAGGGATTGAACCCCTGTCCCCTGCACTGGCAAGCGGATTCTTAACCACTGAGCCACCAGGGAAGTCCCTATTTCATTTATTTCTTCTCCGACTCTTTATTTTTTTAATTCCATCTATTTGCTATAGATTTGATTTGCTCTTTTTCCAGCTTCTTAAGGTGAAAACTTACATTATACATTTTAGATCTTTTTTCCTTTTTAATAGCAGCATATAAAGCTATAAATTTCCCTTAGTTGTACTCCATAAATTTTGACATGTTGTGCTTTCATGTTTATTCAGTTCAATATGTTTTCTAAGTTTCTTTGTGATTTCTTCTTTCACTCATGATTACTTAAAAGTATGCTGCTTAATTTCCAAATATTGGAGAGTCTCCAAATTTCTTTCTGTTGTTGATTTATAATTTGATTCCATTGAGGTCAGAGAACATAGTTTGTATGATTTCAATAATTTTTAATCAATTGAAACTTGTCTTATATCCTAGCATATGATCTCTACTAGAGAATGTTCCATGTCTGAAAAAAACATGTATTCTGCTGTTTGAGTTTAGAGTCCTCTATATATCAATAAGACCAAGTTGGTTGGTGGTTCTGTTCATGTCTTCTATATCTTTACTAATTTTCTGTCTACTTGCTCTATCAATTACTTTGAGAGGAATATTGAAATCTCAAACTACAATTGTTGAATTGTCTATTTCTCCTTTCCATTCTGTCAGTTTTTGCTTTACGTATCTTGTGGCTGTTTGTAGGTGTTATCTATTTACAATTGTTAACTACTCCTGGTGTATTGACCCTGTTACCATTATGAAATGTCCCTCTTGGTCTCCAGAAATACTTTTCTAAAGTATATTTTGACTGACATATCCAGTCCAGCTACCATATAGTTTCTGTTTGCATTATCACCCTTTTCCATACTTTACATTTTATTTTACCATTGAGTCTTTGACTCTAAAGTGTGTTACACCTAGACAAAGAAAGAGAAAATCTTATCCATTTTTTCTCTTTGTTCGGATATAGATATCTTTGTGTTTATCTTACTTAGGATTATTTGTGTTTCTTGGATCTATAAATATTCATTTTTCATCAAATTAGAGTTTTTGGCCATTATTTTTTCAAATATGTTTTTCTGTACCATTTGATCTTTCTTTTTGGGGGGGGATTCCTATTATATGTTTGATGTTCTCCCACAGGTCTTTGAGACTGTGTTCATTTTTCCCATCTTTTTTTCTTTTACTCTGTTGTTTAGATTGAACAATTTCTTTTTTTTTAATTAATTAATTTATTTATTTATTTTTGGCTGCATTGGGTCTTCATTGCTGTGTGTGTGGGCTTTCTCTTGTTGCAGCGAGCAGGGACTACTCTTCATTGTGGTGCGCAGGCTTCTCATTACAGTGGCTTCTCTTGTTGTGGAGCACAGGCTCTAGGAACGTAGGCTTCAGTAGTTGTGGCTTGAGGGTTCTAGAGCGCAGGCTCAGTAGTTGTGGCATGCGGGCTTAGTTGCTCTGCAGCATGTGGGGTCTTCCTGGACCAGGGCTTGAACCTGTGTCCCCTGAATTGGCAGGCAGATTCTTAAACACCGCACCACCGGGGAAGTCCCCAGACTGAACAATTTCTATTGCTCTATTTTGAGTTCACTGATGCCTCCTTCTGACATCTCAGATCTGCTGTTGAGCCAATATAGCAATTTAAAAAAATTTTTTAGTGTGGCATTTTTAACTCTAGAATCTCATTTTTAAAAATAGTCTATATTTGTCCATTGTTATTCTCAATTTGTTGAGGATATATATTATATATATATATATATATAATATTGTCACAATATTTTTTAAAATTATTTGAACTTATTTATAATAATATATTTGAAGTCTCTTTGTGATAAATCCAACATCTGAGCCCACTAAAAGTCAGTTTCTGCTGATTACTTTTTACTTTCCTGTTTCTTTGCATATTTCATTTCCTTTTTTTTTTTTTTTTGTAAAACTAGACATTTTATCTAATATGTTGTAGCAACTATGGATTTTGAGATTTGTCGGTGGGGGGGTATCTCTCCTGGACTTGAACTGCTGATTTTGTCTTCCCTGCAGTATGCAGCTGTTGATATGTCTGCTGACATTTTCATTGCAATTTTTATTTCTTTCAGCCTAACCTCCTAGGGTTTACTTTTGTATTTTCATGACTTAGTAGTCAGCCAGTGATTTGGACAAAGTTGTTTCCAGGTACCCCAAGCCTATAAGGCTTTCACACTCTGCTGATCAATTTGTGTGGTGATTGGGTAGGGCATTCAAAGCTTAGCCAATTGTCAAGTGTCCCTTGGCTTTTGCTTTCTACTGAGCTCTCTTGTGTCTCCTTTGTGTGTATGTAGAGTTTCCCAGTCATCCAGAGATGTGTGAAGAATTTATTTAGCAGATATGAGATGAGTAATTCTTCAGTGGTGTCACATGCAGATGCAGAAAGAAGTAAAAATCATAAAGGCATAAGGCATTGATGGACTCATAAAGAAGCATGCTTGGGAGAGTAAAAGATGAAAAAATTACTAGTTAATATAACTGAAAAGGGACCACGATTAAGTCACTTAATCAACTGGTAAGGAGATGGTTTGTGTGTATCTCTTAAAGTGTTAGGCTTAGCTTAGCATATTATGACCTAGTGGGTCCTATACATAGTTTAATTTTTTATGTGGTATAAAATGTCCTTCAAGATCTGGCCCAATGTCTTCTTATCAGCCTCATTTTTCATGTCCCATCATTTTCACTTCTGCATGCAGTCCCACACATCATTTCATATGCCTCAATTACTTCACATGTCTCTATTTGTCTCATCATTTAAGACCCAGAGAAAATATTATAAATTTTTGATACCATTTCTGATTTCTGAAAGCCAAGTATACTCTTCTCTGTGTGTTACAAACAAGAGGGAAGGAAAGAATTTTCAATAAATGATGGGGTTTTGGCTTGTTCTGGTACAGAGTAAGATTCAACTTATATCCTCATCTCCTTTCACACACCAAAATAAATATCTGATAGACATTTTTTAAGTGAAGTATAAAAAAAGATAAGAGGGATTTTGGTTAAATATGATAGACTGAACAAAAGAAAGGACTTCTGACTTTTCTCTTCAAAACTCACTAAAATCACCTAAGTGCCTACTTAGGTGAGAAGGTAACAAGTGAAATAGTCTCAGCCTTTGAGCCTTTGGGCTCCAGAAAGATTCAAGCATGTAGTCTTCAGCAACCTTTGAAGACAAAGGTACAGGGTTGGCCTGAAGACAGAAGGATTGGTTGAAAGGAGAAGTTAGTACACCCAGTTCTCCTCCTCTATTCTATGACCCTCTCCCTTGCTTGTGCAGAAAACTGGAGCAAAATTCATTCTCTGGAGGAACTGAACCAGAGGCTTTGAACTCTGGAAAATGAGGCATAGATGAAAGTAGGGGTGAGCCACCAATATATTGAAAAGGGCAGGTTTTGGAGGTGTCAAATTAAAGTTTTAATAATAATTAGTCCTCTGTCTATAGACCAGCTATTCAACTATCTATTCTGGAAATGGTGAACCACTTCTGCAGACCAGCTCTGGTCCAGACCCTCTGGCAACTTACACACCATGGACAGGCTGTGTCTTTCGGTGGTAGCCATGCTCTCTTTGAAGAGGTCTCATGTCTCTGCTCAATCTCTTGTTTCTACATTGTTCACTCTTTCTTAGACTACAGCTTCTTTTTTGTACTTGCTACTTATGGATATTTGAGTCATCTTTACCCTTTTTAATAGTTAACTACCTTTTGTTAGTTAACAATTATTTATTTTAAATTTCCCTTGCTCTAATTACTGGCATGGTTTCTGTCTCCTAACTGAACTCTGACTGCTATAGAATTCATATCTGGGGTGGTCCCAGGAGACAGACCCAAAAAGATGAATTTGTGGATTGGGTAACGTGTTGGGCTTCTTGCCAATGGGAAACAAGATGCTAGTAATCCATGGAATGCAGCAACATTATAATTAACTTATCACCTATGGTTAATTAAGTGCCAGTGAAATAAGTGTCGTGGGAGTCCACGCAGCTGTACTTGACTATTATAGACTCTTCTGAGTGCATTGGAGTGCTTACAGAATGAAAATGAAAATCTCAGGTTCTATAACACTTAGTTAAAATCATGGTCTTAGAACAACAGAACTATGACATCTTTAAAAGAAGCTCAGTTCTTGTCGCTACAGAGCTGATGTTGAAAATCAAACATAAAACTTAATAATGTGGGTTGCAGAATTATAACATTGGTTAAATTTACTGCCTCACTAAGTAACTCATGTGAAAATTAGGGCATTGATTGGGACATTATGGCACCCTGAAACTTGATGTGAGAACATCTAGTTAGACTCATATGAAACTGAGAATCTAAGCCTCCCTTAACCCCAATCATAGCTTTCTATCTTATGTCTGAGATTACTAGTCTTCCTGTGATAATCTCACTTCAGACATATGCTTTACAAGGGGATATTCTTTCTTCTCAATACCCACCACAATCACTTTCTGTTTTCATTATACCTGTAAGTATGGTCAAATTTCATCATATTTCGAAGGGCCAAAACATTTATGGGGGATAACATATTGCACACCAAACCAATTGCAAGATTTTATGAATTCGTTTCAGCAGAAACTGGGAAATGTGTGTGGAAGTGGAGGCTAAAGGTGTTAGACTAAAGAGGGAAGATATAAAAATAGGCTAATTAAATTAATGTGGATGCACTTACTGGAGATTTCAGATTTAATATATTAATTCATGCAGCTGTAGTTGCCTCTAGTAACTTACCTGATGGATTTACTGAAACTTGGACTGATTGGTGACAATGAGATTGAGATGCCAGAGCTTCCCTGCATGATGTGCAGAAGGGAACCCAAAGGTTTAGGGAGATAGGAAGGTTGGAGTGGATTTATTATGTGTGACCTGCACACCTACTATTAAACTACAGTCCCTTCTAAGTCTTGGCACACTTCCAGGGGTACCTGTCCCCCAGTTTGAAGTCCCTGATGTAGAGATTATTTCAAGACACTGTCTCTAAAGGGAAAAAAATAAAATAGTAACTCGAGAGGGATGTAAAGTCAAGAGAGTTTATTTTATTTGGTTTTTTTTTTTTAACCAACATTCTTAAATACGTTAAAGAGGCAGGTAGAGGAGACAAGAGGGAGAGAAAATGAAAATCCAGGCAAGAGGTTATATAAATACATCATAGCACGTGTCAAAAAAATATAGTCCTGAGGATCATATTTGAACATGGCAAGATTATAACTCCAGGAATTAATCTGTTGCTTTCTGGTTTTCCTCCCTTCCTTTCCATACTCTCATTGGTATTGGAGGACACTTTATTTTTCTTCCCCAGAGCACTATGATAGCCATGAGTTACCCAATTAGTGAGACGAAACAAAAGGTCAAAGAAGGAAGCTGTGGAAGCTTTATCTTCTAGGGCTTACATGAGACTCTGGTTGGGGAAGGCAGGGGAAAGAGTGTAGAAACTAGGTTTAGAAAGATGAGGAAAGGACACTTTCAGCCTGTGAAAACAGACTGGATGCAGAGCAGCTTGCTACCAACAACCCGCCCGTGCCCCAGCCAGCCAGTGCTGCAACCTCCTACCCAGTCCTCCTTGCCTGTGGTCAGCCTACCCTGTAGTGTTCTTATACATTAGTGAGCCTCCTCCTCTGGACACCTTGTGATAGTAGTAGAGGTGGTGTATCTCCCTCCCAAGGTAGGATGGAAAGAACCAATTGGAAATTTCCTTATGCACTGGGCTAGAGTGGATATTGGGCCCTGTTATTTGTGTAGGTCATAGCTGTGTTATGGTGCTGCTAATCTTTTATACAGAAACCAGTTAATTGTTTCTTGAGCTCCTATCTGTAGGTTTTCAGTTGGTTTTATTTGTTATGGACTGAATGTTTGTGTCCTCCTGCCCCCAAATTCATATGTTGAAACCCTACCCCCTGATGTGATGGTCCTTTGGGAGGTAATTAGAATTAGATGAGGTCAAGATGGTGCAGCCCTCATGAATGGGATTAGTGTCCTTATAAGAGTCACAAGAGAGCTTGCTTTCTCTCTTGGCTCTCCCATGTGAGGGCACAGTGAGAAGGCAGCCACCTACAACCCAGAAGAGGGCTCTCTCCAAAACCATGCTGTTACTCTGATCTTAGACTTCTAGTCTCCAGAACCGTGAGAAATAAATGTTTGTTGTTTATAAGCCACACAGTCTATGGTGTACTGTTACACCAACCTGAACTAACTAAGACATTTTTAGAAGTAGTGATTGTATAAGCCTGGTGACTGGGCTCAGGAGTTAAAACTTGGAACATCTACCTTATGAGAATTATGACTTTGGTCTCATTGACACATAACCCTGTAATGGACATAAACAAACAAATAAAAATTTACTTAAATCTTGGAGGCTTATAGAGCTATAAATTAAGGACACAGATATTTAAAAATGTATAAATACTTTTTTTGATATGTATTACCTTTGAAGTATGACTGATGACCTATATGGAGACATAGAAAAGCAACTGAAAAACAAACAAATAAATACAAGCAAAGATGTGTGAATTATATATTTGCAAACACTGTACCATTTCGAACAAGGTCTGTGAAGACCTATTCACTTTCTATCTCAAATATATTCCAAAAAAATGAATCTGTCATCTGCCTGAGAATTGAGGAACACATACATTGATTACAATATACCTTTGGGACTCTGTTGGAAGTATGGCTACATTCTCCTCATATTGTACTTTTTACTGTCAGTTCAAAAAATAAGTGCCATAAATTTGGAAATAATATTGGAATATATAAGTTGTTAAATGTCTAATAGTAGATCGACTCTTAAAATGCTTCTGCTCTGTTTTACTGAAGTTTAGTTTAATACATAGGCCATTTTTACAAAATTTGGTACCAACATGTAAATAAGCTTCAAATGAAGAGCTAAACAATAAAGTCAAAATACATGTTTTGAATCATTTTTATATTCATTAGTAGTACTAATGATGATATACAGTCCAAAGAGGAAGGAACACTCCCAAACTCATTCTATGAGGCCAACATCACCCTGCAACAAAAACTAGACAAGGATTCACACACACACACACAGAAAGAAATTATAGGCCAATATCACTGATAAACATAGATGCAAAAATTCTCAATAAAATATTAGCAAACTGAGTTCAATAATACATTAAAAGGATCATACACCATAATCAAGTGGGATTTATGCAGGGATGCAAGGATGGCTCCATATCCACAAGTCAATCAGTGTGATACACTACATCAACAAATTGAAGAATAAAAGATCCATTTCAATAGATGCAGAAAAAGGTTTTGGCAAAATTCAACATCCATTTATGGTAAAAACTCTTCACTAAGTGGATATAGCAGAACATATCTCAAAATAAAAGAGGCCATATATGACAAGCCCACAGCTAACATCATACTCAATGTTGAAGCATTTCCTCTAAGATGAGGAACAAGATCAGGATGCCTACTCTTGTCACTTTTCTTCAACATAGTGTTGGAAGTTCTAGCCACAGCAGACAAGAAAATGAAATAAAAGGAATCCAAATTGGAAAAAAAGAAGTAAACCTGTCACTGTTTGCAGATGACATGATACTATACATAAAAAATCCTAGACACTACTAGAACTCATCAATGAATTTGGTAAGGTTGCAGGATACAAAATTGATATGCAGGATACAAAACTGATACACAGAAATCTATTGCATTTCCATACATTAACAACAAACTATCAGAAAGAGAAATTCAGAAAACAATGCCATTCACAATCTCATCAAAAAGAATAAAATACCTGGAAATAAATCTAACTAAGGAGGTAAAAGACCTGTACTAAGAAAACTATAAGACACTGATGAAAGAAATTGAAAATGACACAAAGGGAAAGATATACTGTGCTCATGGATTGGAAAAAATTAATATTGTTAAAATGACCATAATAACCTAAGCAATCTGGGTATTAAAATACCAATGGCATTAAATTAAAATACCAACGGCATTTCCCACAAAACTATAACAAATAATTGTAACAAATAATTCTGTATGGAAACACAAAAGACCCCAATTAGACAAAACAATCTTAAGAAAGAAGAACAAAACAGGAGGTATCATGCCCCCTGATTTCAAACTATACTACAAAGCTAAATTAATTAAAACAGTATGTTACTGGCACAAAAACAGATACAGAGATAGAACCTAATAGAGAGACTAGAAATGAACCCACACTTACATGGACAATTAATTTATGACAAAGGAGGCAAGAATATACAATGGGGAAAAGACAGCCTCTTGAATAAGTGATGTTGGGAAAACTGGACAGCTACATGTGAAACAATCTAACTGGACTATTTTCTCATGCTATATACAAATAAACTCAAAATGAATTAAAGACTTAATTTGAAGACCTGAAACGATAATACTTCTAGGAGAAAATATAGGCAGTACACTTTTTGACATCAATCTTAGCAATATTTTTTTGATATATCTCCTCAGGCAAGGGAAACAAAAGCAAAAATAAGTAAATAGGGCTACATCAAACTAAGAAAGTTTTGCACATCCCTTCCCCATTCATAGTTATATTGCACAAAAATATAAGAGCCTGTAAGTAAACAGGAGGCCTGGTCCTTAATCTACATAGTTGCTGGAGGCTACACTTGATCTTTCAGTACCACATGATGCCATTTTCAATTGCTCCTCAGTATTGCTTCACTGGGAAAGTAAAGAGATACAATGATCTTCTCTACTGACCACAGACTCAGCTACAGAGGACCCTACCTCTGCTCTCAGAACTGTAGTAGTTGGTGACACAGGTAACACACACCTGAGGTCCTACCCCTCTAAGGCACTGGGTAGTAGCCATTCAAGGACATTTGTAGAATCTGTTTCCCATCCTTCCCAGTCTTGCGACTCTCTCTCTTCCCCAGACTAGATCCCTCTCTTCTCTTAAATAAATCAATTCTGTCCTCCAATTAGCCTACATTAAAAAATAAAAACATCTTCCATGAGCTCTTCCGTGGTGACCAAGAAGCCCTATTCTCAATTTACAAAGGCCTGGGTTCTTTCTTTAGAGGGAACTATGGTATGGTGGTGAGGAAGTCCCTCTGTTATCACTTAAACTTGCATTCACCCACAAATAACAGGAAAACCACCCACAGTTGCTTAAAAGATAGAGGTTCATTTTTCTCACTTATCAAGAAGTTAAATGCTGGTCTTGGTTCTGTAAGTTAGTTATGTCACAGTGGACACACCTATGATTTTCCTGACTTTTTCTTTCAAGGTTACAAATGGCACTGCAGATCCAGCCATCAATTCTGCATGAGAAAGAGAAAGAATGGGGTAAAGGGAAAGAGGCAACAGCACTGGTCTCATCAGTTTTCTTTTTGCAGGAAAGTAGAAACTTTCTCAGAATCCCCTCTCCCTTCACCAGTAGGCTCCAGTTGCATCCCATGGGTCAGCACTGGGTCCTAGGGCCATGTCTAAATGCAAAGAAAGATGGAAAAGAATGTATCTTGCTTTTCAGGCTGTATAGTAGGAGGCATAAATGGATGGGTGAGAGGTTTGGGAATGGCTTGGTAGGAGCCATTTAACATTATCTTCCACAACCCCTCATTCTTTCCTGCTGAGTAGGAAACAAGGCAGTCAATTTCTCAAATACAATATGCTAACACTTGTACCAGAGCAGTTTATTACATAAATGTGATGCCCAGACACTGCAGATAAGAGTCACTGTACTCCAGTAGGTCACAGAAAAGGAGGAGCAGAGCATATTGTGCATCAGAAATGAGGAAAAAGTGGCCAGAGGACAGCCAAGTGTTGGAAGAGTTAAGAGTGAAATGGGAAAGAAGCACAGAGACATTGATATAGAGAAGCACCCAGAAAATGACAGCCTGAGGCCCAGCACCCACAAGGCCCAGGTCAGGAGCAGAAAGGGAAGAAATGTAGATGCTGCAGACCAGGCATCACACTTGAGCACACACTGAAGAGCATGCACTTGGTTGGAAGGGATTAAGGGATTCTGAGGGCCAAGTCAAGTTGATACTGTTTGTTACTATCATTTTGATCTTACCATATACCTGGACTGGAGTGGGAAAACATATTACACAATTAAATTTGATATATCAATAAAGTTGCACTTGACAAATATAGTTCTTTTATCATTTTGAAAAGAAGATGCTTTGTCATAAATAAGAACTATCTGGTGGTTGAGAGGTCACTGAGACTATAAACACAGAGGTCAGAGAAATGAAGATAAATTCTCCATTCAATTCCATATTCCAATTCCATAAATTACAATTCTTTTTATGCTATTAATTAAATTCCTTTTCTTCACATAGGCTCAAACCATTAGGAATCGTACCTGTGTGCGAGTACATGAGAATTCACATGTATTCACATACAAGAAAATCTTCTTTCTTGTTCTCTTTTCTCTTACCAACTAATTTATCAATTCAACAGTTATTTTTAGAACACCCACTCTTTCCTTCTACGCCTTTTCTACTTCTTGCAATGCAAACCTAAAGGGAGTCATGATGGGAATTACAGGTGGTGGTTTGGGTTGAGAAGATATAACAGAAAACATATCCACTCTGGATTGATATGTAGAAATTTCTCTCCCCCATCTCCCCCACCTCCTCCCCACCCCGCATCTCAGGTCCTAGAAGCAGAGATCAATAATAAGCTAGAAGGATTCATTACATGTCTAGCTCTACCGCTATCATGCTGGGTATGTCACAAGACTTCTCTCAGTTTCATTGCTTTTTTATTAAGACAAAACTGGTATTATTCCTTTCTTTCCCATTTTCCTTTCATCTCTCTTGTCTGACTACGTAACAGATCTGTTACACAGATAAATGAGATATTGCTGGTCACATTTCTCTGGGAAAAAGCAAAAGCAAACTATACATGAAAAACATTTTTCTTCAATAGAGCTTTTATGCCTACCACTAATAGGTCAGCTCAGAAGGAGGGATGTGCAACTGTCTTGAGAGTATTAGAGAATGCTGTTATGCACATTTGTGAGCTGCCTTTTCTATTTATAGATGTTAACCAGAACACATGATTGCTTCCTTTACTGGCTTCCCTGATACCTCAATCTAAGTTGTATAACTATGTATGATATCTTGACATCCCCTGTAATTTTCCTTTTTACTATCATCACATTCACTTATGTAACCTACATTTGAAGAGTACTTAGAATGTATCAGACGCTCATTGTTCTAGGCATTGGGATACAAGAGTGAATGAGGCAAAGTTTACTGTGCTCTTGAATCTTGTATCTCTTGGAGAGACACACAGTAGACACACACACAATGTCAGGGAGTGATAAGAACTAGAAAGAAAATAAAGCAGGTCAAAAGGATCAAGAGAAGGAGATGGAGAGGTTGTGCTGTTTCAGTAATTTAGTTTAGTAGTAAGGGAAGTCCTCTCTGAAAAGTTAACATTTGAATAGAGACACATATGAACTGAAGAATAGAGCCTTGTAATATCTAGGTGAACAATATTCTAGGCAGAGGGCCACAAATGCCAAGGCCTCAAAGTGGGAAAGTACAGAGCAAACTCCAGGAATAGCAAGAAGAGTAGGAGGGAAGGTGAGAGAAGAGGCAGGCAAAGACCAGATCATAGAGTCTTATATGTCATGGTAAGGATTTTACTCTAAGTGTCATGGGGAGCCATGGAAAGGATATAAACAAGGAAATGACATGATGAGACTTTCAAAAGTCTCACTCTCACGGCTGTGTGGAGAATAGAATAAAAGAATGGAATCAAAGAGATGAGTAGGGAATCTACTGGAATAAGCCAGATGATAGAAAATGTTGTCTTGAACTAAGATAATACTGATGAAGGTGGTTGGAGACAGTAATATTGTGATATAAATTGAAAATAAATCCAATAGTGTTTTCTGGTCAGTTGAATAAGGAGTATGAAAGAAACAAAAATTACAGCCAGTTCCAAAATCTTTAACCTGATGAACTGAATGGATACAGTTTCCATTTAATAAAATAGTGAACAGGAGGGGAGAAGTAGATTTTTGTGGAGTGGAGAAGGGAACAAAGTTCCCTATAGGACTTCCATTCAGGACGGGTTTAGTTTAAGATGGTATTAGATCTCTGAGAAGGGGCATTGTGTAGGCAGATAGACATATAAACGTGTCAAATTTAGAAAATCTGAATGTAGCAGTCATACCAAGAAATTGGGGACTTCCTTGGATGTCCAGTGATTAAGATTTTGCCTTCCAATGCAGGGAATGTGGGTTCGATTCCTGGTCGGGGAGCTAAGATCCCACATGCCTCCTGGCCAAAAAACCAAAACATAAAACAGAAGCAATATTGTAACAAATTCAACAAAGACTTTAAAAATGGTCCATCAAAAAAATCTTCAGGTCTTCCCTGGCTGTCCAGTGGTTAAGACTTTGCCTTCCAATGCAGGGAGCCCTGTTTCGATCCCTGGTCAGTGAACAAGAGCTTGCATGCCGCAACTAAAAGATCCCGCATGTTGCAACTAAAGATCCCGCATGCCACAACGAAGATCCCACATGTGGCAATGAAGATCCCGTGTGACTGGCACAGCCAAATAAATAAATAAATAAATATTTTAAGAAGAAAAAGAAATTGGACATCTATTAAAGAAATGTTTAGAAAAGGAGGGTGTGATCAACTGCATCAAATGTTTTGAGAAGCTGAGTAAGTTTGACTGAGAATGGACAATTGGATTTAGATCACCATATGAAGATCAGTGGCGATCTTGACCAGATGAATTCAATATATTATTGGGATCAAAATCCTCAGAGTTTTGATTAGACATGAAGACCTGTATAGCAATCTCCCCAACTAGTTTGTAAATTTCATGAAAGTAAGGATGATGTCTCTTTTAGTCACTGTTTTGTCTCCATTGTTTGGTCTAGTGCCTGGAGCATAGTAAACACTCCACAGATATTTGTGGAATATTCCAGTCTGTTCATACTGTTTCAAAGGAATTTATCGTCAGGAATTCCCTTGAGGATGTAGACTATTTGGGGACTTAGTGGTGATTATAGTGGAGTGGGAAGGGTAATTTATAAAGTCATTAAAGGACCACTTTTTAATTTTCATAAATATTGACTTTCTAAGTTTAAAATGGTGAATGTAAACAAGAAATTCCTGATATATGGTAACCTGAGATTTAAAAATACATGAGTGTTGTCATACCTTACCCTTCCCCCTCCCCATATCCTCAAGTCCATTCTCTAGTAGGTCTGTGTCTTTATTCCTGTCTTACCCCTAGGTTCTTCATGACATTTTATTTTTTTTCTTAAATTCCATGTGTGACAAAGTGAGACAGTGGCGTGGACATATATACACTACCAAACGTAAAATAGCTAGCTAGTGGGAAGCAGCCGCATAGCACAGGGAGATCAGCTCGGTGCTTTGTGACCACCTAGAGGGGTGGGATACAGAGGGTGGGAGGGAGGGAGATGCAAGAGGGAAGAGATATGGGAACATATGTATATGTATAACTGATTCACTTTGTTATAAAGCAGAAACTAACACACCATTGTAAAGCAATTATACTCCAATAAAGATGTAAAAAAAAATACATGCGTGTTTTTACCATTATTTGGTGCACAAAGTAAAAAATTAACTTTGAGAGAAGTCATGAGGGAGAAACAGAATTTCTCCTATAGTTATTTTCCTGAGAAAGGAACGTAAGCATTTCAGTGTTCAGAGAGCTGGGCCTGTATCTTTGAGCACATTTCCTATACATGCTCACTCAATTAGGCAACAGTATTGATTTTAGGACAGGTAACACCTAAGATTACCCAGTTGTTCATATTAGCTCAGATTCTCCTTTTCCCTAAATTCCTGGAAGCAAATTAAATACCATGGAAAACTCAGCAATTTTTTTCTCAGATTACCAGGGAACATTTGGCAAATTACTGCTTCAGTGCATAAAATAGCTTCTACTATCCCCAAAGCTTAAATGTGTCTTCCCAATGGTAGCTAATTTGCTCTGAGCTTGTGGATTTAAAAATCTGGCTCAATGAGTAACTACATAGAACAGAAAGCTGGATGTGAGTAGCCCCATGACCAGTGGAATCATAATTAAAATTAGGTCAACCAGAAACAAAAATGATTGAAATATTCTCAGGAGGAAATAGAGACCATTTGGAGAGGTTACAAGACTCCTGTCATGTAAAATATACTTCTGAAAATGATGTTGGATAAAAATGAAAAACAGTGTTTTTGAGAAAAAAGGAAGGAAATGGAAATTTCCCAGAATTTCACTTGCTATTAATATACAGTGTGTTTACCAAGAAAATTATCAGACCTAGGGAAATCTTAGGGAAAGGAAGAAGAATTCGTCAGTGAGTGATTGAAGTTTGTAACAAAAATGCAAACTGTGAAATACAGCAATAGTACTAAACTCCTCCTTAATTATCACTGAAACTGAAAATGCACTACAGACTATCCTGTGCTTGTACAACTTCCTCTTGCCCTTTGAACAGAAAAGGGAGAGGAGAGTCACAAGTTCAGGTCCAAAGGTAGAAAAAGGCTCATTGGTTATTACTAGGATCTTTTTGGACACACAGGCCTGGTAGCTTTCCCCCTTAAGTGTTGAACCTGAAAAACAGCTGTATTTTACATGTTCTAGAGGACAGAATTAATTCTGGCTCTTTCCAAGTGCTTGTGGGTATAAGCTTTAGTTATTTAGGGCAGAGAAAACCTAGAGGAATATTTGTTCCCTTGAAAGTCTATGTACAACCAGAGATTATCATAGTAAGTGAAGTAAGTCAGAAAGAAAAAGACAAATACTATATGATATCACTTATATGTGGAATCTAAAATATGGCACAAATAAACCTATCTACAAAACAGAAACAGTCTCATAGACATAAAGAACAGATTTGTAGTTGCCAAGGGGTAGGCGGGGAGGGAGAGGAATGGACTGGGAGTTTGGGGTTGGTAGATGCAAACTATTACATTTAGAATGGATAAACAGCAAGGTCCTACTGTATAGAAAACTATATACAGGAAACTATACTCAATATCCTGTGATAAACCATAATGGAAAAGAATATAAAAAAGAATGTCTATACGTGTATAACTGAGTCACTTTGCTGTACAGCAGAGATTGCCACAACACTGTAAATCAACTATACTTCAATTAAAAAAAAAGTTTATGGCTGAGAGTCTATTCATTCTCAACCTGCCTCTAACACTGGCGATTCAATAGTTTAGTCCACAGGCATTATTGAGCACCTACTCTGTGCTATTCTCAGTGCCAAGCCTTGGAGTTAAAAAAAAATTTTTAATAGCTCTTTATTGGAGTATAATTGATTCACAACACTGTGTTAGTTTCTGTTGTACAACAAAGTGAATAAGCCATATTCATACATATGTCCCCATATCCCCTCCTTCTTGAGCCTCCCTCCCACCCTCCCTAACCCACCTCTCTAGGTGGTCATAAAGCACCAAGCTGATCTCCCTGTGCTATGTGGCTGCTCCCCCTTAGCTAACTATTTTACATTCGGTCGTGTATATATGTCAATGCTACTCTCACTTCGCCCCAGCTTCCCCCACCCACCCCGTGTCCTTAAGTCCATTCTCTATGTCTACATCTTTATTCCTGTACTGCTACTAGGTTCATCAGTACCATTATTTTTGTTTTTAATTTTTTTTTTTAGATTCCATATATAAGTGTTAGCATACGGTATTTGTTATTCTCTTTCTGACTTACTTCACTCTGTATGACAGACTCTAGGTCCATCCACCTCACTACAAATAACTCAGTTTCGTTTCTTTTTATGGCTGAGTAATATTCCATTGTATATATGTGCCACATCTTCTTTATCCATTCATCTGTCGATGGGCATTTAGGCTGCTTCCATGACCTGGCTATTGTAAACAGTGTTGCAATGAACATTTTGGTACATGTCTCTCTTTGAATTATGGTTTTCTCAGAGTATATGCCCAGTAGTGGGATTGCTGAGTCATATGGTGGTTCTATTTTTAGTTTTTTAAGGAACATGCATACTGCTCTCCATATTGGTTGTATCAATTTACATTCCCACCAACAGTGCAGGAGGGTCCCCTTTTCTTTCTTTTTTTAAAATAAATTTATTTATTTATTTATTTATGGCTTCATTGGGTCTTTGTTGCTGCGTGTGGGCTTTCTCTAGTTGAGACGAGCGGGGGCTACTCTTCATTGTGGTGCACAGGCTTCTCACTGTGGTGGCGTCTCTTGTTGCAGAGCATGGGCTCTAGGCGCACGGGCTTCAGTAGTTGTGGCACGTGGGCTCAGTAGTTGTGGCTCGTGGGCTCTAGAGCACAGGCTCAGTAGTTGTGGCACACAGGCTTAGCTGCTCTGCAGCATGTGAGATCTTCCCAGACCAGGGCTCGAACCCGTGTCCCCTGCATTGACAGGCGGATTCTTTTTTTTTTTTCTTTTTTTGCGGTATGTGGGCCTCTCACTGTTGTGCCCTCTCCCGTTGCAGAGCACAGGCTCCAGATGCGCAGGCTCAGCAGCCATGGCTCACGGGCCCAGCCTCTCCACGGCACGTGAGATCTTCCCAGACCAGGGCACGAACCCGTGTCCCCTGCATCGGCAGGCGGACTCTCAACCACTGCACCACCAGGGAAGCCCCGACAGGCGGATTCTTAACCACTGTGCCACGAGGGTTCCCTTTTCACCACACCCTTTCCAGCATTTATTGTTTCTAGATATTTTTTTTTTTTACAAAGCACAAGCCCAATTGTTTTATTATTAAACAGACATAAAATTATTGTCACATTTCTCTAAACATTTCTAAATGTTCATTCTCAACTTTTATACTTATCTTACCACTTATCACTAATAGTTTACAGATCAGCCTGGGCCCATGGACTATACTTTTGAGTAGCACTAATCTCAAAATCACATTTCCCCAGTAGGTGACCACTGTGTTCTTTAGTATTTTTAATCCAGGATCCAATCAAGGATCACACATTGCATTTGGTTGCCATTTCTCTTTGATCTTTAATCCACAGCAGTTTCATGGCCTTTTGGTGGGGAGAGGGGGAAAGGGGTGGAGGTTCATTAGTTGAAATTTTTGAAGAGTCCAAGCCAGTTGCAGTGCTGAATATCCTGCAGTTTTGATTTATCTGATTTGGTTCCTCATGAGTAAATCCACATTAAACATTTTTGGTTTAAGAATACTACTTAGAGTACTTCGTGCCTTCATCACAGGAGGGCACAACATGAACATTTGCCCTGTTATCAGTGACATTAAGTTCGATTATTGGTTGAGGTAGTTTCTGTTTAGTTAGTTTTTTAAGTGCTGTAGGTCTGCATTCTAGATGATAGAATCATATAATTATTCTATTCAGTTTTTTTTCCAGTAGTTTTTTAAATTAGTTTCTGCTTTATAACAAAGTGAATCAGTCATACATATACATCTGTTCCCACATCCCTTCCCTCATGCATCTCCCTCCCTCCCACCCTCCCCATCCCACCCCTCCAGGAGGTCACAAAGCACCGAGCTGATCTCCCTGTGCTCTGCGGCTGCTTCCCACTATCTACCTTACGTTTGGTAGTGTATATGTGTCCATGCCTCTCTTTCGCTTTGTCACAGCTTACCCTTCCACCTCCCCATATCCTCAAATCCATTCTCAAGTAGGTCTGTGTCTTTATTCCCGTTTTAGCCCTAGGTTCTTCATGACATTTTTTTTTTAATTCCATATATATGTGTTAGCATACGGTATTTTGTCTCTTTCTGACTTACTTCACTCTCTATGACAGACTCTACGTCTATCCACCTCATTACAAATAGCTCAGTTTCATTTCTTTTTATGGCTGAGTAATATTCCATTGTATATATGTGCCACATCTTCTTTATCCATTCATCCGATGATGGACACTTAGGTTGTTTCCAGCTCCGGGCTATTGTGAATAGAGCTGCAATGAACATTTTGGTACATGTCTCTTTTGGAATTATGGTTTTCTCAGGGTATATGCCTAGTAGTGGGATTGCTGGGTCATATGGTAGTTCTATTTGTAGTTTTTTAAGGAACCTCCATACTGTTCTCCATAGTGGCTGTACCAATTCACATTCCCACCAGCAGTGCAAGAGTGTTCCCTTTCCTCCACACCCTCTCCAGCATTTATTGTTTCTAGATTTCTTGATGATGGCCATTCTGACTGGTGTGAGATGATATCTCATTGTAGTTTTGATTTGCATTTCTCTAATGATTAATGATGTTGAGCATTCTTTCATGTGTTTGTTGGCAGTCTGTATATCTTCTTTGGAGAAATGCCTATTTAAGTCTTCTGACCATTTTTGGATTGGGTTGTTTGTTTTTTTGCTATTGAGCTGCATGAGCTGTTTATAAATTTTGGAGATTAATCCTTTGTCAGTTGCTTCATTTGCAAATATTTTCTCCCATTCTGAGGGTTGTCTTTTGGACTTATTTATGGTTTCCTTTGCTGTGCAAAAGCTTTGAAGTTTCATTAGGTCCCATTTGTTAATCTTTGTTTTTATTTCCATTTCTCTAGGAGGTGGGTCCAAAAGGATCTTGCTGTGATGTATGTCATAGAGTGTTCTGCCTATGTTTTCCTCTAAGAGTTTGATAGTGTCTGGCCTTACATTTAGGTCTTTAATCCATTTTGAGCTTATTTTTGTGTATGGTGTTAGGGAATGATCTAATCTCATACTTTTACATGTCCCTGTCCAGTTTTCCCAGCACCACTTATTGAAGAGGCTGTCCTTTCTCCAGTGTACATTCCTGCCTCCTTTATCAAAGATAAGTTGACCATATGTGCGTGGGTTTATCTCTGGGCTTTCTATCCTGTTCCATTGATCTATCTTTCTGTTTTTGTGCCAGTACCACACTGTCTTGTTTACTGTAGCTTTGTAGTATAGTCTGAAGTCAGGGAGCCTGATTCCTCCAGCTCCGTTTTTCGTTCTCAAGATTGCTTTGGCTATTTGGGGTCTTTTGTTTTTCCAAACAAATTCTGAAATTTTTTGTTCTAGTTCTGTGAAAAATGCCAGTGGTAGTTTGATAGGGATTGCATTGAATCTGTAGATTGCTTTGGGTAGTAGAGTCATTTTCACAATATTGATTCTTCCAATCCAGGAGCATGGTATATCTCTCCATCTATTTGTATCATCTTTAATTTCTTTCATCAGTGTCTTATAGTTTTCTGCATACAGGTCTTTTGTCTCCTTAGGTAGGTTTATTCCTAGATATTTTATTCTTTTTGTTGCAATGGTAAATGGGAGTGTTTTCTTGATTTCATTTTCAGATTTTTCATCATTAGTGTACAGGAATGCCAGAGGTTTCTGTGCATTAATTTTGTATCCTGCTACTTTACCAAATTCATTGATTAGCTCTAGTAGTTTTTCGGTAGCATCTTTAGGATTCTCTATGTATAGTATCATGTCATCTGCAAACAGTGACAGCTTTACTTCTTCTTTTCCAATTTGGATTCCTTTTATTTCCTTTTCTTCTCTGATTGCTGTGGCTAAAACTTCCAAAACTAGGTTGAATAAGAGTGGTGAGAGTGGGCAGCCTTGTCTTGTTCCTAATCTTAGTGGAAATGGTTTCAGTTTTTCACCATTGAGGACGATATTGGCTGTGGGTTTGTCATATATGGCCTTTATTATGTTGAGGAAAGTTCTCTCTGTGCCTACTTTCTGCAGGTTTTTTTATCATAAATGGCTGTTGAATTTTGTCAAAAGCTTTCTCTGCATCTATTGAGATGGTCATATGGTTTTTCTCCTTCAGTTTGTTAATATGGTGTATCACATTGATTGATTTGCGTATATTGAAGAATCCTTGCATTCCTGGAATAAACCCCACTTGATCATAGTGTATGATCCTTTTAATGTGCTGTTGGATTCTGTTTGCTAGTATTTTGTTGAGGATTTTTTCATCTATGTTCATCAGTGATATTGGCCTGTAGTTTTCTTTCTTTGTGACATCCTTGTCTGGTTTTGGTATCAAGGTGATGGTGGCCTCGTAGAATGAGTTTGGGAGTGTTCCTTCCTCTGAAATTGTTTGGAAGAGTTTGAGAAGGATGGGTGTTAGCTCTTCTCTAAATGTTTGATAGAATTCGCCTGTGAAGCCATCTGGCCCTGAGCTTTTGTTTGTTGGAAGATGTTTAATCACAGTTTCAATTTCAGTGCTTGTGATTGGTCTATTCATATTTTCTATTTCTTCCTGATTCAGTCTTGGCAGGTTGTGCATTTCTAAGAATTTGTCCATTTCTTCCAGGTTGTCCATTTTATTGGCATAGAGTTGCTTGTAGTAATCTCTCATGATCTTTTGTATTTCTGCAGTGTCCGTTGTTACTTCTCCTTTTTCATTTCTAATTCTATTGATTTGAGTCTTCTCCCTTTTTTTCTTGATGAGTCTGGCTAATGGTTTGTCAATTTTGTTTATCTTCTCAAAGAACCAGCTTTTAGTTTTATTGATCTTTGCTATCGTTTCCTTCATTTCTTTTTCATTTATTTCTGATCTGATCTTTATTTCTTTCCTTCTGCTAACTTTGGGGTGTTTTTGTTCTTCTTTCTCTAATTGCTTTAGGTGCAGGGTCAGGTTTTTTACTCGAGAAGTTTCCTGTTTCTTAAGGTGGGATTGTATTGCTATAAACTTACCCCTTAGAACTGCTTTTGCTGCATCCCATAGGTTTTGGGTCATCATGTCTCCATTGTCATTTGTTTCTAGGTATTTTTTTTATTTCCTCTTTGATTTCTTCAGTGATCACTTTGTTATTGAGTAGTGTATTGTTTAGCCTCCATGTGTTTGTATTTTTTACAGATCTTTTCCTGTAATTGATGTCTAGTCTCATAGCATTGTGGTCGGAAAAGATACTTGAAACAATTTCAATTTTCTTAAATTTACCAAGGCTTGATTTGTGACCCAAGATATGATCTATCCTGGAGAATGTTCCATGAGCACTTGAGAAAAATGTGTATTCTGTTGTTTTTGGATGGAATGTCCTATAAATATCAATTAAGTCCATCTTGTTTAATGTATCATTTAAAGCTTGTGTTTCCTTATTTATTTTCATTTTGGATGATCTGTCCATTGGTGAAAGTGGGGTGTTAAAGTCCCCTACTATGAGTGTGTTACTGTCGATTTCTCCTTTTATGGCTGTTAGTATTTGCCTTATGTATTGAGGTGCTCCTATGTTGGGTGCATAAATATTTACAATTGTTATATCTTCTTCTTGGATCGATCCCTTGATCATTATGTAGTGTCCTTCTTTGTCTCTTCTAGTAGTCTTTATTTTAAAGTCTATTTTGTCTGATATGAGAATTGCTACTCCAGCTTTCTTTTGGTTTCCATTTGCATGGAATATCTTTTTTCCATCCCCTTACTTTCAGTCTGTATGTGTCTCTAGGTCTGAAGTGGGTCTCTTGTAGACAGCATATATATGGGTCTTGTTTTTGTATCCATTCAGCCAATCTGTGTCTTTTGGTGGGAGCATTTAGTCCATTTACATTTAAGGTAATTATTGATATGTATGTTCCTATTCCCATTTTCTTAATTGTTTTGGGTTCGTTATTGTAGGTCTTTTCCTTCTGTTGTGTTTCTTGCCTAGAGAAGTTCCTTTAGCATTTGTTGTAAAGCTGGTTTGGTGGTGCTGAACTCTCTCAGCTTTTTCTTGTCTGTAAACGTTTTAATTTCTCCATCAAATCTGAATGAGATCCTTGCTGGGTAGAGTAATCTTGGTTGCAGGTTTCTCTCCTTCATCACTTTAATTATGTCCTGCCACTCCCTTCTGGCTTGTAGAGTTTCTGCTGAGAGATCAGCTGTTAACCTGATGGGGATTCCCTTGTGTGTTATTTGTTGTTTTTCCCTTGCTGCTTTCAATATGATTTCTTTGTGTTTAATTTTTGACAGTTTGATTAGTATGTGTCTTGGCGTATTTCTCCTTGGATTTATTCTGTATGGGACTCTCTGTGCCTCCTGGACTTGATTAACTATTTCCTTTCCCATATTAGGGAAGTTTTCAACTATAATCTCTTCAAATATTTTCTCAGTCCCTTTCTTTTTCTCTTCTTCTTCTGGGACCCCTATAATTCGAATGTTGGTGCGTTTAATGTTGTCCCAGAGGTCTCTGAGACTGTCCTCTGTTCTTTTCATTCCTTTTTCTTTATTTTGCTCTGCATCAGTTATTTCCACTATTTTATCTTCCACCTCACTTATCCGTTCTTCTGCCTCAGTTATTCTGCTATTGATCCCATCTAGAGTATTTTTCATTTCATTTATTGTGTTTTTAATCGATGCTCGATTCATCTTTAGTTCTTCTAGGTCCTTGTTAACTGTTTCTTGCATTTTGTCTCTTCTATTTCCAAGATTTTGGATCTTGGAAATAGAATCTTGGATCATCTTTACTATCATTATTCTGAATTCTTTTTCAGGTAGACTGCCTATTACCTCTTCATTTGTTAGGTCTGGTAGGTTTTTATCTTGCTCTTTCTCCTGCTGTGTGTTTTTCTGTCTTCTCATTTTGCTTATCTTACTGTGTTTGGGGTCTCCTTTTTGCAGGCTGCAGATTCATAGTTCCCATTGTTTTTGGTGTCTGTCCCCAGTGGCTAAAGTTGGTTCAGTGGGTTGTGTAGGCTTCCTGGTGGAGGGGTAGTGCCTGTGTTCTGCTGTATGAGGCTGGATCTTGTCTTTCTGGTCGACAGGTCCACGTCTGGTGGTGTGTTTTGAGGTGCCTGTGGCCTTACTATGTTTTTAGGCAGCCTCTCTGCTAATGGGTGGGGTTGTGTTCCTGTCTTGCTAGTTGCTTGGCATAGGGTGACCAGCACTGTAGCTTGCTGGTCGTTGACTGAAGCTGGGTGCTGGTGTTGAGATGGAGATGTCTGGGAGATTTTCGCCGCTTGATATTATGTGGAGCTGGGAGGTCTCTTGTGGACCCGTGTCCTGAAGTTGGCTCTCCCACTTCAGAGGCACAGCATTGACTCCTGGCTGCAGCACCACGAGCCTTTCATCTACCCGGATCAGAATAACAGGGAGAAAAAGTAGAAAGAAAGAATTAGTAGAAGAAAGAAACAGAGAGAGAAAGAAAGGAAGAAAGAAAGAAAGGAAGGAAGGAAGGAAGAAAGAAAGGAGGGAGGGAGGGAGGAATGAAAGAAAAAGAAAGAGTGAAAGGAAGAAGGGTGGGAGGGAGGGAGGAAGGAAAGAAAGACAGGAGGGAGGGAGGGAGGGAGGAAGGAAAGAAAAAGAAAGAGTGAAAGGAAGAAGGAAGGGAGGGAGGAAGGAAAGAAGGAGAGAAAGAAGGAAAGGAGGGGGTGGAGGGAGGGAGGGAGGAAGGGAAGGTAGAAAAAAAGAAAGAGCAGGTAAAGTAAAATAGAATAAAGTATAAAATATAGTAGCATTATTAAAATTTAATAGTAATTATTGAAAAAAAAAACGGACAGATAGAACCCTGGGACCTATGGTGGAAGCAAAGCTATACAGAGAAAATCTCACACAGAAGCATACACATAGACATTCACAAAAAGAAAGCAGGGGGAAAAATCGAAAATCTTGCTCTCAAAGTCCACCTCCTCAATTTGGGATGATTCGTTGTAAAAAGAGGAAAAGGGGGAAAAGCCTGAAATCTTGCTCTCAAAGTCCACCTCCTTAAGTTGGGATAATTCGTTGTAAAAAGAGGAAAAGGGGGGAAAGTCTTAAATCTTGTCCTCAAAGTCCACTTCCTCAATTTGGGATGATTCGCTGTCCATTCATGCACTCCACAGACGCAGGGCACATCAAGTGGACCGTGGAGCTTTAATCCGCTGCCTCCGAGGCTGCATAGAGAGATTTCCCTGTCTCTGCTCTCACAGCTCCCAGGTCTCAGCCTTGGACCTGGCCCCGCCTCTGCGTGTAGGTCGCCGGAGGGCGTCCGTTCTTCGCTCAGACAGGACGGGTTTAAAGGAGCCGCTGATTCGGGGGCTCTGGCTCACTCAGGCAGAGGGGAGGGAGGGGCGCGCAGTGTGGGGCGGGCCTGCGGCGGCAGAGGCCGGCGTGACGTTGCACCAGCCCGAGGCGCTCCGTGCGCTTTCCCGGGAAAGCCGTCCCTGGGTCCCGGGACCCCGGCAGTGGCGGGGTGCACAGGCTCCCCGGAAGGCGGGGTGGACAGTGACCTGCGCTCGCACACAGGCCTTGTGGCGGCGGCAGCAGCAGCCCCAGCGTCCCACGCCCGTCTCCGGGGTCCGCGCCTTTAGCCGCGGCTCGCGCCCGTCTCCGGCGCTTCCCCAAGCAGCCCTCTTAATGCCCTCTCCTCGCGCACCAGGAAACAAAAGGGAAGAAAAAGTCTCTTGCCTCTTCGGCAGCTCCAGACTTTCTCCCCAGACTCCCTCCGGGCTAGCCGCGGCGCACCAACCCCTTCAGGCTCTCCTCCTGCCGCCAGCCCCAGTCCTCTCCCTGCGCTCCGACCGAAACCCGATACCTGAGCCTCAGCTCCCAGCCCCGCCCACCCCGGCGGCCGAGCAGACAAGCCTCCCGGGCTGGTGTGTGCCTGAGGGCACCGATCCTCTGTGCCGGAATCTCTCCGCTTTGCCCTCCGCACCCCTGTTGCTGTGCTCTCCTCCGCTACTCCGAAGCTTTCCGCCTCCGCCACCTGCAGTCTCCGCCTGCGAAGGGGCTTCTAGTGTGTGGAAACCTTTCCTCTTTCACGGCTCCCTCCCACTGGTGCAGGGTCCCATCCCTATCCTTTTGTCTCTGTTTATTCTTTTTTCTTTTGTCCTACCCAGGTATGTGGGGAGTTTCTTGCCTTTTGGGGGGGTCTGAGGTCTTCTGTCAGCGTTCAGCAGGTGTTCTGTAGGAGTTGTTCCACGTGTAGATGAATTTCTGATGTATCTGTGGGGAGGAAGGTGATCTCCGCGTCTTACTCTTCTGCCATCTTCCTCCGGGACGTCTTGTTTCTAGATTTTTAAATAATGGCCATTCTGACCGGCGTGAGGTGATATCTCATTGTAGGTTTGATTTGCATTTCTCTAATAATTAGTGATGTTGAGCATCTTTTCATGTGCCTCTTGGCCATCTGTTTGTCTTCTTTGGTGAAATGTCTATTTAGGCCTTCCACCTATTTTTTAATTGAATTGATTGTTTTTCTGATATTGAGCTCCATGAACTGTTTGTATATTTTGGAGATTAATCCTTTGTCCATTGTTTCATTTGCAGATATTTTCTCCCATTCTGAGGGCTGTCTTTTCATCTTGTTTATGGCTTTCTTTGCTGTACAAAAGCTTTTAAGTGTTGTTAGGCCCCATTTGTTTATTTTTGTTTTTATTTCCATTACTCTAGGAGGTGGGTCAAAAAAGATTTTCCTGTGGTTTATGTCAAAGAGTGTTTTTCCTATGTTTTCCTCTAAGAGTTTTAGTGTCTGATCTTACATTTAGGTCTTTAATACATTTAGTTTATTTTTGTGTATGGTGTTACGTAGTGTTCTAATTTCATTCTTTTACCTGTAGCTGTCCAGTTTTCCCAGCACCACTTATTGAAGGGGCTGTCCCAATCTCCCAATTTATCCCTCCCCCTCCCCTTACCCCCAGTAACCATAAGATTTTTTTCTACAACAGTAACTCTATTTCTGTTTTGTAGATAAGTTCATTTGTACACTTTTTTTTAGATTCCACATATAAGCGATATCATATGATATTTGTCTTTCTCTCTCTGAGTTACTTCACTCAGTATGACAATCTTTAGGTCCATCCATGTTGCTGCAAATGGCATTATTTCATTTTATGGCTGAGTAATATTCCACTTTATATATGTACCACATCTTCTTTATCCATTCCTCTGTTGACAGACATTTAGGTTTCTTCCATGTCCTGGCTATTGTAAATAGTGCTGCAATGAACATTGGGGTGCATGTATCTTTTCAAATTGTGGTTTTCTCTGCCCAGGAGTCCTGGATCATATGGTAACTCTATTTTTGGTTTTTTAAGGAACCTCCATACTGTTCTCCATAGTGGCTGTACCAGTTTATGTTCCCACAAACAGTGTAGGAGGGTTCCCTTTTCTCCACACAGACTTGATGCTTAAAATGGGGCTATACTGACATTAGAGTTAGTCAGTCCTGGGATTCATAACCCAAAATACATTTATACAATCTTGAAAATACAAAACTGATTCTTTGTCCTCCACTTGTTCTTTAGCTGGTTAAGGTTCTTTACTAGTGGAGGTGACCCAAATTTTCATTTCAGAGGGATCTAAGCACATAGTGACCCTGCTTGTGTAATGTTACTAGTGTGTTCCCTACTGACTTTTAACACTGACCATAGAGTATGTGGTGGTGTATCTGGGGATCACTTCTCTACCCCTATTATGCTAAAACTCACTTTCCCTTTATAGTCAGAGTTAACTGCCCAGTCTACACTTGAACTTTCTTTTCTGTCTGTATGCCAAGATATGAAAAAGGAAGAGTTTCATTTTCCAGTTCAGTGGAATCTTTAATATGTCCCTTGACTGAACCGTTTTTTTCACTTGGATTCTAAACCCAAAGGCCATTGCTCCTTCCAGGAAGGTGGACAATGAAATGTACTAGTGTAGTGTACTAGTGTCTTACATCAGAGGAGAGCCATCTGAAAACTAGCCTGGAACAGCTTTTTTAGTCAGCAACTCACAAGGAGTCCCCACAAGGCTACGTGTGTGAGTTGGAGGAGGGTCCTTCTCAGCTTCTAAAGTCCAGGCAGTATACTCAGTATACTCATACCAAGACTACTCAAAGTGGGGAATCCCACCCTGGGTGGGCAGGGCAGGATCTGATGCTGGGACAGCCAAGAGTCAGGTTTTCAAACCCTCTTTCACTTAAACATTATAAAAGTATTTATCTAAAAGTTTTTAGTACTCTAAATCTTTATTACATCTGAAAGTTCAAGGTACGTACCCAACTTTATTTTTTCTCCAAATGATTAAACTGGTTGTCCAAATAACACATTTCTTTTCATCATTTTATTATATAATCAAATCATATTCATATCTAATTCTGTATTCAAATATTTTATTTTAGTCTTCCTCTGTCTATTCCTGCAGAAGGATATCGATAAGCAGTAAATACTGCAGTTTAAATAACTGGCAAAATCCTCCCTAATATTCTTCTGTATTAGGATCTTCCTGGCTATTCTTACGCATTTTTATACTTCCAAATTTTAAAATTGTTTCCCCAGGTGCCAAAAGAATTCCATTAGGGCTTCCCTGGTGGCACAGTGGCTGAGAGTCCGCCTGCCGATGCAGGGGACACGGGTTCGTGCCCCGGTCCGGGAAGATCCCACATGCCGTGGAGCGGCTAGGCCCGTGAGCAATGGCCACTGAGCCTGCACGTCCGGAGACTGTGCTCCACAACGGGAGAGGCCACAACAGTGAAAGGTCCACGTACCGCAAAAAAACAAAACAAAAGAATTCCATTAGAATTTTATTGAGTTGTAATAAATTTACAGGTTGGTTTTAGGAAAAACTGACATCTTTACAATGTGTGTCTTTCAAGCCAAGAATATGACATGCCTCTTTATTTATGTATCTTCTTTTTCACTGGACAGTGATTCTTAGTGATATGAACTAGTTTCTTCTCAAGAGACTAAACTTTTTTGTTACTAATCTTGCTGTGAGAAGCAAGTTCAACAAAATGAAATCATTTCATGTTGGATCACCAAGTACTCTTGACAGTTAGCATAAACACATGGGTGTATTGTTGAAAACTGTGTTGTGATGATTAACTATCTGAGATTCCAGGTTGGGATTTTTTTGAGTTGAATATAGAGGTATGACCAATTGAAAAAACTGCTTGGAAAATTCAAGACATCCAGAAGCCACCAATGTATATTTTTATTATTTGCCTATGAAGTTTTCTTGTTTTGAAAGACTGTCATTTTTCCAGAGCATGGATGGAGGCTATAATGTTATCTTGGCCACATATTTGTGGCCCATCTGAGAATTGTTTGCATAAATGCACTGGCTAGAAGCCACATCTACTGATCCAAAACTTATTCTAATATTGACAAGACAATAAAGAAGAGTGGTGCATGCCAAGTTATTTAACAAATCTTGGCAAAGAAGTCACCGTGCCTACTTTCTTTTTCCTTTGTGTATTCAATGCCTAACACAATGCCTGATGTACAGTTAGTGACTAACTATTTATTGAAGGAATAAATGGAGTGTTCAGCAAGGATTTATCTGTATGCTTTTTAAGGTGAAAATTTGAAGAGTGTAATTTGCTGCCAGCTTGGCTAGCTACCATCCCCTCTGCCTCCATGGCAGGACCAATAGCTTCTGGATTGGTAGCTGAGACTGTTGAGACCTCCTGCCTTTGCTTCCCTAATAACTATTTCCAGGGCCTGCTTTTGGAGCCTTGTCAGCTGCTCCCAGTCCATCTTCCATTCCAGTGGTGGGTGTGTTCCCCAAAAACTGGCTTCTGTTTTCCTTCCCACCAGGCTTCCGTCGCCAAAGATCATTTGTGCCTCATACCCACCCAGCCAAGTCCCCAAATCTTGAACAACCACACTGACATTTTGCTCTTGGCACTGGAATCAGAGAGTACTATGTTACAATTTGAATGTTGGAATGACACTTTAATGACAGACTGCCTGATCTCCTTTTCGTAATGCGTAGGCCAGTGGGCTAGCATGAGTCAGTCATAGCCAGAATGAGGCCATGAAAATACTTTTTACCCAGAGTTGCAGATATGTGTTTGTGAATAAAAATGATGTTGAGTCAAAGAGAACACACAGTGAAAGAGAAGCATGGCCGCCCAGGTAATCAAAGCTGGGAGAGTCTGTGACTGGTATTAGGAGCTGGAATCATGTGCCAAGGGATTAGAAACCAGAGAATATTGAAGGATATATCAAAGATATCTGCGGCCAAAAGCTGAGCTTTTGTATACACTCAGAGATACATGACATGGGCAGTCTGAATTTATTTAAATATCCTAGGGTGAAGCAGATATAATGGAAAATGATTGTTAAAAAGGCTATTGCATCTAAGTGAGAATTATTAAAAGACTAGGAGAGTCACAGTGGGAACAGAGAGGCCAGGAACAGATTCTAAAGTCATTTCAGAGACAGAATTAGTGGGAACAAATGGCCTTATAGCCAAAAGTTATGAATTCTAGAGGTATTAGTTGAGGTAGGGAGAAAGTACAACTAGAAAAAAGTCAAATGATAGAATATGGTCCATAAAGATCAATAAGCACTGTAAAATTCAGAAAGCGCAGTGACCACTACTATGGGTCCTTTTAAAATTGACTGTTTAAAATACATGATCATTTTTGTCTGTGACAATTCTGTAAGAGTGACATCCTTTAAAATTACTTCTATTTTAACAGTTCTGAGAGTGTGACTTACCCAGGTTTATACAGTTTGGAGGCATATCTCTAAGAAGAACATAGGGCTTTTAATCTCCATGTTCTGCTATTGGACTTTACTCATATTTGCAATTCAACCCTCATGGTCCCAGTCTAACTCAGACTTTTACACACATACACACACACACAGTCTCCTAGATTTTAAACTTGATTTCTGAGACTAAAATTAAAGTGATTTTTCTATTATCAATACTTCCAGAGATAGATAGATGATAGATAGAGAGATAAATATATAAATATTGTTAAATATTGTTTTTGGAACAAGGGAGGTGACTTCAATGTTATGCCTTTTTCAGGAACTCTAGTGTGACAAGACCACTGGTACCTACCTCCCTCTCTCTCTTCCTCCCTCCCTCCCTTCACCTCTTTCTTCCTTTCTTCTTCCTTCTAATTTTTTTCCAGCAAACATTTATGAAGTGTTACTGAATGTCAGCTCATGCTGGGTTCTGAGAGTTACAAAAATAAAAAGACTGGATCCCCTAACCTCTAGAACAGGGGGAGTCGAATTTGCACAAGCCCTCTCAGAGAAAAATCAAGGGTGCTTGAGGGGGATTTGAGTGCTGAAGAGCCTGTACTCAGTCACTGGGAGAAAAAGGATAAAGGTTTTCCCAATTCTGGCAGGAGCAGCCTGAGATGGGGGAGGGGAGTGAAGGACATGTGTCTCCTCTTGGGATGCAGAGTCAAGGTCTTAAGAGTACAAGAGAGGGTTGTGTGACACAGGCAGGCAGCAACCCCACTCCACCCCCTCAACCGCACACGGGGGCTTGTGAACTTGAAAGAGTCAAGTGATTTCTTTGGCAGGCCAGCAGAGATGCAACCGTTTAGAGGCCTTATCATCTGAAATTGGCTGACAGAGCTGTCCTACTTAGGAGGAGAATCTTTCTTTTGGTTGTGGAAAGAGCTGGAACTTTTAGCAAAGCTAAATAGATTTCAATTTTGTCTCTACCACTTACTAGCTAGGCAGTCTTGAGTAAATAATTGCTGTGAGCTCTGGTTTCTCCATCTGTGAAAATCCTAAGTGATAACAATAAGTGATGCTGTTTATTGAATTATGTGAATTGCATTTTAATCCTTACAACAACCCTATGAAATAATTATTATTTTGATTCCCATAATACAGATGAGGAAATTGAGGCTTAGGGAGATAGAGTACATTTTTAAAATTTACGTATCTAGTAAATGGCAGAGCTGGAATTTGAACTTATGGCTTGACTTAAAGCCCTGTGTTCCTAACCACTTATACTGTTCTGTCTCTCTCCCAAGGATTTGTATGAGGAACTAAGTGAGATCAAGTGTCACTGAAATGTTGGTAATTAATTTGACTATTAAATGCCTGACTGTTCTGATACTTACAATCTTAGTTTTATTTAAAGAATAATTTGGGTCTATGTATTTATATTATTTTTTTCAAGCAGAGGTACTTCTTTTTAATTAAAATGTTTTCCCTTAATTTTTATATTTTTGTTGTTTAGTTTATTTTGTCATATAGTTGCTTTTTGAGGAAAGAAAAATCTTTTGAACATAGCAAAAATGGTTAGAAATAATTGGCAGACTCTTGTCAGGTTAATTATACCTTGTCAGGTTAATATATACCTTTATTAACTGTGATTATCCACAAATGGTCATTCTTTTCTTAATTCAGCTGTGATCTGGGAAAAGATCATGTGACTGCGAGTCTGGGAACCCAGGTTCTAATCCAAGGTCTGAGTTCATCGTCCTGTGTCTGTCTTAGGCCAGCCACCCTCTGTGGGCTGCTATTGCTTCATGTTAAAACGAGAGGATTAGATGAGATGGCTGGCAAAGTCCCTTGCAGCATTAACAGGCTACGATTCTTTGTAATTTTAGAAGGGGACATAGTTCAGAAGAATATAGTTCTAAATCAATTTCTGTTGTAAGACTCTTGGTAATAATATATGAAGGAACTCTAAGCAAGTAATAGATGAGAAAAAGAGACCAAATTAAAGAAATTTGACTAGATAATTTCTAAGTTCTTTCCAACTTTGAAATTCTATCATCCAAATAATACTATATTGTAACTTCAGAGCACTTTGTAATATTTCAAAGGACTTTCAATTGATTTATCCTTTCTGGTCCTCATAGGGACAGTATGAAGTAGGGAGAAGGGAGATTATATCCACACTCTACAAATGAAGGAACTGAAGATTAACTGGTGGCCTCAGGTCACTAGGCTAGTTGGGGACAGAGCTGGGACAGAAAGGTTTTCTGACCTGAGCTCTGTCCACTTCACCACAGCATCCCTGACTCAATAAATATTAAGCATTAAAGAAGCTTGCTTAATACAAAATGCATTTTATTCTAGTTTGACAGATGAGTAATCCTCAGTGATGAATTCCTTTTTTGAAAGTGCAAAGTTTTTAGTTCATCAGTTTTCGAGTCATTTGTAGGGTCAAAAAGTTTAGGACACACAATATTTGCAACTTTCCCCAATTTGAAATCAGAAAACCTGGATAGTGGGTTTTACTTTTTCTTTTCAACTTAAAAAAGTCAAGTAAGTAATATGCTAAACTCTCTTTCACCTAAGAACTTTTCCTAAAAACTGTGAATCTTTGAGAACATTTAGCAACTATGACTAAGCAACATATATCTATATTAAGTATTATTGATGTGTTTGTGGAAAAGATTAATTTAGTATGTTTTCACTCTTTAAAAATATTAATGTATTTAATACTGTTGAAGCAGTTTATTATTATTCTATGGCAGTTTTATATACACATGATAAAAAAAAATTTATCAGTACAGAAGAGTATAAAATGGATATGTAGATAATTAATAAGGTCCTACTCTATACAGGGAACTCTACTCAGTACTCTGTAATGACCTATATGGGAAAATAATCTAAAAAAGAGTGGATATATGTATATGTATAACTGATTCACTTTGCTGTATAGCAGGAACTAACATAACATTATAAATCAACTATACTCCAATAAAAACGTTTAAAAACTAAAATAAGATGGTTATGATATCCATACCATTGCAGCCTAGGCCCATTCTTTAGAAACAAGCACTGTTAACAGTTACTGTTGCTAGATCATGCCACAGTTACCATTATAATTTAAAATAATATGCTTACAGCTTCATTTCTCGATTTGGCAAATTTAGTAAGTATGTATTGACTCCCATCTAGGAAAGATGAGTAATTTCTTATGTTCATACTTCCTCCCAACTTCTCTGTATCCCTCCATCACCTAATTTGTGTTAGTTATATTATTTATAATATAATTATATTTCTAATGTTTCAAAAAATTATATTTAAATTATTCTTTATAACTTTAAATAATGTGCCTATACTTCTACTTCTGGGTTTATTTATTAAGAGAGACTTTCTTGATTCCCAGTTATGTAAGAGAGTCCATCTCTCAACACACCTCTAATGTGCAGATACATGTATATGTATCTACATGGTCATATTTTAATATATTTATATTCTGCTCTGTAATTATAATTAAGTCTTCTGAAGAGTAAAAATGTTAATCCATATAAAGCACTCAGCACAGTGCCAGGAGCATAGGTCCTCTATAACTGCCAGCTATTACTATCAACTGAGTTGTGTGGATGAACCCTCATTGAGAAGGAAATATAATCTTATTTAATTGAAACTTTGCAGCTTAAATGAGATTCTTCTAAGCTTGAAAAACTTAGAGATCCTTCCTACCTTCTTTCCTTTACTCCTTTTCTTGCTTTCTGTACTTCCTCTGGCTCATATTCAGATAACATTGTTTCTTGTTTTCTTTCTTGGACTACGATTTGTTGGATTACTTCTTTAAGTTCTTGTTTTGTGTTGTGTAAGAAATAAGTTCTCTGAATTCCTAAATGTCTAAAAATGGTCTTTTTTTTTTTAGGCAATTGGCTACCTGGCTATAACAAGTTTCCTCAGAAGGGCCAGGTCCAGACTGGTTCCAACTGAACTCAAGGAATGAGATTTATTTTCCAAGGTTTATTAAAGTTTGGGTGTTCACTCCTCCTCCTACTTCTAATTGGATCTGTTGCACCAAAACAGTGGACCAAGGGTCAAAGATCTTAATCTTGCAAGACTCAGATCCAAGACCTGGAACTCAGGAATATTTCCAACTCTGTGTCCATTCCCCAAACTGAGACAAAACTGTGCCCTGTTTCAGCAGGAAGTAGCCAGAGCAATAGTCACCCGCTCTCTCAAAGGTTTGGGGAATGTTAAAACAGGAGTGGGAATTGAAACCGAGTTTACCTACCAAGTTTATGATTAATCTCTCTATCCAAAACTTTATTCCCTTTTTGTCCCATCCTGTTCCCCTCAGGATTGAAGAGTATCCAAAAAAGGGGGGGGGGGGATTGGAGCCAACAAGGACCCTGAGGGGCCCTCCTGGGTACAAAAGCCACTCCATTACTCTTGTCTTTAGGGCTTTAGTCTCTTAGGCCTTCCTTGAGTTCCAAAGAGCAGAGTGAAGAAGCTACTGATTAGAGAAGTGAGGGAATGCAGAAAGAAAGGAAAAGCAGTCAAGCAAGAAAAGTAATGATAGCTTAATAAATAGTTCAGTGATACAATAGAGTCACAGGATTCCTAGTTCCTCCTCAAGGGATATACATAACAACCTGACACATATCTTTGAGTTGTTCTGCAGGAACTAAGACCCCCTCCACTTGGTGGAGGATGGTGACTACATGCTGATCACAAGCATTTAGACCCAGACTGGTTGGAACAAGAAGGTTGATGATTAAGGTTCCTGAAATATCACTCTGTTACCTCACCACCAACCAATCAGAAAAATGTCCACGAGCTGATCACATACTAGGTGACCCTCACCCCAAACGTTGCCTTTAAAAATCCTTGCCTGAAAGCTATGGTGGAGTTCTGGTCTTTTGAGTATGTGTTGCCCATTCTCCTTGCTTGGCACCCTACAATAAGTGCTGTACTTTCCTTCACCACAGTACATAGATAGATAGATAGATAGATAGATAGATAGATAGATAGATAGATAAATGTCTTTTTTAGCCCTCACATTTGATTGATAGTTTGGCCAGATTTAGAATACTAAGATTCAATTTTTCCCCTCAGTGTTTTGGACATTTTGCCAATAGAATATAAGATCCACCAGGGCAGGATTTTGGTTTGTTTGATTCATTGATTTATTTGAAGGATCTAAAATAGTGTCTAACACACAGTATATACTCAGTATATATTTGTTTTATTAATTAGTTGTCTTCTGGTACTAGTATTGCTGAAAAGCAATTGGATGAAAGTCTGATTATTGTTCTTTTTTATTTCTCCCATCTTTGGAAGATTTTAGGATTTCTTCTTCTTCTTAGAATTCTAAAATTTCACCATGGTGTCTAGATGTGCTTCTATTTGTTTTTCCTGCTCTGTAATTGGTGGGCTTTGTCAATCTAAAAACTCTTTAGTGTAAGGAAATTTATTTTATTATCTTCTTGACTATTTCTTTTTCTCCATAGTCCCTATACCTTCTAGAATCACATTTAGATAAATATTAGATTTCCTATTACTAACTTCCACGTGTGTTCATTTTTTCTCATATTCTCTCTTTTTATTTCCTTTATCTTCCAGGTAACCAACTTGATCTTCTATCATGTCTATATTATTTAGCAATTCCACTGAAATTTTAATTTTTAGTTTCTTAGAACTCTTTCAAGTTCTCTGATTTGTTACTTTTTATCACAGACTATAATTGCCTTAAGAATGCAGTAGGTTATAAATTCCACTGATGATACAATTAACATTCTTATTGCTCTTATTGGAAATGTTTTAAATATTAATTTTCTTAATTGACTAATATAGGTATTAGGAATGTGATTGATTTGTGTGTGTTAATTATGTTTTAAAAAAAATCTCTTTAACCACTTGGATTATCTTTTTCCTTCAGCCTCAGTTATTTAATTTATTTTTCTAAGTCTTTCACTTTTGCATTGTTTTTTCTCACTAGTTTGATGTTCCCTGCTGTCCATTTATACAAATGAATTAAGAACTAAACAAACACCTTAATTTAGTAGAGGTAGCTTGTGTGGGGTTCCTCTTCAATTGTTTAGATTTGTTTCCCCAAGAAGCTCTTGAATAGAATGACTGCCAGCTTTTGTATAAGTAGGTGGGGTTTGCGGACAGGAAAGCTTCTCTGTAGGGCCTCCTGTGGGCAAAAAGCAAGCAAGCAGGCTGGGGGAACCATAAGTTTCCAGGTGGAGTGGGTGGAGGTGCATTTTGAGTCTGATTTAAGTACAATGAACTCTGAGTTTATTGCAGAGATTCAGAATTTCTTCATTATCATTACCCTTTACACCTTAGGCCACAAAATCCTCACCAAGAACCCTCTCTAAGGTGCTGGCTTGCTTCCTAGAGGGCAGTGGGCTGGCTTTTAGCCCAAGGGCAAAAGTCTCAGCTGCCAAGCTCTGTTTGCACAGGTCAAAGGAAAGTGGCTCATCTGGCCCTAGGCACTGAATCTAGTTCTTTAATGAGGCCACTTACAATAACCCCACAGCCCATCAGCCTATTGTTGACTGAGTGTGAGCTCCCATCTGGGGCCCACTTAGGAAAACACATGCTCATTTCTTGTGCCCTGGCCTGAAGTTTTCCATACACTTTCTCTCAGTCCATCCATCTGCTTTCTGTCTTTCAGAAATTTCTCAAAACTTCTCATCTGCTGATGACACTATTTCTTGTTTCCTATTCCTGTTATTATCTCATTCTCTTTAAAGACTTTTTCTGTCAGTTTCATGGGAATATGGGAGGTAGTAAAGATAAATGCATGTGCATAATCCACCATTTTTTGTGTGTGTGTGTATTAAAACGTGTTTGAAAAGTAAATGCAGTAGCACATTCAGTTAATCCTTTGGGGGAAGATGGAGTCCCATAAATTAACAGACGAATTAATCTCTGAATTCCTTAGTTTATTCAAATGTTTTGCCCAGTTTATGCTTATTGAAAAATGTAATGCTGAACAATGTGCCAGAAATTACAGTTATAAAGTCTGAAAGTTAAACAAAAAAATTAAAGTGATATTTTAGAATTATTTTACAAAATTAGTTTTACCCCAAAAGGAATATTTGGTCATTGTTTCTTTTCCAGTCCCCTTACCTTTGGACTTAGACTTGAGTACCCCAACTCCATAGTAAATTTGTGGGGCTACTTGCCAAGGTATTGTTTTAGGCACAATTTGGTAAGGATTGCTGTTCAACTCATATCCTCTAGCCTATCAATATCATTTGGAGTCTCCTGATTCAGATTTCTTTCCTTAGAAATTTCTTAAGTGTTTAAGGACATAGTGTTAAGACTAAGAAAATCAAAAAACTTTTTATTATAAAAAGCAGAAACCAAACTCTGAAAAGAGCAATATGCTTAACAGTAATAAATCTGTCAAATCTGGGCTCTACCAGGTACTAACCCTGCACCCTGGGCAAATGATTTAAAGTTTCTAAGCCTCACTTTTCTGAACTAGAAAATGACCATAATAAAAAGTATTTACCTCATAGGCTACCTCATATGTTTTGAGAATTAAGATAATGTACATAGATCCCTTAAACAGTTCCTGACTCATTAGATGTTAGCAAACATTATTAACATTCACAAATAATTCAAGTCTATATTACAGAACAGTTCTGGAATACACTTCCAACTTCTTCTTGTTAAGATATTGGTAAAATATAGGAAAATACTTCTTACTTTCTCATTCCATATATAGGCATTTTTTGGCAATAAAATATATATAACATTTACCATTTCATCCATTTTTAAGTGTACAGTTCAGTGGCTTTAAGTATATTCACATTATTGTGTAACCATCAACACTATCCACCTCCAGAACTCTTTTTGTCTGGAAAAATTGAAACTCTGTACCCATTAAACAATAATTCCCCATTTCTCCCTCCCCCCCAGTCCCTAGCAAACATCATTCTACATTCTGTCCCTATGAATTTGACTACTCTAGAGGCCTTGGATAAGTGGAATCATACCATATCTGTCTTTCTGTGACTGGCTTATTTCACTTAGTATAATGTCCTCAAGTTTCAATGTAGCATGTGTTAGAACTTCATTCCCGTTAAAGACTGAATAGTATTCCACTGTATATATATACATTTTGTTTATCTGTTCGTCTGTTGTTGGACACAGGTTGCTTTCACTTTTTGGCTATTGTGAGTAATGCTGCTATGAACATGGGTGTACAACTATCTGTTCAAATCCCTGCTGTCATTCCTTATGGTTGTATACCCAGAAATGGAAGTGCTGGGTCATATGGCACCTGACCTTTTATTCTCACTCTTCTCCTTTGGTGTCCCATGCCAGTTTGCATTCCTGTATTTGAGGGATTTATAAATCACACACCAGATTTGTTTTCTGTTTCACAGATAAATATGCTGATGCATCTTTTCAAAGAGTGGAGATGGGGTCCTTTTCCTGAGCCAGCACAGAGTCCACCTGCACTGTCCCACTGCAATGACTCACCTGGCAGATCTACTCACCATCCCACAGGCTCCTCTGGGGACCAGGAGTCATGCTGTGGCCCTGTTTATTTGAGATGGGAGAACGCTTTCTGCTAGCCATCAGAATTAGCTCTACAAGGACTACCCCTCACTACTCCAGGAATAAGGAATTGGTTAGGAAGCTTTTTACCTTCCCTTGAAAACTCACTGCAATTTAACAGTGCTACAAATGGTCTTTGAATACCTGAAATGCGCCAGATGTGTGCTAGGCAACAGGGGTGCAAACATTTGTGAGGCTTGGCCTCCCAGTTTAGTGGGGAGCTTATAGGTATCCTTGCCACATCCCCTCAGAATTGATTATAACTAGAATGTCTCACTCACAGTTAAGAAATTAAAGAGCTCAGTGATATTGGAAATGTTTGGATGCCAGAGGACACTTAAGCCCATCAGGCTTGGAGGATAAACAAGGTTTTTAAAAATACCATATTCATCGTAGAAAATTTGGAAAGGCTCAAAGAGAAAAACAAATTCTCCTGTTGATTGTTCTACTACCCAGAGATAATCACCGTCAACATTTTGAGGAATATCTTCCCAGTCGGTTTTACATTTCCACAAATTTGTAACATGCTTTTAAACTTATTATTATTATTTTGCATAACAATACTCAGGCACATTTCCAGACCATGCATTTCATCAATATATACTTAAACATTTTAAGAAATTTTTCTTATGAAAAGGGAAAATAAGAAATCCAAACACTACTGTTGAACTGATCCTCAAGGCTAGACAGATAGACAGTATAAAAAAAATGCAGTTGCTGCCACCTAAAGGAAAAATGCTAAAAATACAGAAATGACATTTTAAGATGATGTTTGATGTATTAAGCTGAGATATTAAGGAGGGCTAATTATGTTGTTCCTGTTTTTTTTTCTTCCTTTTGCCAGTTTGGTTTTTCCCTCCCTTTAAAAAATTATTCATTTGAATAGGTAACACATTTACTAGCATAAATTTTTAAATAACAAAATGGTGTATAGTGAAAAGCAGGTCCTATCCCTGCTTGTCTGATCAAAGTTCCCCTCCACGGAAGCAGTTGCTGCTAGCAGTTCTTTGTGTATCTTTCCAGAAACTGTAGATACACAAGATACAGTGTTTGTGCATGTGAATATATTGACACATATATTTATTTTCCCCCCAAAGTGGTAGTGTATTAGACCCACCTCTCCCCACTGGTTCTGTTTTGTTTTCACCGTCTGGTTGTTCATGTCATCGTTTATTGTTTGGCTTTTTTTAAAGCTTACACTGTACTCCATTTAACCACGATCTGTTTAACCAGCCTCCAACTGACAGATACTTAAGTTGTCTCTGTTTTGCTATTTCTTTTCCAGTGATGTGGTGAACTTCTTTATACATAAATCTTTGTACATGTGTCAAAAATATGTACAGATTAGAATCCTAGAAAGGAAATTGTTGAGGCTTTTGACTTCTTACTCAACTCTAACTCTCCCTGCTTTCCTCCCTCCTCTTTTCCCAAAATAATTATATTGAAATGTCTAGTTAGGTCAGAAGTCAGTGTTTATATAATTATGACTATCAAATATTATTCACCACTGAACCAGATAGTATATCATAATCATATCTTCTTCTTGTATAACCTTGTTTTTCCTGCCATTCATAATTGCTAACCCCCTTACTCCTGGCTAAATTGCTTAGTTTTCTACGTATCATCACTTTTTTCCCCCAGATGATCTAACAGACTTGGCAAACTCTTAGTAATAATTTTTCCCCCCAATTCTCAAACGCATTAAATAATCTATCAGTTCCATTT
This sequence comes from Mesoplodon bidens, assembly GCF_964165515.1. NCBI lineage: Eukaryota > Metazoa > Chordata > Mammalia > Artiodactyla > Ziphiidae > Mesoplodon > Mesoplodon bidens. The sequence continues at coordinate 21,908,607 of NC_138164.1, read as the reverse complement.
TGTCCTTAAATGACTCCCCTTCACACTTGCACAGCCCTCTGTTCTAGGGATGGTTGCTTGCCCGGTGTGATAAACATCCATCATCCTAGGACTTCCCCTTTGCCACTCTCCTGGGCGCATCCTCTGTTTGTTTGTTTGTTTGTTTGTTTTTGCGGTACGCGGGCCTCTCACTGTTGTGGCCTCTCCCATTGTGGAGCACAGGCTCTGGATGCGCAGGCTCAGCGGCCATGGCTCACGGGCCCAGCCACTCCGTGGCATGTGGGATCTTCCCGGACCCCGGGGCACGAACCTGTGTCCCCTGCCTAGGCAGGCGGACTCTCAACCACTGCGCCACCAGGGAAGCCCCTCATCCTCTGTTTTTTTGTTTGTTTGTTTGTTTGTTTGTTTGTTTTTCTGGAGTCCGTGTCTTCCGCGGTCTTGTTTACTCCACATTGTGTTGAATTATGCTCTTTGGTAACTTCCTCCTAAATGATGTGTTGTGGGCAAATTATTCAAAACTTGCATGTCTGAAAATGTCTTTATTGTCCCCTTACAGTTGGTGGTAGTTTGTCTGGATAGAAACTTTTCAGTTATAAGCTATTTTATCTCAGAATTTTGAGGGTGTTGCCTTATTGTCTTTTAGTTTTTTTGTTGTTGTTGTTGTTGTTTTTTTTTTTTTTTTTTTGCGGTACGCGGACCTCTCACTGTTGTGGCCTCTCCCGTTGCAGAGCACAGGCTCCGGATGCGCAGGCTCAGTGGCCATGTCTCACGGGCCTAGCCGCTCCGCGGCATGTGGGATCTTCCCAGACCGGGGCACGAACCCATGTCCCCTGCATCGTCAGGTGGACTCTCAACCACTGTGCCACCGGGAAAGTCCTGTCTTCAAGTATCTTGTATTGCTGTTTTAAAATCTTATGCCAGTCAGATTGCTGATCTTTTGTACATGAAGTGACTAGGTTTTTTTCATTTGGGAAGCTTTTAGAATCTTCTCTTTATTCCCAGTGTTCTGAAATTTTAGGATAATGTGGCAGACGTTGCTATTGGGCCATCAAAAAGCATGCCTTCCTTCTCGGCACAGAAGGGTGGTGGGAAGCCCAGGCAGCTCTGCGTGGCATCTCCCAGCCCCCCGGGTTCTAGGAAGAACCTTGAGACCAGTTCTCTCCAACAGAAGGAATGTGAGTGGTACTGATGTGGTGGTGAGATTAGGGGAATGGACTGAGGTTGGGGAGGCCAGAAACAGGGATGCACCTCACTCTTGGCTGACTAGTATCAAGCAGGGGGTGGGGCAAGCGACCCAAAGTCGCATCATTACTGCCAGTCTTCTCCAGTTTCAGCCCCACTCCCTGCTCCCGCCCCTGTGGGGTGCTTGGTGACCCTGAGCTGACAGCTCTGGGAGAAATGACTCCCGACTTGTTCACCGCCCTTTCTCCTATCTCTTAGGGTTGAAGTTTTCTCTACTCTGATGGGTAAGTTGCCTCTCATTCATTTTTCCATCTTCAAAGAATTTATGGAAATTCTTTTCTGCTGCTCTCTTTATCTTCATGAGTTGTATCATTTTCCCTCCCTTAACTGTTATTTTGGTGGAGTTTGGATGGATCCAGAAGTGTATTCGTTTTCTAGGGATGCTATGCAAATTACCACTAAACTGGTGACTTAAAACAACAGAAATTTATTCTCTCACATTTCTGGAGGCCAGAAATTTGAAATCAGTTTCACCGGACTGAAATCAAGGGGTTGGCAGGGCCACATTCTTCCTGGAGGCTCCAGGGGAAAATCTGTTCCTAGTCCTTCCAGCTTTTGGTGGCTGCTAGCATTCCTCGGCTTGTTGGCTGCATCACCTCAGTCTCTGCCACTGGGATCACATTGCCTTCTCTAATGTGTGTGTCACACCTGTCTCTTCTCTCTCCTATAAAGATGCCTGTTGTTGCATTTAGGGCCCACTCAGATAATCCAGGATAATCTCCCTATTTCAAGGGCTTTAGCTTGATCATATCGTAACGTCTTTGTCATTTAGAGTAACATTCATAGGTTCTGGGGATTAGGACATGGACATATCTTTGGGAGTCGTTATTTATCCTACTACAGGGAGAAAAGATAAAAGCATATGGTCAGTCCACTGTATGTAATGTGGATCCTTTCTATGCTTTCTTTTAGTACCTTTAGATTTTCTTTTATACATTTACATCTTTGGTCCAGTTGGAATTTGTTTCAGAATGGAGCTTCCCTGTTATCCCAAACACTAATTATTAAATATTTTTTCTTTCCCCCTTAGAGAGGAAACAAATGTGAGTAGCTCTTAAGAGAAAAAAAATAAAACACTCACATTTATTTTTCTGTATTAAAAACAAAAGTATTTTTTAAAAAGTAAAAAAAAAAAAGATATAGTTTTGGAGAAATTACAGTTCTCCTTTGGATTGTGAAGACTGTGAGTGACATGCCCATCTGTGCATGGAGAACAGAAAGCCCCATCTCCTGTATCACTCATCTGATGGGAACACCCCAGCCTCAAACAGCAAGATACAGTATTATATGCATTAGCATTACTCCTTTGAAATTTGAACCCAATATCAGAAAGCACATTTGATTTTGAAATGTATGAAATGTATGGGATGCCTAGCACATGAGCAAATGTCAGAGCAGTAATAAAAGTTAGGACCACAGCCACTTTTCTTGCATCTCCTATTTTTTTCCTTGGCTCTTTGTGAAAACCTTGGCATAATGCACTATTGTTTAGTTTACAAACTATTTATTTATTTATGAAAGTTGCTAAGGTGAGAGCAGAGCTTTTAGAATCAGAAAGACTTAGTTATAATTCTCAGCTTTGCTATGTGCCCTTGGTCAAATTATGAACCTATTAAAACTTTAGCTTTTTCATAGTGAATGTTTATCTCATGAGAGATAAAGGAGAAAATGTATGTAAAAACCTTAGTATAGTGCTTGGCACTTGAACCAGTCCAGAATATCAGTTAATTCATTCAACAAATATTTATAGAAGGTTTCCTGTGTGCTGGACTGTCTGCTGGATGCTATGGATGCTGTGGGAAATGGAACAGATGAGGTCCCTGCCCTCATGGAGCTTATATTCTAACAGAAGAGGCAGAACATAAACATGCAAACAAATAAATGAAATAATTACTGGTGTGTGACTGGGAACAGCAGAGAGGACCTGTGTTAGCTGAGGAAGTCACAGAAGGCTTCACCATAGCCTGAAGGATGAGAATGAACCAGTGAACCCAAGAGTTGTTTAAGGCAGAGGAAACTGAATCACTGGTTAGAGATTGGGTTCTACTTGCTGTCAGAGGCCATCAGGGCAAGGTTCCTCCTTGCTTTCTTATGGCCTTTGTCCTGCTATAACCCTGGACACTGAGAATAGGCTCAGACTGTGCCTGTGACTTTCCTTCCTCATTGATCTTCTTATCCAACTGAAATTCAGTAGCCAATCATTATAATCACCTCCTTGAATATACCCTAACCTCCCTTTTCCATCTCATGGTACTTTACTCCCTTGGCCCACCCCAACCTTGTTAAATCCAGGTATCAACCCTATGCCCTTGTCTGCCCCCATTGAGTGTAGCAGAAGAACAGCATGCAGCCTCATTGACTGGTCTCAATTTACATCCTGGAGGCCCTTATGCAGCCCAGCAATCTTATGAGATTTCCCTGGTTCTTCTCTCCCCTGCTCTCCTCACAGGTTGATGAAGAGAGAGGATGGGGCATTATGATCCCTGCCCTCCCCCACCAGCTGGATAAGAGCGGGACAGGCCTATGATTCCAAGCTCATTTAGCCCCAGGTCCCCTTCCTGACACTCTTTCTTCACCAACACCATGTCATCTCACTCCCCAAAGTACAGCTCCCCTCTCTTCAGAAATGTATTCTTATTCAGTCACACCCACAAAATCTGTTCAAAGAATCAAGGGGGCAGGTGACCCTTAGGGGTTGACAGGAGCTTACAGCAAAGGAGTGCAGGTACATAAGACAGGGTCATTTTTTACTAATTTTGCCGTTAATCTTGGACTAATGATCAATTTCTCCCTCTGAGGTTTGCTGTCAGGAAGATCTATGGGAGACCATCTTAAAAGTGGTAGAGTACTAAGTGCATCCACGAACTATAATCCAATATTTGTAATTCAATAGATTTTATTAGCAGCACAATGTTCAAATTTTGAGTGAACTTTACGTATCTGGTTATTAATCAGTCAGTAATGGGAATCACAAATCTTCTTTTACACTTTTTTTCTTTCTTTCCTTCTAGTACACATGTGTTTATCATAAAACCACAGCCTTATGGCTTTAATTTTAATACAAGGACTAGCCCTATAATTTTAATATAAGTACTAATTTTTTATTTCTAATCCAAAGAGTGTCACAAATCCACCTCCATCCCATCTCGGTTCCTAAAGTTCAAAGTTTTGCACACTTACAAAAACCAACCCTTGGTGTTCAAATTAAAATCAGATTTGTTTTCTTTCCACTGCACCTTGCTTTTCCCTGCTATATACTCTATGAGTTCATTGAGTTCATTTCAGGATCCTTCCCCTCCCCCCACACCAACCGACTGAAGAGAGCCCTGGCTGGATGCCTAATGGGCTCTTACGGGCTGGAATCCACAGCAGATTCCCAATTCCAATCTCTCTGTGAGATATCACAATCTGCCAAAAATTGCATCCTTTCTACTCTGGCTCCATCTATTGGACGAAAATGACCAATGCTGCCTAAATTTCCCCAATATGGCTTTGTTTGCAGTCTTCAAATTAAGCAGAACTCTACTACATCTTCCCTTAACATTAAACTTAAATGTGACTCTGTGAAGCTCTGTTCCTGGACAGAAGGAGTTTAAATGGTTTTTGATCGTAGCTCCTGGACACATTTTCTTCTTTGGAGGAAAGTTCCAGTGTTCCTTAAGAGTAAATACTTACTTTGGTTAGTGGGAGCTTAGGGAGGCTGGAAACTTCCATTCATTTTCAGTGATCCTCTGTTACTATTTTCAATATGCAAAGGTTCCCTTTCTGGAATATCTTCTGCTGATAATTGCTACCTCTATTAGAAAGAATCACAGGAACTGACCTGGGACTTGAGTCCTAAGTGAACACATTGCTTATATAGCTTTCCAGTCCCTTTGCCTTCCTTATCTCAGGGAAATCTGGTCCACCATGTTATCTGCGTATTTCTAACCTTGGAATTGCATTTCTGGCGGTTTCACTTTACTTCTACTCTCAAGGCCAAGGATAAATATCTTTAGTTCATTAATTCTTTCAGCTAATATTTATTGACTGCCTACTATGAAAAAACATTGATTTATTTAAATAAGAGTATTTAATATACTAGTTGGGAGTATATTAAAATTGCTACTCTCTTGGTTGGGAGAAAAAGGAACACTTCTACACTACCAGTGGGAATGTAAATTGGTACACCCACCAACTATGGAGAACAGTATGGAGGTTCCTTTAAAAACTAAAAATAGAGCTACCATATGATCCTGCAATCCCACTCCTGGGCATATATCCAGAGAAAACCATAATTCAAAAAGATACATGTACCCCTATGTTCATAGCACTATTTACAATAGCCAGGACATGGAAGCAAACTAAATGTCCATCAGCAGATGAATGGATAAAGATGTCGTATATATATGAATATTACTCAGCCATGAAATAGAATGAAATAATGCCATTTGCAGCAACATGGATGGACCTAGAGATTATCACACTAAGTGAAGTAAGCCAGACAGAGAAAGACAAATATCATATGATATCGCTTATATGTGGAATCTAAAAAGTGATACAAAATGAACTTATTTCCAAAACAGAAAGAGACTCACAGACATAGAAAACAAATTTATGGTTACCAAAGGGGAAAGAGGGGTGGGGGAAGGGATAAATTAGGAGGTTGGGATCAACATATACACATACCACATATATAATAGATAACCAAAATGGACCTGCTATATAGCACAGGGAACTATCCTCAATATTTCATAATAACCTATAAGAGAAATGAATCTGAAAAGGAATATATATATATATATATATATATATATATATATCACTGTGCAGTACACCTGAAACTAACATGATATTGTAAATTAACTATACTTCAATTAAAAAATTAAATTAAATTAAAAAAATTAAATTAAATTAAAAAAATTAAGTTGCTACTCTCCTGAAGAGTATATTCTACGAGATGGGGAAGGGTGGATATGGAGACTAACAGTAAATAAGCAAGTAAACATAAAGAATGTGAGATAGCAAATAAGTGCTGTACAAAACAGTAAAACAAGGGAGAGGAGATAAGGAGTGCAGGGTGGTGGGCCGTTGCTATTCTGTGATTTTCAAAGACCTCACTAAAAATGTAATATTTGAAAACGTACGTAAAGAAAGTGAGTGAGTGAGGCATGTAGTTATCTGCACGAAAACATTTTAGGCAGAAGGAACAGCAAGTGAAAGGCCCTGAGGTAGAAGGCCTGAGTGGCTGGAACAGAACAGGTGAGGGGTAGGAAATGAGATCAGGAGGGAGCAGACCAGGTGGGGTCTTATAAGTCACTGTAAGGCTCTTACTTCTGCACTCAATGAAATGGGAATCCATTTGAGTATTTTGAGCAGAGGAATGACATGGTCCGACTTAAATTTTTAATAAAACTTGTGTTGAGAAGAAACTACAGGGATAGCAAATGTATAAGGAGAGATACAATAGGGGGATATTACAATAATCCAGGCAAGAAAGGATGGTGGTTTGCTACCAGGGTGGTAGAAGCTGAAGCATAAGAAGTGGGCTAATTTTAAAACGTCCTAAGGACAGAGCTGACAGGATTTGCTGATGGATTGATTGGATGAGGGATGAAGGAGTAAGGCCTCAAGGATGACAACAAGGTATTTAGCCTGAGAAAAGCAGAGGACAGAGTTTCCATTAGTTGAGACAGAGAAGACTAGGAAGAGGAAATTTTTCTCATGGAGATGGTTCAGAAGTCAGTAATGTGATTTAGCATATGTTAATTTGAGAGGCCTTTTAGACATTCAAGTAGAGATGCCAAGTAAGTAATTAGAAAATCAGATTTGGAATCCAGACAAGAGGCCTAAGCTGGAGGTATACATTTAAGCTTCTGTGTGTGTGTGTGTGTGTGTGTGTGTGTGTGTGTGTGTGTGTACTTATTTATTTATTTATTTTGCTCACGCAGCTTGCAGTATCTTAGTTCCCTGACCAAGGGCTGAACTGGGGCCCTGGCAGTGAGAGCACCAAGTCCTAACCACTTGACCACCAGGGAATTCCTTATAGATATACTTTTAATGTCAGGAGCCTGCATGAGATCGCCCAGCAGAAAGAGGACAAATAGAAGGTTTGAGGACTGATCTCAGGGGTACTCCACCATTTAGGGTTGGGGACATGAGGACAAACCAGCAAGGGAGGCTGAGAGGGAGCAGAACCAAGAAATATGTCCTTAACATCCACATGTAAATCGATGAAGTTGAACACTCCCTTACAGCTTCCACAAAAATAAACTCAAAATGGTTTAAAGACCTAAATATAAGACATGACCCCATAAAACTCCTGGAAAAGAACATAGGTAAAACATTCTCTGACATAAACTGTAGCAATGTTTTCTTAGGTCAGTCTCCCAAGGTAAGAGAAATAAAAGCAAAAATAAACAAATGGGACTTAAAAGCTTTTGCTCAGCAAAGGAAATCATCAACAAAATGAAAAGAAAACCTATGGAATGGGACAAAATATTTGTAAACAATGTGACTGACAAGGGCTTAATTTCCAAAAATACAAACAGCTCATACAGCTCAATATCAAAAAAGCAAACAACTCAACCAAAAAAATGGGCAGAAGACCTAAATAGACATTTCTCCAAAGGAGAAATACAGATGGCCAATAGGTACATGAAAAGTTGCTCAACATCACTAATTATCAGAGAAATGCAAATCAAAACTTCAATGAGGCAGCACCTCACACTGGTCAGAATGGCCATCATCAATAAGTCTACAAATGGGGCTTCCCTAGTGGCGCAGTGGTTGAGAGTCTGCTTGCTGATGCAGGGGACATGGGTTCGTGCCCCAGTCCGGGAAGATCCCACATGCCGCAGAGCGGCTGGGCCCGTGAGCTATGTCCACTGAGCCTGCGCGTCTGGAGCCTGTGCTCCGCAACGGGAGAAGCCACAACAGTGAGAGGCCCGCATACCACAAAAAAAAAAAAAAAAAAAGTCTACAAATAATAAATGCTGGAGAGGGTGTGGAGAAAAAGGAATCCTCCTACACTGTTGGTGGGAATGTAAATTGGTGCAGCCACTATGGAGAACAATATGGAGGTTCCTTAAAAAACTAAAAATACAGTTGCCATATGATCCAGCAATCCCACTCCTGGTCATGCATCTGGAGAAAACTCTAATTCGAAACATACCCCAGTGTGCATAGCAGCACTATTTACAACAGCCAAGACGTGGAAGCAACGTAAGTGTCCATCAGCATATGAATGGATAAAAAAGATGTGATATATATATATATATATATAATGGAATACTACTCATATATATAATGGAATACTACTCAGCCATAAAAAAGAATGAAATAATGCCATTTGCATTATTTCCACATGAATGGACCTAGAGATTATCATACTAAGTGAAGTAAGCCAAAGGCAAATATATGATATCACATTATTTGGAATCTAAAAAAAAATGATACAAATGAACTTATTTACAAAACAGAAACAGACTCACAGACATAGAAAGCAAATGTATGGTTACCAAAGGGGAAAGGGGGTGGGGGGAGGAACAAAGTAGCAGTTTGGGATAACAGATACACACTACTATATATAAAATAAATAACAACAAGTTCCTACTGTATAGCACAGGGAACTATATTCAATACCTTGTAATAACCTATAATGGCAAAGAATCTGAAAAAGAATATAAACATATATATATATAACTGAATCACTTTGCTGTACACCAGAAACTAACACAACATTGTAAATCAACTACTATACTTCAGTTTAAAAAAATGTGTCCTTGGGACTTCCCTGGTGGCCCAGTGGTTAAGACCCCATGCTTCCACTGCAGGGGGTGCAGGTTCGATCCCTGGTCGGGGAACTAAGATCCTGTATGCTCCCGTGTGGCATGGCAAAAAAAAAAAATAATAATAAAAATTAAAAATGAGTCCTTAGAGATGAGGGGAGGAAGCATTTGTAGAGGGAAAAAGTAATTAACATGACAAATGCTGCTGGTAGATCGGAGAGGACTGAAAATTGACCATGATATTTACCACGAGGAAGTCATTGATTACCTTGATTCAGGCAATCTCAGTGAAGTGATGAAGTGGAAGTCTGACTTTAATGGTTTAAATAGAGAACGGGAGAAGAGAAAAGGAACACAGAATACACATAACTCTTTTAAGGAGTTTTTCTGTAAAAGGGAACAGAGAAATATAACAGTAGATGGAGGGAGATGTGTTTTTAAACCAACTCCACGGAGGCATATTTTATATACAATATAATATAAAATAAAATGCTTACATCTTAAGTATACTCTTCTATGAGTTTTGGCAAATATACAAAAACTAGTTATCTCCACTACAATGAACATATAGGATATTTGCATCACCTCAGAAAGTTCCTTCACACTTCCTGCTGTCAGCACTTCCTCATCCTCAAACCCAGGCAACCACTGATCAGATTTTTATCACCATTGATTTTGCGCCGGTTCTAGACTTAATATCCTGGGATCGTACAATATGCAATCTTTTGTGTTTGGCTTCTTTCTCTTCTTTCTCCCTGTTGTTGTGTTTATCAGCAGATCATTCCTTGTTTTATTGCTGACTTGTATTCTATTGATGGACATAACACGATTCGGTTATCTATTTACTTGCTGATGGGATATTGGAGTTGTTTATAAATTATATAAAAATATATACTTATAATGTATATATGAGTATAGTATATACAGAAGCAAAAAGAATTATAACTATGTGTGGTGATGGATGTTAACTAGACTTATTGTGGTGATCATTTTGCAATACATACAAATATAGAATCATTGTTATACACTTGGATGTTAATTTCTTCACATTTTTATAATAAAAAGACATTTTATTGAATTCTTCACATGTGCAGAAATTGTAAACATTTATATATAATATGTATACTTTTATAAAAATAATATATATCATTTATATTTTTATAATTCATTGCATCATTTATACATAAATAATTTTTACATAATTGTATTTATATATATTATATATTTAATCTTGTCTGGATTAAATCGGCTTTTTTATGTGAGAAAAACCTTTTCTAACCACCAATTAGATGTCAAGGAATATAATGTTAGCATACACAAAGTAATTAATATTTATTTATAATCTGTTAGATCCTATGATGACAACAAAATAAAATCTGATTGCATACAAGAGATTTTTTCCTTTGCTCCCATCCAAATACATCAGGTTGTTATCTTTTCTTTTTTCTACAAAGGCTTATATTGACTGAGCAAGCCAAAGTAGAAAAACTGCTGTAATGAGTTAGAGGAAAATGAAGTGCATTGAATCTAAGGATTATATAGGGATGGTAAGAGTATGAGAATTTTTTTTTTTTTTTTTGCGGTACACGGGGCTCTCACTGTTGTGGCCTCTCCCGTTGCGGAGCACAGACTCCAGACGTGCAGGCTCAGCGGCCACGGCCCACAGGCCCAGCCGCTCCACGGCCTGTGGGATCCTCCCGGACCAGGGCACGAAACCATGTCCCCTGCATCGGCAGGGGGACTCCCAACCACTGTGCCACCAGTGAAGCCCAAGTATGAGAATTTTAAGTGAGAAAAACTAGATTGAGTTCTTGACCCACCACTTCTTAACTATGTGCCCTTGGACAAGATACTCAACCATTCTCCCAAATCCCAGTTTCTCATCTGTAAAATAAAAGCAATAACAGAAATAACATTCAGGGAGCTCATGTTAAGTGCCAAGCTAGCGCTTCATGTGCATTACTCCGTTTACACTTCACATCAACCTTTCAGGTGGGTACTGTTATATTCTCAATCTGCAAATGAGGAAACTGAGGCTTAAGAAGTTAAATAATTTGTCCAAGATCTCACAGTGAGTAAGCGATGAGGCAGAGATTCAAAGTTTGATTCCAGAGCCCACAATATTAACTATTACACTATACTACCTTACCATAATAATATAATGTGATAATCAAACTAGTTAATGTATGTTAAAACGCTTAAGTTACTTGGCACGTGTTATTTTCACCTCATTAGAGGGGGTATCATTAATCAATAGAGAGCATCAAGATATAAAGAAATGAGCACTGAGATTGTTAATCAGGGGCCCTGGGATTGTCCATAAATCAGAGCAGTGGTTGTGACAACGCCGCTTAATACTTCCAGCCTCAGTTTGATTAATCTGTAAAAATGATTAGGTAACATTTAGCTCTTTCTAGCTAGAAAATTATGTCGCTTTGTCACTTTATGACTTTCTGGACCTAGCTTTCTCTCACCTGATGGTTCTAAGTCTTCTTCTCAGAGACTTTGTTGCATTTTCCTCCCTTGTTCCCACCTCCTGAATGCCTTGAGTTCATATACAAGATTTTCAAAACATATAACATGCTTAGAAATATTTGTGAATAATGGAATAACAAATCCTTTTTTCCTTTGGAAAATTTTGCTTATTTTGTTTTATTTTGAGAAGGTAATGCATTTTCACTGTCCAAAAGTCAAAACCCTATCACAAGTCATACACTGAGGAGTTTTGCTCCCCACCCTGACCCTGTCTACCCTTTTTCCCCTGCCTCCATTTCTTACTTTCTGATTCATCCTTCCAGTGATTATCTATCCATGCAAGTTCAAGCAATATGTGTATAAATATTCCTATTTTCTCCCCCTTCTTACACAAAAAATGATACATTATATTCAGTGTTCCACACTCTGCCTTTTTCTCTTAACAATGTACCTTGGAAGTTACCTTACATCAGTACACACAAAGAGCTTCCTTTACTTTATTAATTTTTTTAGCTGTGTATTATTCAATTGTGGGACAATCCCATCGTTTATATAGCTAATCTCCTAATGAAGGACACTTGAAGGGCATTTCTAATATTTTGCTATTACAGACTATGCTGCAAATGAATAAAACTGTACACATATCATTTCATATTATACACAGCTGTATCTGTAGGACAAATTCCCAAAAGTGGAATTCCTGGGTTTAAGAGTAAATGAATTTGTAACTTTTATAAATATTATCATATTGCCCTGCATAGAAATCAGACCATTTTACACACCAGCTAGGAATATATCAGAGTGCCTACTTCCCCACAGATTTGCCAACATCGTGCTGTCAAATATTGGATTTTTAAGTAATCTGACAGGGAAAATGGTATGCAGAGTGAGTTTAATTTGCATGAAGATGTAGCTTTTAAAAAAGAGTTGGAACCGCGGTGGGGTGGGGGTGGTGTTGTGATTGGGCGATTGGGATTGACATGTATACACTGATGTGTATAAAATTAATGACTAATAAGAACCTGCAGTATAAACAAACAAACAACCAAACAAAACAACTAATACTAAACTTTCTTTGGGTTATTTGTATGGAAATATGTTAATATAAATGTTTCAGATATTACATGAAATTTCTAAACATCTAATATGTTCTGGTATAATGTTATGTCATAATTCTAGTTATTACTTTAAAATGTATATCTCAGAAATAACTAAATTTCCTTGTCAATTGCATTATGATGAACTTTCAAAAAATCTTTAACCGTGGTCATTTTTAAGTCTTTTGTCATTTACAGACAGTTCTGGGTGTACTCTGATGCTTTTGAAAATATGTTCCTATAAAAGGGTTTCATCTTCAAGGAATTCATGGAAAAGAAACAAGTACAGGTTTCTGGTAACTGACTATACTGCTGAACTGAATGAATAAGCATTTTCAGAACTCTAATGGAAAACTGATGAACTCATAAAAGTGCTAACAAAAGATCAAGTTGAAAAAAAATTAATTACATGGGACTGAGTGAACTGATGAGGATGATTATAATTTTTGTGACTTTCTGTTTGAATAAAAAAAAAGATAAGTACTAGGGATGTAATGTACAACATGATAAGTATAATTAACAGTGCTGTATGTTATATATGAAACTTAAGAGAGCAAACCTAAGAGTTCTTATCACAAAAAAAAAAAAAAAAGAGTTGGGAAGTTGAAATGCTGGTCAAAATTCAAGGTAAATTTTGGTAGAAAGGGATTCTTCAAAGCAGACCTTAAGTCTGAAGCTTTGCAGCAGACTAATACGTAAAACTGACTTTGGAACAAAACAAAAATAGTTTTCAGTAACTCAAAGATTTATGTCAAGGAAGTTCACGGAAATTTGGCAACTGCTCTGTAGTTACTCAATCTTAATCTAGAAAGATCAAATGCTGCATTCCTGCAGACTGGCCTTGAGCTCTCCCGCAGCCCTGTTAACTGAATTTTATTTATTGTTGGGTTCTAGTATGGCCTGCATATTAGTAACTCCAAATTAATAACTGCATATTAATAAACTCCAAAGGCAAAATAATACACATATAATGTCTTGAACAGATATCATAGAGCAAAAATGGCACAAATGATGAAAAATAGAACTGGAGGAAATCCCTTTTGTTAGTGAGTCAATCTCTCCCTCTCCTTCCCCTTTCCTCTCTCTCTCTTTCTCTCACTCTCTCTCTCTCTCTCTCTCTCTCTCTCACACACACACACACACACACACACACACACAATCCCAGCAGAAGCATTTCTTTCAGAATCAAAGAAACAGAAATGTGTAGATTCTGTTCTACTTTTCCCCTTGACTCCAAGGGAGGAAAGGAATAAATCCATTTTGGGGGGTAGAATGTAATGTAAAATATGTAGTGTTTCTGCTATGTTTGTATGTTATAGAAACTACTGTACTGAAGGCCATCTAGTATCATTTCTTTTGGTAACACTTCACACCTCATTTAATTTAAATACAAATTATGTCTCATCTTATTCATCAAAATAAAATGGTAATAATGCTGATAGCCACTTCATAGGGTTTTTGGTGAAGATTTAAATAGTCTAACACATAAAGTGAGTGCTTGGCACAGAGTTAAGCATTCAGTAAATGTTAGCTGTTATCATATTTACTTTTTGTTAGTAAGAAATTACACAGGACCGTAGAATCTTTGGACATGGTATCCATGGAAGGCACAATATGCATTGCTTTTATATATTTAGGAAAGTCTTGAAAACTTAATGCACAGTGGTCAAAATCGACCCGGGAAGTGAGAGTGATGACGGAAAGGGTCCTGAAATGGTTAGTGTTAATGCTAAACTTGTTTGATTTTTAAACTCAAGTGTGAGAGGCAAAATAATGGCCCACAAAATGTCCATGCCCTAATACTTGGAACCCATGAAAATGTTCACTTATATGTCAAAAGAGTTTTTGCAGATGTTATTTTGGGTAGGACCCTTGAAAATGATTATCCTATATCATCCAGATGGGCCCAAACTAATCATGAGTCCTTAAAAGAGAGAACCTGCTGCGGTCAGAGGGAGAGATACGAAGATGGAAAAAGGGTCAGAGAGAAGTGATGTGAGATCTCACCCAGCAGACCAGCTGTTGTTGGCTCTAAAAAATAGAAGTGAGCTAATGGAACACAGGAGGCCCCTAAAACTGGGAAAGGCAAGGAAGCAGACTCTCTCCTTGAGCATCCAGAAAGGAACAAGGCCCTGCCCACATCTTGATTTTAGCCCAGTGAGTCCCAGTTTGGATCCATCCTATAGAACTGTGAGATAGTCAATTTGTTACAGCAGCAAAAGAGAACTAATAAACTGTCTACTGAAAAAACTGCACAACATGAGAGCTGTGAGTTTCAGTTTTATTTGGGGACTTACTGAGGACTAGAGCCCAGGAGACACCTCTCAAATAGCTGTGAGGAGCTGCTCCAGAGAGGCTGGGGGTGGGGAGGTCAGTTGATAGATATGGGGTTTTGGAGAAGAGGTATGTGTATCAAGCACACATCTTGGTAGAAGGTTACTGTTAGTATGAGGAACAGGTCTCTCAGTTAATGATTTTAGTGCTTTTCTAAGTATGGGAAGATGCAAGAATCTGGTTTCATGAAATTTTCTCCTAAAAATATCTAACTATCTGAGGGCCTGTTCTGACAGTTTTCCCAGAGCACAGAGGGCCTCATTGCTGATCTTCACCCTGAATTCTTTCCAGGGTGTGCGGCAGGTCAGTGAGTGCAGTGGCTAATGACTCGATTCTTGTAGAACTGGGTGGCGAGTGACATTCCTTAGTTGGCAAAACCAAGGTAGCAATCTTTTGCAAGGACATAGAACTTAGGCCCATTTATTACATGTTTTGTACTGAAGATTTTAAATGAAACATGCCATGAATAAACAAACAGGACAAAAACTATACATTCCGCTGGCTTGAGCTGTAGATGAATTAGGTACACAATATGCCAGTTTGCTGTTCTACAACATTTGAGATGGCTTAGCCCAGGCCTGAGGCTGAAGACTTTTGAGGTATTGGCAATAAAGTCGAATCACTGGTATTTCAGGGCAATGCTGAATCCATCTCGATTGGGACATCCAGACATACATTTATAAATGCACTGGGTGGTTTTATCATGCTTGGTGAAATTACATCTTTTGGAAACTCTTTTGGCAAGAAATAGTTTGGCCCACATTTCAGAAATTTAAAATATGGCATACCCTGCATTTCTAAACTTGTAGAATTGAAGGACTTTCAGATCATTTTGTGTGACAAAACTTAATGAAAATAAATTAACATTGTGCAGTTCACCTTTTACAATGGCAATAGTGTGAATGAAGACTACTGATGTTTGTTACTGACTCGCAGTGCAATATGGTCTTGAAAAAACAATATGCCAACATTGAAATATCAGAATTTTATAAATATCTCCAGGGTAGTTAACTTACATATAAATCCATTAGGAAAGTTTCTGTCTATCTTCTGATGTACTTACACTATAGAACAAAAATATTTAAAAGACACATTCTAACATTTCAACTATATTGTGTTCTCTATGATATCATTTTTTGAAACTTATTGACACTTCATTACCTAGTACATTGTCATGTTTATAAGTATTCTCTCTGAACTTATTAGAAAATTGGATTACTTAAGTACAGGTTACTACATGTCTGAAATTTATTATATTCTTTTTTTTTTTTTTTTTTTTTGCGGTATGCGGGCTGCTCACTGTTGTGGCCTCTCCCGTTGTGGAGCACAGACTCCGGATGTGCAGGCCCAGCGGCCATGGCTCACGGGTGCAGCCGCTCCGTGGCATGTGGGATCTTCCCGGACCAGGTCACGACCCGTGTCCCCTGCATCGGCAGGCGGACTCTCAACCACTGCGCCACCAGGGAAGCCCCTGAAATTTATTATATTCTTAATGATAGTTTGATCTATTCGTTACTGAAAGAGGTATGTTAAAAAGAGTCTCCAATATGCTTGCATATTTGTCCATTTCCATGAAATTCTGTTTTATAAATAATATGTATGTATACATATATATATCACATATATATAGGCTATGTTACATTTGGAGTCACAAGATATTGCGGGTTAATTTAAATGTTTAGCATTAGATAGTGGCCCCATTTATATTTTACAATGCAATTTTCCCCTGAAAGTCCATTTAATCAAACAGCAGTACAGCAAATTAACTTTCTTTGAATTCTTTTTACCTAGTATTTGTTTTTCTATTCTTTTGTCTTCAACCTTTTTGTTTTCATGATTTTGATGAGTCTCTTCTAAATGTGGTAGAGTCAGAATTTTTGCTTCCTAAATGAAAGTCTGCCTTTTATATTGGTGTATTTAATCCTTTTGATATATTGGAATTTATTTTCAAGATTTCATTTTACTCTTTTAAAACATGTGCCTTTTAAATGCTTTTCCCCTCCTTTTATTCATTCTTTTGGAGCTTAAATGATGTACTTGTCAGGATAGAGGCCAAACTGCAAGAATAACAAAAAGACTTTAAAATAAGTACCTTAAAGAGCATAAATGTTGACTTCTCTCTCATGGAACATTTCAGAAGTGGGCCAGGATGGGGGTAGGGGTGGGGGAGGTGCTGCCACATCAACATAGGTAGGCAACTCTACTACCTGAGGTCCTTCAGGTACTCAGGCTGGTAGATTGGTTCTGCCACTCTGCTATCTTTAATGCTTAATTTCCATTTATTTTTGCATCTCATGTGATCACTCTGGTTGTTGCCATTTTCTAGCCTGTGGAAAAGGAAAATAGAGAAGGCTTCCTTGTAAAAAGTTTATCTGTTTTCACACATCACTTCCACTTGCAAACAACTAGCAAAAACTGTAATAGGGACACACCTAGCTGAAAATGAAGCTGAGAAATGTGGCCTCTGGCTGGTAAGTCATGTGCTCAGCTAAGATTCAGGGTACTCTGTTCCTAAAAGGAACAAAGGGAAAAAGGATCCTGCCAATGACACTTTGGCTCATTACTCCTTGCCTGCTTTATATGATATATTCATCCAGTAATAGAAATAGTTCTATCTTGCTTTTATTTTTATCCTCTGATGAGATCATAGTTACTGTTACAATCAAGGGTTATTTAGATTTACCCATACGGTTGCTAATTTTTTTGCTTATCATTTCTCCTTGCCCCTTAGTCCTTCCTTTTGGGTTCAACTTTACTATTCTTGAAGAGCATTGTGCTGTCTATTGCTGCATAACAAATTGCTCTAATATGTAATGGACTGAAACACCTATTATCTCACAGTTTCTGGATGTCAGAACCTGGTGCGGCTTTGCTGTGACCTCTGCTTCAGGGTCTCTCCCAGGCTGCAATCAACGTGTCAATGGGGGATGTGGTCATCTGAAGGCTCAACTGAGGAAGTATCTGTTTCCACCTCACTCAAGTGTTTGTTGACAGGATTCAGTTCTTCGAGGGTGGGCAATTGGACTAAGGTCTTGGTTCCTTGCTGGCTGTTTGCCAGAGGCCACCCTCTGTTCTTTGCCCTGTGAGTCTCTCCAACGTGGCAGCTTCTTCATCATGTCATGTAAGCCTGAGGGCAATAGAGGAAGAAAGCCAGCAAGACAGAAGTCACAGTCTTTTATATAATACTGGAAGTGACATCCCATCACTTTTGCTGTATTTATTTGTTAGAAGCAAATCACTCAGCCCAGCCCACGCTTAAGAGGAGGGGCTTATACATAGGCATGAATCCCAACAGGTGGGGATCATTGGGAGCCAGGTCAGAAGCTGCCTGCTACAAACATCCTCTTTATAAGTTCTTTTAGTAAGAGTCTGAGGGCAATAGCTCTATTAATTGTTGTTGACTTAAAAATGTCTTTATTTCAGCCTCATCTATTTCTTCTGGGACTTCAAATAGAAGTGTGTTAGACCCCTTGATATTGTAACACAGGCCAATGCTGCCATGTTCTTTTTTTTCTCCCCCAGTCTTTTTTATCTTTGGATGTCATTTTGGAAGTTTATATTGCTGTGTTTTCAGGCTCACTGATCTGTGCTTGTGCAATGTTATTGATTTCTAACCTTTGTACATTTAGACATTTCAAAACGCACTTCCAAATGGCTCACAATCAAAGGATAAACAGAGTAGAAATTTGAAAATATTTAAACTAAACAATAAAGAAAGTATTTTGTTTCAAACTCTGTATGCAGCCAAACATAGAACTTAGGAAATTTTAAATAGAGGACTTTAATTACTTCTTTAAAAAACAAAATTGAAAATTAGTGAGATTGTATCTAGATCAAGAAGTTGGAAAAAGAACAAACAAGTAAATCTAAGGAACTTAGAATGAAGGAAATTATAAATATAAATGAATAAATAAAATTAGAAAACAAAGATACAGGTGAGATCAATGTCCAAAGTTCTTATTTGAAAAGCCTAATAAAATCAACTTTTGGCAGAATTATTCAAAGAATATAGGGAGATGACCCAGAAAATAATACATGAAATATAAAAAACAGTATACCTATAGATATATCAGAGGTTTTTTTTAAAGATAAGTAAATAACAGGAAAATTTTATGCTAATAAGTATTGCAAATTAGGTAAAATACACCATTTGCTAGAAATTTATAACTTTCTAAACCAGCTTTTGAATAAATAGAAAACATGAATAAACCTGTAAGTATGACAGATAAATAAAGGGAAGCAATCAAGCATTTATTCCGCTTTTCCTATACAGGCTCTATTTCAGGATATCTGAATAGAAGATGAGGGCAAGTCTGTCTTTGCAGAAGTAGCCTAGGTAATCAGTGAAGAAGGATTGGTAGAATTAGAACACCAGCATTTTGCATGCCCAAGTGAACTGTTCATCAGGAGTGGCTAAGATCACAAAAAGAGGCAACCAACTATTAACATTTGAGGGGCATGTTTAAAAGTTTAGAAGTACTTAAAAAGTAAATTTAACAAAGAAATGGGACCTAAAACTGAGCAAGCCACTTGGTTCAAGTTCTTATTTGCATATAATGATTTAATTGTAACCAATGACAGAGGGACTTAATGATTTAATTATAAGCAATGACGGAGGGATTTATAGTGTTTTAAGGCTCACAAAAGTTGTGTTATGTCAGAGAATGGTTCTTGCAAGGGCTGAACTGAGTCCTGGAAGCTGGCTACACTTTAGCCAGGTGCAGGCAGAGGAGTACATAACATAATGCAGGGGAGAAAGGCATGAGGCAGGACGGATGGGGGGTGGAAAGAGCTTGAGGGACATTGTGGGTCCAGCTGAGCAGTTTGTTTTATTTTACTAATAAATGGTCATTTCAATGGTGATGGAATATCACATAATGATGATAGAATGTCATTCAAGGATTTCATCCAGAAAGTGAAAATAAAGGAAACCTTATTTGAAATGGAGTTGGGAAGCCCTGAAGGGGGAGCTCTCACACACCACCATTCATTGCCCTTTGCAGACTCCATCAGGAAGGAGCATACCTTTCACTCCCTAACAGGAAGTAGCTTACTTTACACACCTCAGCAGGAGAAAAGATGATTTTTCTCCTTGCTCAGCCAATGGGAAACCACTACACTCAGCCAATGAAAAGCTGCCACCACCCTGAATTCTCATTGGCCTCCCTCCAATGAACTTTTGTTCAAAACAGTCCCTCCCAACTTCCTCCTCTCCTCTATAAAAGCAAGCCCCTTTTCTCTATTCTCTGACCTTGCCTGTATTTTGCCATAGCTTGCATGTCCTGAGTTGCAATTCCTCTGCTATTCTTGAATAAACTCATTTTGCTGGTTGAATAAATGGCTATTTTATTTATTTATTTATTATTTATTTATTTATTTTTTTGTGGTAGGGCCTCTCACTGTTGTGGCCTCTCCCGTTGCGGAGCACAGGCTCCAGACGCGCAGGCTCAGCAGCCATGGCTCACGGGCCCAGCTGCTCCGCGGCATGTGGAATCCTCCCAGACCGGGGCACGAACCCTTGTCCCCTGCATCGACAGGCGTACTCTCAACCACTGCGCCACCAGGGAAGCCCTGCCTATTTTATTTTTAAGGCTGACAAAAGTAACTTGATCATACCAATATTTTAATAGGATTGGCCTACTGGCAGTATGAAGCATACTTTAGAGCAAGATAAGATTGCAGGAAGGAAGGTCAATTAAAACAAAGATAGCAATTTATTTAAATATCTGTGACTTAATTTAAGTTAGAAAACCCACCAATATCATCAGCCATATTAATAAATCACCTGGGAGTGGAATGAGTAATTTCTTAGAGTGAAATATATGGATATATATATAATTAAATATAATAAAAATAATAAAATGGTCATTTCTTGTGCTTATGTCCTGGACTTGGGACCAGGAAGACCTAGATTTAAATTCTGGATTCACAATTTAATAGCAGTATAATTCTAAGAAAGTCACAACCACTGTGCACCTCAGTAGGTTCATCTTTAAAATAAGATGGCAGGGATTGTTTTGTTCACTGCTGTGTCTCCAGCACTAGCGTAGTGATTTAAACACTGCTAATGTCAATAAATATTTACTGATTAAAGGCATGTTTACTCTACAGAGTTGCTGTGTTAATGAAATGAGATAAAAATTGTGAAAGTTTCTAGAACAAATAACTCTAAAATTTATATGGAATCACAAAAGTCCCAGAATTGTCAAAGCAATCCTGAGGTAAAAAGAACAAAACTGGAGGCATAACCCTTCCAGACCTCACACTATACTACAAAGCTACAGTAATCAAAACATCATGGTATTGGCTCAAAACAGACATATAGATCAATGGAAGAGAACAGAGACCTGGAAATAAACCCACACACAGCTTTGGTCAAGGAAGTACCTTGTATATTCTTGGAAGCAAGAATATACAATGGAGAAAAGACAATCTTTTCAATAAGTGATGTTGGGAAAGCAGGACAGCTACATGTAAATCAATGAAATTAGAACACTTCGTCACACCATACACAAAAATAAACTCAAAATGGATTAAAGACCTAAATGTAAGGCCAGACACTATCAAACTCTTAGAGGAAAACATAGGAAGAACACTCTATGACATAAATCACAGCAAGATCCTTTTTGACCCACCTCCTAGAGAAATGGAAATAAAAACAAAAATAAACAAATGGGACCTAATGAAACTTCAAAGCTTTTTCACAGCAAAGGAAACCATAAACAAGACCAAAAGACAACCCTCAGAATGGGAGAAAATATTTGCAAATGAAGCAACTGACAAAGGATTAATCTCCAAAATTTATAAACAGCTTATGCAGCTCAATATCAAAAAAACAAACAACCCAATCCAAAAATGGGCAGAAGACCTAAACAGACATTTCTCCAAAGAAGATATACAGATTGCCAACAAACACATGAAAGAATGCTCAACATCATTAATCATAAGATAAATGCAAATCAAAACTACAATGAGATATCATCTCCTACCGGTCAGAATGGCCATCATCAAAAAATCTACAAACAATAAATGCTGGAGAGGGTGTGAAGAAAAGGGAACCCTCCTACACTGCTGGTGGGAATGTAAATTGGTGCAGCCACTATGGAAAACAGTATGGAGGTTCCTTAAAAAACTAAAAATAGAGCTACCATATGACCCAGCAATCCAATCCTGAGTATATATCCAGAAAAGATGAAAACCCGAATTCAAAAATATACATGTACCCCAATGTTCATAGCAGCACTATTTACAATAGCCAAGACACGGTAACAACCGAAGTGCCCATCAACAGACAACTGGTTTAAGAAGATGTGGTTATCATATATACAATAGAATATTACTCAGCCATAAAAAAGAATGAAATATTGCCATCTGTGGCAACATGGATGGACCTAGAAATTATTATACTTAGTGAGGTAAGTCAGACAGAGAAAGACAAGTATTACATGATATCACTTATATGTGGAATTTAAAAAGTAATACCAATGAATCTATATACAAAACAGAAACAGACTCACAGACATAGAAAACAAACTTATGGTTACCAAAGGGGAAAGGCAGGGTGGGAGGGATAAATTAGGAGCATGGGATTAACAGATACAAACTATTATACATAAAATAGATAAGCAAAAAGGATTTACTGTGTAGCAAAAGGAACTATATTCAATATCTTGTAATAACATATAATGGAAAATAATCTGAAAAAAATATATAACTGAATCACTTTGCTGTATACCTGAAACAATCACAATTTTGTAAATCAAATATACTTTAATTTTAAAAAATTGTGAAAGTTCCTAACACAGTTCTTAACAAAGATACTATTAAATGACTGCTTTGTGCCAGGAACTATGTCAGCTGCTGGGGATATGAAGATGAATAAGACAGCCTTCCTATTCTTGGGAGCTTCAGTCTAAAGAAGCTACACAAAGTATTTGCGATGGAGCACAAGGTACTGCGAAGCTCAGAGTAGGTCCTCTATAAACACTGAACCTAAATTTTATAACACTTTACAGTTTACAAAGCACTCATGAACATTATCCTATTTGAAACAATGGGTACCATAAATTTTACAAGAATAAACAAAGGTCTTAGGCATTCAGCAGAGAGAAGGATGATCTTTTGTGATGAGTAAGCATGACTTCATGGGAAAGATGGAATTTTAGTTGAGTTTCAGAATACAGATGGATTTTGACAGGAGTGAAAGATGGAAGGGTGGGAGTTTCATAAGACAGAGAAATACGCAAGCAAAAGCTTGTCCTCGGTAATTCCGTATCACTTTTTTATCTGTGTTCACAAACCATATGCTTATAAATTCCCTCCGGAATACTGCCAAATCTTGATATCTGTAATTTTTGGAATCTACCCTTACTGGCCTTTGAAAATCTGGAAAACCTTTTTTTATTCATCTTTAATTTTCATGCACATGATTCATGAATTCTGATGATTACTAATGGAAATTACATGACAGTATTCATTTATTCACAAACACTTATTGAAACCTTGATAAGCTCAAGGCCTTGTCCCTGGCAGTGCGGGGCCTACTAAGATGAACTATGTATACAAGCAACTACCCCACAAAGCAGAGAGCTGTAAGTGCCCTAACGGAGCTGAAGCTGGATTTACACTAGGAGGGCTGAGAGGAGAGGGATCATCTGCAGCGGGTTTTTTGGTTTGTTTGTTTTTTTCCAGTTCTCCTCCTACAGATCATTCATCTGACTTTGGAGATTTGACCTTATATAAAAAAAGATTAACTGTTCTTTTACAACCTCCTCTTCCGGATTACTTGCAGGGTTTGTTGTGACCGGTTCAACTCAAACGTCTTTCTCTTTACCAGAAGACCGAGGCAATTTAGAAGCCCAATGACTGCCGACTCTCTGCCCTCAGGTTCAGTACTCACCATACATTGTCTTGAGGGACTTTACTCAGGCCTGTACTTTCTTGTTCTGAATATTCGTTTATTGTGTTTAGCATATTTGCAATATCCACCAGACTTTAGCCTTTGAAGGGTAGCCTTAGGCAGGAAGGCCCAGGAAAAGTTATGGCTCTTTGTGACGCACTATCCCATCCTGCCTGTCAGTTTTTCTAACCCTCAGGATGGCCCTGAAGGATGGAACATCTTATCCACGTAAAACTGTTATGGAGATTCTGACCCTCTAAAAGAATAATTTATCCAAGGTCTCAGAGCTCAAAAGTGGTAGACCTTGGATTTGAACATCGTTATTTCTGACCTCAAAGCTCATGCTTTTCCCACCACAACCTATTAACCGTGATAAAGTGTATTTTAAAATTCATCTTCCTGGTTTTTAAAAATTCTTTAAAAAAATCTCAGTTCACCAGTTTCCTGTTCAGGCTCATGGATTTCAGGTGCTCAACGAGCATCTATTTGCCATTCAAAGCCTAGGATCATTACCTGCCTTCTTCGGTATCCTCGTTTATTTATTACCGTGATCATTTATAACTTTATAGTCATAGTTATTCTCCTGGGTGTCTGCCTATTGGCTTTCTGAAATTTCCCACTGTCCTTGTTGACAATGGCTATAATTCCCTTTTATCATAGTTTTTGAACTCCAAGATGACAACCTCCCATTTTTTTTTCTTAATGGTCAGGAGGAGGAGGGAAACGCAGGACAAAAGAAAGTGGTTTAGTTAACTGGGGATTGTTTTACTGTATCTTTCCGTCAGACGTTCAGCTATCTTAAATTTTATTGCTCCTGCTTGGCAACTCCAGACGCTAACAAAGCAGCAAGATCAATACAAAACCTGATCAGTAGGTAGAACAACAGGGCGCGTAGCCCCGCCTCTATAACCACGCCCGGGAGGCGGGGCCGCTCTCGCGGCCCTCGTGATTTATAAGTCACCCGGAAGGTACACCGCGCCTTGGTGGTGCACTGAGTAGGCCCTCGCCGGGACCTCGGGCGTCAGGCAGGCGCAGCGTCAGCCCGCCCCCAGTGCTGGAGCCTCCCTCTCGTGGCCGCTGCCGTGCGGCCTGCGTCGCCTCCCGTAGTTATCCGACCGGCTATGGCCGCTCGTCTCCTGCGTGTTGCCTCCGCCGCCCTCGGCGACACTGCCGGCCGGTGGCTGCTCCTCGCCGGACCCCGCGCGGGAGCCGGCGGCCTCCGGGGGAGCCGGGGGCAGGGCGGGAGCGCCAGGCCGGGCCTGGGCGGCGGCGCAGCTGCGGCGACGCGGACGCTGAGCGTGTCGGCGCGCGCGCGGAGCAGGTGAGGCGCGGGGGGCGCGTGGGCGTTCGGTCACTGGCAGAACGGCCGCACTTCTTCCGCTCGCTTTCCGGTTCCGTCGGCTTCTCCCGGCGACTGCGTGCGGGCCACACGACCGGCCCCGCCCGCCTCTTGCTCCGCCTTCTCCGTGTCCCCGGCTGGTCGCTCGGTGTGGTCGCGGCCTCCTTTCCTTACCGCTGCCAAGTTGCCTTTCAGATCCACTGACGCCTGGCGGGGAATGGGGGCCCGGGACCCCCGATCTCCTTGTCCCAGTGCCCTCAGGAAAACCAGGCACTTTGCTGCCGCTGGTTTTCCGTGCGGTTTGGCGAGGATCTAACCTTTGTTATGCTCGAAACCGTGGTGACCTTCGTAAGATGCGCCCCGTTCGTGTCCTGGCCTGCAGTTTCTTATCGTGCCTTCCTCCTGCTAGGTCAGGACGATCTGTCTCCAAGTCCGTGTCCATTTAGGATCCACCCGCTCTGTCCCCGAGCTTCCCTGTTTGCTCTCTTCTGGTTGCTGTCGGGGTAAAAGCCCCTGCGTTGGACTGGCAAGGCAGGGTTTTAAACTGGGCTTTGACACTTATTGTCCAGTTTGTTTAACGTCAGTGGAGGATAACAATCGTGTCGGCCTCACAGGATTATTTGAAGGACAAATGAGAGCATACAGGTAATGTAGGGAGTCTTGTGTCTGGCCCGTAGCGAGGACTCAGTAGATCCCACCTGTTAGCATCAGCTGCCTCCTAGGCACACAGCGTTGTGTTTTGTATTAAGTACCGAAAGAGGTGAGAGAAAATTTGCCCAAAATATGTTGCAGTCTTATATTCTTGGGCAGATTCGTTTCTCAAAGACAGAATCCCCTTAGATATAATAGAGAGAAAATTTCCTCATAATTTCAGAGTCTAGCACTGTGTTGGCGCCTTATTTAATGCAGGTCTCGGAACAGCTCTTTGACTCCCTGCTGTTGTGTAGCAGCAAGAAGGAGCTGCAGGGAGAAGGGGTTGGATTTGTATTCCTCTCTAGTTTCTTCTTCATGAGGTTCCTGAGAATAGGGTGGAGGAGTTACTCATCTTTTCCCCTGTAATCCCATAATATAGTGGGTGCTCAATATATTGTTGTTGCATGAACTGCCAGGGAGATAATGGGGAAGGCACGCAGGGGGTATTTGTCCCTGTTTCCGTTACACTTTTCCTGTCTTTGACCTTCATCTGCCTGGATGCCTTGTTTTCTGCACTGTATGCTTTCTTGAAAATTTGTGTATAAATTGAGACATATGTTGAACATATTTGTGTAACTAGTATTTAAAGGAACGATTGCTTTTGTAAATGGGAATTATATCCCCCAAACTTACTGTTTGAATTGGTACATCAAGTTGTCTTAAAGGGAAGCACATCTGTCTGTTCCCTTATAAACCTGCTTTCCCCCTCATTGGCACGGTTTCCATTGGTGGCCCGTGCTTCCTATCACAGGCTTTGGAGCTACAACTAGGTTACAATAAGGTTTTCTGACTCTTATTATCTAAGACTTATGCTATCCAATATGGTCACTACTAACCACATGTAGTCATTTAAGTTTAAGATAATTAAAGTTAAATAAAATTAAAGAATCATTTTCCCAGTTCCACTGGCCACATTTCAAGTACTGGATAAACACATGTGGCTAGTAGCTACTATCTGGGACATCACAGCTATAGAACATCTCTGTTATTGCACAAAGTTTGGACAGAACGGTCTAGAAGCTGTAGTTCTGACTTTGAAGTTTAACATTTAGATAAGCTTTCAGTAATTGAGAGTCGAAAAACTCTTTTTACTGCAAAATACCCTGATATAGTACTTTATATTTTGTAGTGATTTAGGTTGCAAAGGGCTTTCACATGTATTATTTCCCTTGACTCTTAAGAAAATCCTCTGAGATAAGTGAGGTAGATAAACGAGAATAAAAATTTATATTAAGTAGCATGCAAAACTAGGACTAGAACTCACATAGTTTTTGTTTGTTTTTTGAGCACCATTAGAGTTGATAATTCTTTAGCCCATAGGGTCATTTGGAAGAGTTAAGGTGGCTGTGGAAGTGGGGAGCCCTAGACGGGGCCCTTTTCTTGGACCAACTACCCCAGGCTACCCCACATAGTGAAAGGGTGGGCATCAACAGCTATAACTCCTCTCCCTATTAGAAGTCTGTTAAGAGCTTTACCACGGCAGCGCCTGGAGAGCTTTGTCAAAATATCTGCTGTGGTTGAGCAGAATAAATGGCGGTGCATAAAGGGTAAACAAGTGAAGAAAATAGTTGTTTGTGGTGCTGGCTAACTCATTGATGGTGATAGAGGATTTAGAAGGATCCTAATTATTTCCCAGTGCATGAAATCTTATCCTTTTTGGGAACAGCTGGAAGCTTTTTGCTAGTTCTTAGAATTGGGGAAGAAAACTGTACAAAACCCACAAATACCACTTGTTAATAGTGAATGGATAAAGTTACCTGTATAAAGTGCCTGTGTATAATGCTTTAAGGAACAAAATATTTCCACAAACTTTCTCTCCTTTAATTCTCTCAGCAGCTTGGTGAAGTCACTGTTATTGCCATTTTACCCATGGTCACCTAATGAGTATACGTATGTCAGAACCAGGGCTAGAATCTATGTCTTCTGACTCTTACATCTTATATTCCATACTTTCTCAGCTGCAAAATTACTTTTTCTCTCTCTTTTCTGCTTCCTCTCCTGTTCTTTGATAAACCTGTTATTACTCTTACTCTGCAGTTTTTTTCTGGGGCTGTACACCTTTTTCAATATGTAGCAGCAGTTCAGGCTCCTTAACAACAAAAGGAACGGGGCTTTAAATAAAAGTTATCAACCAGTGTTTGTTGAGCTCTACAGTATGTTAGGAATTTTGCATATGTTGTCAAAACTATGAGATAAATGTTACCCTGATTTTACAGAAGAGGAGTCTGATGTCAGAGTTGCAATTCCTTGGCTGTAGCTCATCTCTAGTGTGCTGCATAAGAGCAGCAGTGCCCAAACCTGCGGCCTTCAGTAGTGTGTATAAATGATGGAATTCTTTCTGCTGCACTTCTTGTACCTTAGGCTACCAGGCATTTTTTGATGTCAAGTCTCTAGGCTTCTGCAGGGCTCAGACCTATATTTCCATCAGGCTTCTGGACATTTGCATCTGTTTATTATTACATCAAACAGGTCTAAAGTTGAACTCATTTCCAATCTTCCCCAAAGCTCCTTCTCCTCCTAAGTTAACCTTAAGTTAAACTATACTCCCTCATTGTCCGAGCTAGAAATTTCAACATTATTTCTTCCCTCTCCAAAACCTTTTAATTCTGCCTCCTGAATATTTCTCAAATCAGTGTCTCCTACGTCCTTGCTTTGTTTATGCCCTTTCAATAACCTCCAGTGTGGTCTCCCTGCCTCCAGAGTATCTTCATTCCTAGTCATTTTTCTTCGAAAAAATAGCAGTTGCCTAGTTGAAAATCACGAATGTTTGGGAATACTTGCTTTAAAGAATTTTTTGCTACGAAAAGAAGTCGGAGAGCACATGCCCATTTAAGGGACATTCTCTCTCTCTTTCTCTCTCTCTCTCTCTCTCTCACTCACACACACACACACACACTTCTGATCAAAATTTTTAATTACTAGATCCTCATTTTTCAGCATTGAGTTATTAAGGACGAATTATCTGATAAGGCCTCAGCTGCCTTGTTTGGGAAATGAGATGATGGACTTGGTAATTTGCAAGATATTTATAGCTCTGAAATTATGTAATTCTAGGTTTTATTTACACTAAACGTTTTCTTTGATGGACTATTACCATCTATTGGCAGTAGTGAAAATTAAAACTAATTCGTTTAATCTGAAGTACATCTTTTCAAATTGTGAGGTAAAAATTTAAATGACCAGTAGCGGAGGATAAGTATCTAGTTGATAATATGATTTCTTTTTTTTTGTTTTTTTGCTCTACGCGGGCCTCTCACTGTTGTGGCCTCTCCCGTTGCGGAGCACAGGCTCCGGACGCGCAGGCTCAGCGGCCATGGCTCACGGGCCCAGCTGCTCCGCGGCATGTGGGATCTTCCCGGACCGGGGCACGAACCTGTGTCCCCTGCATCGGCAGGCGGACTCGCAACCACTGCGCCACCAGGGAAGCCCAATAATAATATGATTTCTTTTCCCAAAGTTTGGACTGATGTTTGTGAGAAGGGTAAGAAATTTAAGTTAGTTAGCTAACTGATAACTAGCTGATAGATCCTATAGTAATGAAACATGTAAGGAGGTATTATATTTATTTTCCCACATATTCAAGCAAAGAAAACCTTTTTTCTAGTCCCTTTGTGTTTCGAGTACACTATATGGACCAAAATGAGATGTTCAAATACTCAGAAAACTATCAAACTGCTGGCTCTCAGTGACTGTACTTATCAGACACTTGCATAACAATTGCCTTATCAATAGCAGAATGATTTGTTTTTAAAGCTCTCCACAACCATCGGCTAGTCTTTTAGGGACACATTCATAGAGACATTGTTTTTCAGAGAGCTATCTGAGAGCAAAGCAAACTTCACGAGTGATAATGATTGCTAAGCATTTCATGTAACTGTGACTGGACAGTGACCACTGGGGAGACACATACTACAGGTGGCTTTGATAGTGACATACTTGCTATTTAAGGTGGCAGAGCTTCCCTCCTGGTAGGTGGGTAGATAGATAATGCCTGTGATTTGTGGTGTCTCCTTCCCAAATAAACTTGGGAAAGAAAAGAAAATACTGTAAAGGAGGATATTTGTACGCACACAGACACACACACAACCTATTTTTTTGGCGTTACAGGTTCTTAGAACAAATTTTTTAAAGTATCTTTTGAAATTACTAAAAATAATAAAGGACTGCTTCCTTTTCCAGCTCAGAAGATAAAATAACAGTCCACTTTATAAACCGTGATGGTGAAACATTAACAAGCAAAGGAAAAGTTGGTGACACTCTACTAGATGTTGTGGTTGAAAATAATCTTGATATTGATGGTTTTGGTGAGTATGGAACATTCTTTAAAATTTATAAATGAAACTGTTGAATAGGTTTCAGCTTTGTTTTTTCGAAGAATTTTAACTAGAGTATGCTAAGTGAAATATTAAAATTCAGGATGTATTAGTATTATATTCTCACCTATAAAGAATAAGTGACACCGTGCTTCTCTTCTTTGAACATTTAATTAGCTATATGCCCCAAAGTCTGTTGCTTCATTACCTTATTGATTATGTGTGCAATGCAAAGCTGGGAGTAGGAAGTGGAATTGAAAGATACCAGGTTGAGATAATAAATGTCATATCCCGTGGGTAGTTAAATCATTTTAAGTTAGTCTTTTTTTAAGCTTTTTATTTTGAAATAATCTTAGACTTATAGAAAAGTTGCAAAAATAGTACAGAGTTTCTGTATAATCTTCACTCAGCTTCCCCTACTGTTAACAATTTATATAACCATAATACCATAATCAAAACACAGAAATTAACATTGGTTCAATAACTAAAAAACTACAGATTTATAGAATTTTGCTAGCTTTTCCACTGATGTCTCTGTTTTGGGATTCAATCCAGGATCCCACATTGCATTTAGTTATCATATCTCCTTAGTCTCCTTCAGTCTGACATTTCCTCAGTCTTATTTTTCATGACCTTGATACTTTTGAAAAGTACTGGTAAGTATTTTGTAAAATGTTCCTCAATTTGGGCTTGATGGGTGTTTTCTTTTTCTTTTAATTTAAATTTTAAAAAATTATTTAATTTATTTATTTATGTATGTCTGTGCCATGTGGCTTATGGGATCTTAGTTCCCGACAGGGATTGAACCTGGGCCTTTGGCAGTGAAAGCATTGAGTCCTAACCACTGGACTGCCAGGGAATTCCCAGACTGGTGTTTTCTTAATTACATTGAACTTATGCATTCTTTTTATTTTAAGTGAGTTTTATTTTACTTACTACTTTCATATTTTATTTTATTTTTTTTTGAGATATAATTGACATGTTAGTTCCAGGTATACAACATAATGGTTTGATATTTGTATACAATGTGAAGTGATCACCTGAACAGTATGTCTAGTTAGCATTCATCACCATACGTAGTCTTGAACGTCAACTCACCTTCCTAGAAAGGGTAATTAATCTACCTCTTACTAGAGAAGGAAGTGTTTTGTTTAGAAAGTTTTCATTTCTAGGCTTTTGACCATATTCCTTAACCACTCACACAAAGCCCATGTCCTGGAAGCTGCCACCTTAGAGCTCAGGGATACCCTGTATATCACTTGTCAGTTTTGCTCGAGCATCCTCGCTATCTAGAACGGTGGTTCTTTAAGAGGGTTCCATCAGTGTCACTTGGGAAATGCACATTCTCAGGCCCCACTCCAGATCTACTGATTCAGAAAGTCTGGGGTGTGGCCCAGAAATGTGTGTTTTAACAAGCCCTCCATGTGATTTAGTTGCATGTTAAAGTTTGAGAACCATTGGTCTGCAGTCAGGTCCAAGGAGCATATCTGATTATTCTTCTTTCAAGGCACTGTTCACATTGCACTTTTAAGAACACTTTTCAGATCAGAATTATTTCTCCTCCTCCATTTTCCCATGATATATTAAATATACTTCTCTATGTTAATGTTCATCTCAGTTTTCCTTTTTAGAGGGAATATCTCTTTCCTTTATTAGAGTTTGTGCTTTTGGAAGACTGTTATCACTCAGGTAACCAGAGTTGGCAGTCAATAATATTTGCTGAATTTCTGAATCTAATGTCAGTTTCAGGGATAACTGTAACAACTACCATTTGAGTGCATACTACATCCCAGCATATGTTATCTATTATTGTAACAACTCTAAGAGGTAGATTTTTTTTTAACTTCCACTTTATAGATGAAGAAACTAAAGTTCAGAGAAATTAATGTTCCCTGGGTCATACAGGTAGCAAGTGAGAAGGCTAAGGTTCAAACCTAAGTCTCTCTAACTCCTAAACCTCTGCTTTTTCCTTTATGCCTTTTTCTCTAAGAAGCATCTTTCCTTTGTGAACACTTGTTACAGAAATTAGGTGATGAAATAGTTGATATAATTCTAGTTTTAAGGAATTTTTTACTCTAATTCAGTTGTTCTTGGCTAGGACTGAGTTTCAGAATTCTGCAGAACTTTAAAAAATGTTACATCCTTGATGGTAAGGGAGAAAGGGAAGTTGTACAGGTATCCTTTTAAAAAGCGCCACATGGTTCAGATCCATACCATGGTTAAGAGCAACTAATTTATGGAAAAAAACCCATTGATAACTTATATATATATTCTATAAAATTTATAGATAATTGATCTCTCTCATGAGTTCATGTTCAGCAACACTTTTGACTAAGCTGAGTTTCTCTGAATTATTCTCTCACAAATGAAAAGTAGTACATTGCACAGTAATTGAGAATAGACTCTGGAATCAGACAAATTGTGGTTCATAAACCAACATTGTCACTTACTAGCCATGAGACCTGGAGCAAGCTACTTTATGTCGGTATGCCTCAGTTTCCTCTTCTGTAAAATAGGATTGTAATAGTTCTAACCTCATAGGGTTGTTAAAGATCAAATAGGGTATTGGAAGTGAAGTGCTTAGCATAGTGGCTACGTTGGTAAGAACAGTAGGATTTGTGGCATTTTAACTTGCCCTATTCGCCTTCTCCTTTCCCCAGTTCAACAGTAGCTTTAAAAACCAGCAGCCTTGTGGCCACTGGAGGGGCAAACTGGTTTGAGTTCCTCAGAAGATCCCATCTCCAGAACGTTGTCACTTGTCTTGCAGCTTCTCAGAAAAGCTCCGTTCCAGGGAGTTGTTATTTGACCTGCCTCAGAGATTGCTCTGTGGGGAGTCTCTGTCCCTAGGACTTCCGTCTAAAATAATTACCTGCAGTTGTTGAACACTGTGCTGCCTGAGGCTGTGATGCCACTTGGAGCAAAGAGCCTGGCCAAAAATCTAAAAGGAAGATCTGGGGAGCGAGATGTCTGTAGTGGGCTTTGAAATGCTTCAGGGATCTAGAAGGCCACGCACAAATGCAGGACTGTGTTTGTGCCCAGGAAAGACCCGACAGGGCCCCAGTCTCTCATCTCTGGCTGACTTTGAGGTCCCATGCAGGTGAAGGCCAAGACAGACATGTAGACTGCTTGAACACTAAAGGTGTGCCTAATCACGCACAGAGCTCCTCAGCAAAGGGTAGAAGCCATATTGGTTCAGAAAACTGAAGGAAACCTCCATCCACTCATGTAGTTGACCACTAAGCTCACTGAGTGGAGACATTGGTGGTCACATGCTACAGGGAATACAGACTTCAGAGTTAGTCTGGGAAAGTCACTAGAGAAACAAATAGCAACAACAAAAACCAAAAAGCCAGCCACAACAACAAACCCAGGGGAGACAGTGGTGATCTGACTTCCAGAGTTACCATATTATATTACTTAGAATGTCCACTTGGCAATAAAAAAATTCAAGACACCCAAAGAAACAGGAAAGTATGGTCCATACTCAGACAAAAAAACCAAAAAAACAAAACAGTCAATAGAGACTGTCCCCAAGGAGACCCAGGTATTAGAC
This sequence comes from Mesoplodon bidens, assembly GCF_964165515.1. NCBI lineage: Eukaryota > Metazoa > Chordata > Mammalia > Artiodactyla > Ziphiidae > Mesoplodon > Mesoplodon bidens. The sequence continues at coordinate 21,874,914 of NC_138164.1, read as the reverse complement.
TTACTAGACAAAGATGTTAAATCAGCTGTTATAAAAGTTCAGAGAGCTTAAGGAAATTATGTGGAGATATTCTTGGGCCTTTGCACATCTGTGTGTGTGGACCCTGTTACCACTCTGTATAAGGGTATGTAAAAGAAATAGTGAACTTTGTTCCTGCCCTTGAGAAAGCTGATCTCTTGTGCTCTGGGAAGGCTAATGTGGAGACTGTGAACCAGTAAATCTCTTTCTATAAATTTCTCCACAGATTCCATCTCAGCTTTAGGAAAGGACATGTATACTAGGCTGTTTACTGCAAAGATGTTTGTAACAGCGAAAGATTTGAAAGAAGCAAATGCCCATCAATAGAGGACTGATATATATAGTCCTACAAGGGGATACTATATGGCTGTGTTTAAAAAAGAAAAAAAATCTCTGAAAGGAGTCTTAAAAACAAATATCAGTGATTACCTGTTGATAGGAGGGAGGCAGAGGGGAGACTTTAAGTGCCATGGTGTATTTAATCCATCTCTTTCTTTGGACATTTAGGTGGCTTCCAGTTTTCAACTATTGTAAATAACCTTAAGGTGAACGTCCCCAGAAATACCTTTCTGTGTTTATGTTCTATAATTTTCTTGCATTGAATTCCTGGGGATGGAATTACTTAGTAAACTTTGTTTTATAAATTGTTTGCTCAAACTGTTTGCCGTTTTTCAGATGAGGTATTGCTTATTTTCAGCCGTTAGGAAAGGCTCTTTAAATGTGCAAAAAAAAAAAAAAAGAAAATTAATTTTAAACATTTATTTGAAAGGCTTTTAACTTATATTTTACATGAAGCTACATTCAGTAGCTACATAAAGTATTTTACATTACTTTATTTATAGTAGATAATTTTCATAAGTTGCTTTCCATTGCTTTGAAACAAAAGTGTAAGTATTTTGACCTTAATACTTGAAAGTATCTTAAAAATTTTTTTTTTTTAGATGTTGGGGGTAGGAGTTTATTAATTACTTAATTTATTTTTGCTGTGTTGGGTCTTCGTTTCTGTGCGAGGGCTTTCTCTATTTGTGGCAAGTGGGGGCCACTCTTCATCACAGTGCGCGGGTGTCTCACTATTGTAGCCTCTCTTGCTGCAGAGCACAGGCTCCAGACGTGCAGGCTCAGTAGTTGTGGCTCATGGGCCTAGTTGCTCCGCAGCATGTGGGATCCTCTCAGACCAGGGCTCGAACCCGTGTTCCCTGCATTAGCAGGCAGATTCTCAACGACTGCGCCACCAGGGAAGCCCTAAAATTTTTAAAAAATATTTTTCTTTAATTTTTAAAAGGTATATATTGTAGTACACTGTTTTTCAAACTGCAGGTTGCAACCATTTGTGAGTCATATAATCAACTTAATAGCTTTCAACTAGAATTTAAAGTAATTAAAAAGAACATGTAAAAACACACTGTCTTTTGTATTATTCCATGAAATGCTTGTTTAGTTATTTTACAAAGTATATGTATACTAGGTTGTGATGTAAAGTAGAACTCAAAATTAAAACATTCTTTTTGGAAGCCATTGGTTAGAATGATTGAGAATGGAGTCTTCCTGCCTGGATATGTTCCCCAGCTCTGTCACTTTGCCAGCTTTGTGATCTTGGGTTAGGTCTCTAACCCCTTCATACCTTGTCTAGGGTAAAATGGGAATAATGTTAGTATCTACCTCGTAAGGTTGCTCTAAAGATCCAATGAGTTTATCTAAGCAAGGCTAAATAGATGTTAGCTATTTTTGTTAACGTAGTTATTACTACAGGCTCATTGTTCATTATAACAAATTTAAGAAGTACATTAAAAAAATCAGAACTTCCTATAGTTTTTATTTTTCTTTTGGGGGGAGAGAGTTTTTTTCTTGAATTTTTGAATTTTATTTTATTTATCTTTTTATACAGCAGATTCTTATTAGTTATCCATTTTATACATAATAGTGTATATATGTCAATCCCAATCTCCCAATTCATCACACCACCACACCCAACCCCCGCCACTTTCCCCCTTTGGTGTTCATACGTTTGTTCTCTACATCTGTGTCTCAATTTCTGCCCTGCAAACCGGTTCATCTGTACCATTTTTCTGGGTTATACATACATGCGTTAATATACGATATTTTTCTCTTTTTGACTTCACTCTGTATGACAGTCTCTAGATTCATCCACGTCTCTACAAATGACCCAATTTCCTTCCTTTTTATGGCTGAGTAATATTCCATTGTATATATGTAACACATCTTTTTTATCCATTCGTCTCTCGATAGGCATTTAGGTTGCTTCCATGACCTGGCTATTGTAAATAGTGCTGCAGTGAACATTGGGGTGCATGTGTCTTTTTGAATTATGGTTTTCTCTGTGTATATGCCCAGTAGTGGGATTGCTGGGTCATATGGTAATTCTATTTTTAGTTTTTTAAGGGACCTCCATACTGTTCTCCATAGTGGCTGTATCAATTTACATTCCCACCAACAGTGCAAGAGGGTTACCTTTCTCCACACCCTCTCCAGCATTTGTTGTTTGTAGATTTTCTGATGATGCCCATTCTAACTGGTGTGAGGTGATACCTCATTGTAGTTTTGATTTGCATTTCTCTAATAATTAGTGATGTTGAGCAGCTATTCATGTGCTTCTTGGCCATCTGTATGTCTTCTTTGGAGAAATGTCTGTTTAGGTCTTCTGCCCATTTTTTGATTGGGTTGTTTGTTTTTTTAATGTTGAGCTGCCTGAGCTGTTTATATATTTTGGAGATTAATCCTTTGTCCATTGAAACGTTTGCAAATATTTTCTCTCATTCTGAGGGTTATCTTTTCATTTTGTTTGTAGTTTCCTTTGCTTTGCAAAACTTTTAAGTTTCATTAGGTCCCATTTGTTTATTTTTGTTTTAATTTCCATTACTCTAGGAGGTGGATCAAAAAAGATCCTGCTGTGATTTATGTCAAAGAGAGTTCTTCCTATGTTTTCCTCGAAGAGTTTTATAGTGTCCAGTGTTACATTTAGGTCTCTAATCCATTTTGAGTTTATTTTTGTGTATGGTGTTAGGGAGTGTTCTAATTTCATTCTTTTACATGTAACTGAACAGTTTCCCAGCACCACTTTTTTTTTTTTTTTTTTTTTTTTTTTGCGATACGTGGGCCTCTCACTGTTGTGGCCTCTCCCATTGTGGAGCACAGGCTCCGCAGCCATGGCTCACGGGCCCAGCCACTCCGCGGCATGTGGGATCTTCCCGGACCGGGGCACGAACCCGTGTCCCCTGCATCGGCAGGCGGACTCTCAACCACTGCGCCACCAGGGAAGCCCCCAGCACCACTTATTGAAGAGACTGTCTTTTCTCCATTGTATATCCTTGCCTCCTTTGTCATACATTAGTTGACCATAGGTGCGTGGGTTTATCTCTGGGTTTTCTATCCTGTTCCTTTGATCTATATTTCTGTTTTTGTGCCAGTACCATATTGTCTTGATTACTGAAGCTTTGTAGTACAGTCTGAAGTCAGGGAGTCTGATTCCTCCAGCTCCGTTTTTTTCCCTCAAGACTGCTTTGGCTGCTTGGGTCTTTTGTCTCTCCATACAGATTTTAAGGGCTTTTGTTCTACTTCTGTAAAAAATGCCATTGGTAATTTGATAGGGATTGCATTGAATCTGTAGATTGCTTTGGGTAGTAGAGTCATTTTCACAGTATTGATTCTTCCAAGCCAAGAACATGGTATATCTCTCCATCTGTTTGGTATCATCTTTAATTTCTTTCATCAGTGTCTTATAGTTTTCTGCATACAGGTCTTTTGTCTCCCTAGGTAGGTTTATTCCTAGGTATTTTATTCTTTTTGTTGCAATGGTAAATGGGAGTGTCTCCTTAATTTCTCTTTCAGGTTTTTCATCATTAGTGTATAGAAATGCAAGAGATTTCTGTGCATTAATTTTGTATCCTTCAACTTTACCAAATTCATTGATTAGCTCTAGTAGTTTTCTGGTGGCATCTTTAGGATTCTCTATGTATAGTGTCATGTCATCTGCAAACAGTGACAATTTTACTTCTTCTTTTCCAATTTGTATTCCTTTTATTTCTTTTTCTTCTCTGATTGCCATGGCTAGGACTTCCAAAACTGTGTTGAATAATAGTGGTGAGAGTGGATATCCTTGTCTTGTTCCTGATCTTAGAGGAGATGCTTTCAGTTTTTCACCACTGAGAATGATGTTTGCTGTGGGTTTGTCATATATGGCCTTTATTATTTTGAGGTAGGTTCCCTCTATGCCCACATTCTGGAGAGTTTTTATCATAAATGGGTGTTGAATTTTCTCTAAAGCTTTTTCTGCATCTATTGAGATGATCATACGGTTTTTCTTCTTCAGTTTGTTAGTGTGTATCACATTGATTGATTTGCGTATACTGAAGAATCCTTTCATTCCTGGGATAAATCCCACTTGATCATGGTGTATGATCCTTTTAATATGTTGTTGGATTCGGTTTGCTACTATTTTGAGGATTTTTGCATCTATATTCATCAGTGATATTGGTCTGTAATTTTCTTTTTTTGTAGTATCTTTGCCTGGTTTTGGGATCAGGGGGATGGTGGCCTCATAGGATGAGTTTGGGAGTGTTCCTTCCTCTGCAGTTTTTTGGAAGAGTGTGAGAAGGATGGGTGTTAGCTCTTCTCTAAATGTTTGATAGAATTCACCTGTGAAGCCATCTGGCCCTGGGCTTTTGTTTGTTGGAAGATTTTTAATCACAGTTTCTATTTCATTCCTTGTGATTGGTCTGTTCATATTTTCTATTTCTTCCTGGTTCAGTCATGGAAGGATATACCTTTCTAAGAATTTGTCCATTTTATTGGCATAGAGTTGCTTGTAGTAGTCTCTTAGGATGCTTTGTATTTCTGCGGTGTCTGTTGTAACTTCTCCTTTTTCATTTCTAATTTTATTGATTTGAATCCTCTCCCTCTTTTTTTGATGAGTCTGGCTAATGGTTTATCAAATTTTGTTTATATTCTCAAAGAATCAGCTTTTAGTTTTATTGATCTTTGCTATTGTTTTCTTTGTTTCTATTTCATTTATTTCTGCTCTGATCTTTATGATTTCTTCTGCTAACTTTGGGTTTTGTTTGTTCTTCTTTCTCTAGTTCCTTTAGGTGTAAGGTTAGATTGTTTATTTGCGATTTTTCTTGTTTCTTGAGGTAGGCTTCTATTGCTATAAACTTCCCTCTTAGAACTGCTTTTGCTGCATCCCATAAGTTTTGGATTGTCATGTTTTCATTGTCATTTGTCTCTAGGTGTTTTTTTCATTTCCTCTTTGATTTCTTCAGTGATCTCTTGGTTATGTAGTAACGTATTTTTTAGCTTCCATGTGTTTGTGTTTTTTACATTTTTTTCCCTTTAATTCATTTCTAATCTCATAGCATTGTGGTCCTAAAAGGTGCTTGTTATGATTTCAATTTCCTGAAATTTACTGAGGCTTGATTTGTGACCCAAGATGTGATCTATCCTGGAGAATGTTTCGTGCGCACTTGAGAAGAAAGTGTAATCTGCTGTTTTTGGATGGAACGTACTATAAATATCAATTAAATCTCTGGTCTATTGTATCGTTTAAAGCTTGTGTTTCCTTATTAATTTTCTGTTTGGATGATTTGTCCTTTGGTGTAAGTGAGGTGTTAAAGTCCCCCACTATTATTGCGTTACTGTCAATTTCCTCTTTTATAGCTGTTAGCAGTTGCCTTATGTATTGAGGTGCTCCTATGTTGGGTGCATATATATTTATAATTGTTATAGCTTCTTCTTGGATTGATCCCTTGATCAAGGAAGTGTTCTTCCTTGTCTCTTGTAACGTTCTTTATTTTAAAGTCTATTTTATGTGATATGAGTATTGCTACTCCAGCTTTCTTTTGATTTCCATTTGCATGGAATATCTTTTTCCATCCCCTCACTTTCAGTCTGTATGTGTCCCTAAGTCTGAAGTGGGTCTCTTGTAGACAGCATATATATGGGTTTTGTTTTTGTATCCATTCAATGAGCCTGTGTCTTTTGGTTGGAGCATTTAATCAATTCACGTTTAAGGTAGTTAGTGATATGTATGTTCTTATTACCATTTTCGTAATTGTTTTGGGTTTGTTTTTGTAGGTCCTTTTCTTCTCTTGTGTTTCCCACTTAGAGAAGTTCCCTTAGCATATGTTGTAGAGCTGGTTTCGTGGTGCTGAATTCTCTTAGCTTTTGCTTGTCTGTAAAGCTTTTGATTTCTCCATCAAATCTGAATGAGATTCTTACCAGATAGATTAATTTCAGTAGTAGGTTCTTCCCTTTCATCACTTTAGGTATATCATGCCACTCCCTTCTGGCTTGTAGAGTTTCTGCTGAGAAAGCAGCTGTTAACCTCATGGGAGTTCCCTTGTGTGTTGTTTGTCATTTTCCCTTGCTGCTTTCAATAATTTTTCTTTGTCTTTAATTTTTGCCAATTTGATTACTGTGTGTCTCAGCATGTTTCTCCTTGCATTTATCCTGTATGGGACTCTCTGTGCTTTCTAGACCTGGATGGCTATTTCCTTTCCCATGTTAGGGAATTTTTTGACTATAATCTCTTCAAATATTTTCTGGGGTCCTTTCTCTCTCTCTTCTCCTTCTGGACCCCTATAATGCAAGTGTTGTTGCGTTTAATGTTGTCCCAGAGGTCTCTTAGGCTGTCTTCATTTCTTTTCATTCTTTTTTCTTTATTCTGTTCTGCAGCAGTGAATTCCACCATTCTGTCTTCCAGGTCACTTATCTGTTCTTCTGCCTCAGTTATTCTGCTATTGATTCCTTGTAGTGTAGTTATTATTATTATTATTTTTTTGAGGTTTGCGGGCCTCTCACTGTTGTGGCCTCTCCCATTGCGGAGCACAGGCTCCGGATGCGCAGACTCCGTGGCCGTGGCTCATGGGCCCAGCCACTCCGCGGCATGTGGGATCTTCCCAGACTGGGGCACGTACCCATGTCCCCTGCATCGGCAGGCAGACTCTCAACCACTGCACCACCAGGGAACCCCCAAGTGTAGTTGTCATTTCAGTTATTGTATTGTTCATCTCTGTTTGTTTGTTCTTTAATTCTTCTAGGTCTTTGTTTAACATTTCTTGCATCTTCTCGATCTTTGCCTCCATTCTTTTTCCGAGTTCCTGGATCATCTTCACTATCATTATTCTGAATTCTTTTTCTGGAAGGTTGCCTATCTCCACTTCATTTAGTTGTTTTTCTGGGGTTTTATCTTGTTCCTTCATCTGGTACATAGCCCTCTGCCTTTTCATATTGTCTGTCTTTCTGTGAATGTGGTTTTTGTTCCACAGGCTGCAGGACTGTAGTTCTCCTTGCTTCTCCCTGTAGTCTTATCACACAGAGATAACCACTAACAGAATCTTTTTCCCCTGATGCCCCAGAAATACAGAAAATTTAATGCCAATACAGTCTTCAGTAGTTTGATATAAATTCTGCACTCATTTATACACTTAGAAGAGAAACTGTAAAGATCAAGGATCCTAATGTGTCCAGAAATTTTGGCATGTAAATACACATTTGAGATAAGCTAAACTAGGTTCACAAAAGATAGAGTTAAGACTCAGCCACTTTCTAGAACAAAGATGACAGAAATGCAATCAAGAAGTCTGAAATATTATGTTTATAAAGGAGAGGCTGCGATAACAACATTATAGGGGCAACTGTTTAATTCATTTCTAAAGTTGAATACAGGACACCCTTTACATATTGCCTTTGTTATAGTCGTGCTCATAGGTGAACACCATATGCAGATGAGGGTGGCCAAGTACAGAGTGTCTGTACAGTTTCTCCCTGGATGATTTTATCCCTTCTGTGACCTTAAATCCCATCCAGATGCTCATAGACTCTTTTTTTTGTATAAAATTTACTTTATTTATTTATTTAATATCTTTATTGGCATATAATTGCTTTATAATGGTGTGTTAGTTTATGCTTTATAACAAAGTTAATCAGTTATACATATGTCCCCATATCGCTTCCCTCTTGCATCTCCCTCCCTCCCACCCTCCCTATCCCACCCCTCTAGGTGGTCACAAAGCACCGAGCTGATCTCCCTGTGCTATGTGGCTGCTTCCCACTAGCTATCTATTTTACGTTTGGTAGTGTATATATGTCCATGCCACTCTCTCACTTTGTCCCAGCTTACCCCTCCCCCTGCCCATATCCTCAAGTCCATTCGATAGTAGGTCTGCATCTTTATTCCCACCTTGCCCCTAGGTTCTTCATGACCATTTTTTTTTAAGATTCCATATATATGTGTTAGCATACGGTATTTGTTTTTCTCTTTCTGACTTCACTCTGTATGACAGTCTCTAGGTCCATCCACCTCACTACACATACTTCAGTTTCGTTCCTTTTTATGGCTGAGTAATATTCCATTGTATATATGTGCCACATCTTCTTTATTCATTCATCTGTTGATGGACACTTAGGTTGCTTCCATGTCCTGGCTATTGTAAATAGAGCTGCAATGAACATTTTGGTACATGCCTCTTTTTGAATTATGGTTTTCTCAGGGTATATGCCCAGCAGTGGGATTGCTTGGTTGTTTGGTAGTTCTATTTTTAGTTTTTTGAGGAACGTCCATACTGTTCTCCATAGTGGCTGTTCCATAGTGGCTGTATCAATTTACATTCCTGCCAGCAGTGCAAGAAGGTTCCCTTTTCTCCACATCCAGTCAGAATGATGGCCATTCTGACTGGTGTGCAGATGCTCATAGACTCTTAAGTTTACATTGTTAGCTCACACCATTCCTGTGAGCCCTGGACTTATAGATTCAACTTCCTACTTTATGTCTTTTCTTGGAAATTACACAGGCATTTGAACAAGTCAACATATTTAAACAGATTTTGATTCTTTTCCCCCACACTGAAACTTATCTTTCTGAGAATCTTTTCTGCCAGTAGCGAGCATCACTCAGGTGCTCCAGCCTGAAACTGGAGAGCATCTTTTATTCTTCCTTCTTCCCTATCCTCTACCTTCAGTCCATCAGCAGCTCCTGTCACATGTGCTCCATGTATGTCTCCAGTGTGTGCTGTGTTCACCATCCCTGCAGTCACTACTTGGGGCTTGCTAGTTACTATGTTCCAGGAGTTGCACTACTCTGCTTCTGCTCTTGAGCCCAGCAGCTAGGGTGATTCATCGTAATGCACATCAGAGAGGTTTCTTGATTTAAATCCATGAATAACTTTTCATTTAGGATAAAATCCACATTCCTTACCATAGCATAAATGGTTCTGCATTAACTGGCCCCATCTGCCTTTCTTCCTCTCCCCCATTTCTCATTGTTCTTTCTCTCACTTTGGCCACACTGGCCTTTTATCAAGAGCTGAACTCACCCAGAATTTCTAGCTTGGAGACTTTGTACACGCTTTGCATTTTTTTCTACCTGGGACACTTCCCTCTCACTCCACCCTGAATATCCTGTATGTGTTTGCTTTTTATCCATCTGGTCTCAGTTTATCTTATATTATAATACTTCCTTAGTGGGGCTTTGCCCAACTACCCAGTCCAAAATGTTCTTTCATTACCCTGAACCTGTTATTCTCCATCACAGCATCCTGTTCAGTTTTTTCATGGCATTTATCACAACCTGTTAATTATATGTTTGTTTACTTGTGCATTTTTCTCCTAAGAGACTATGATGAAGGATAAAATCATCCTTGTTTTCTTTATATATGAAGTGAAGTAATGAATGGACAAGTGAGTAAAAAGGGACAATTGTAAATTTTGGAAGGAATAAATTTATGAACATTCCTATCCAGCTTTTAAATTAATGTAGATTTTTTGGATCTTTAAGTTTTCAGAGTGTATTATAGTATTCTGTCACTAGGGGGCAGTTACACCTCTCTGATCAAATTTACCTAGTTTATTATCTCAGACTTTGTTTTTTTCTTAAATATTATGTATTTCCTTCATGTGTCTGGAGGGAAATTATTCAAATTGGGTGACCCTGATAATGATCATATAAATATCTATTTATTTGTATCATGTTTATTGACTCCTTATTAACATACTATATTTCTAGCTCTGGTGGATCAAGGTTTACTCTAGAAAATTAGGTTTTATAGATTTATATAGTTTCATATTTTTAATATATAATATTTCCACATAGCTATCCCCTGGAGTTTTGTTTGGGAAAGGGGTTAGGCAGTCTATCTTGTCAGCATCATTACAGATCTCCAAATTATCTTAGTATGGTTACACACACACGAAACAATCTTTTCCTGGTGGAAAACTCTCAAATTACATGAAAGGAGAAATAGTCTGCAGATAGCTCATTTTCTCTGGGAATTAGTTTTATGGCAGGAATTTCTAAGCTTTTGTGCAAAACCTTAGTATCAGTCTTTTTTTTTAAAAAAACCTCAGTTCAGAGTTTTATTCATCATCAACCTTGAAATTAGCCAGTAACCATGCCTTACTTATTCTTAATGTAATTTTAAAATTATGCAAATTTGAATTTGTACAGGTTAACAGTATTAAGGTTCTTACTCTAGTAAAATCAGAAATACTGTGAAAACCAAACCTTTTGTCAAGAATCCCATAATTTGAAGCTGGCAGGCTGTGCGAATTACAAATTTTATATTTGCTTCTATGCCTTTTACAATTGTAAACAAATACCTGTCAGCCTTTGTCAGTATCATGTGAACTGTGCTGTTTCCAGACATCTGATGTCTGTGTGATTTTTGTTGACTGTAGTGCTGATATTTTAAACTGTGGTTATAATTTAATAACATTTTAAAGCCTACGACAGTTTCAGCCAAGCATTCATTAAGTGTTAATGCCGAAAAATGCATCCGAAAGCGAGTTATTTTGGGACAGAAGTTAAATGTGACAGAATGCAATGAAGAAAGCCAAAAACCTATCATGATTTGTATTACTGTTAATTTAGGAGACAGAACTGAATCATTAGCCAGAATGCCAACAATATTAAAGCAGCACTAAACTGTACATACCTTTAAGTTCATGACAGTCGATGTGTAACCAAGCAAGGATGATGGATAAAATGCTGGCATTAGGGGCTAATACGGCTGTAATGTGTCCCTAAGTCAGTTCAGATTATCGTCTGTTGTAAGCCATGGAGTATCTTTGATTATTTGAAAAGTGGACATAGTAATGTAAAAAGTTTCACTTCAAATGTTTGTTCTAATTATATTTTGCAACAAAAATATGATATGAGGATTATAGATTTACAAACTATAAGAACCCACTCCCTACTTTACATTTTGTTTCATTGAGAATATAATTAGAATTATGGGACTTCAACAATTTCAAATCTTTGAGAATGTATTCCTCATAAAATGTGATCACTTTATGTTTAATATATGTGTATGTATCTCTGTATTTACATATGTATATACACACACATATGTACACATTTCCCCTATTAATTTACTCTTATATAACCAACCACTTATAAAGACACTAAAAGCTGACAGCTGTCAGTACTGCTTTGGGGCTGTATATAAGCATAAGTCACATAACTTTGGCACTTTCAATCCCCAACTCTCCACATGTATTATTATATCAGTGTACCCATATTTTGATCAGCTATCAGTTTTAGATTGAAGGTTCTATAGTTGTTGCTTCTGTATCCTTTTTCCTTTGATAGGTTGCCTCCCACTGTGTGCTTTGTAGAGTTGTTCCCTGTGTATGTGATAAGCATAAAAAACAACAAACACTTCCCATTTTAGGGATAGGTTTTGTTTACCAAATTCAGTTTCAGGTCAACTAGTTGGCATTTGGAATTTGTTTTCCTATGGAAATACTGTTATACACGGTGGCTAAATTTTTCGGGCCAACCCACAGAACCTGTTTCTTCACAACTAACTTAATCACCATTTATAGCCTGGTTTCTTTGAGAAAATGCATTGCAACTTATAACTTTTAATACCAGATCAAGAACTCCTTAACTCCTTGGGCCCACCTACTGCACACACAAAATGCACACCCCCCACATACACTATGGGGACACTCCACTTTGCAGTCTGGCATTGGGAATATATACACTACTGATTATCAATGCAGATAATTTCATGTTAGATAGGAGCCTGGGAATTCTGTGATGCTGAAAAGGAGTTAGAAGATGAGGCCCAACAGGAACATCGTCCACTTTGTTCTTGCCTGTAGCCTTTGGGTTGTGGCTCTAGTGGAGTTGGGAGCAGCAGGGACGTTCAATAAGGATGTGAACTCTGTTCAAATGGGATATAGAATTGGTGGCAGCTCCCGTGTTTTAACTGAAAACAAGTGGGCAGTGCCAGATCAGCTGTGGTGCAAAATCAGATGCTGATAAAGGATATCTATGAAAAGCCTACAGCTAACGTTATGCTTAAAGCTGAAGAATGAAATGCCTTTCTCCTAAGATTAGGAACAAGGCAGGGATGTCTGTTCTCACCGCCCTACTAACATCATGCTGGAAGTCTTTGTGTAATGAAGCAAAAAAAGAAAAAAGAGGACTTCCCTGGTGGCACAGTGGTTAAGTATCCGCCTGCCAATGCAGGGGACACGGGTTCGATCCCAGGTCCAGGAAGATCCCACGTGCTGTGGAGCAACTAAGCCCGTGCGCCACAACTACTGAGCCTGCACTCTAGAGCCCGTGAGCCACAACTAGTGAGCCCGTGCGCCACAACTTCTGAAGCCCGCGTGCCCTAGAGCCTGCGTGCCACAACTACTGAGCCCACCGCAACTGCTGAAGTCCGTGCTCTCTAGGGCCCGTGTACCACAGCTACTGAGCCTGTGTGCTACAACTACTGAAGCCCACACACCTAGAGCCCATGCTCCACAACAAGAGAAGCCACTGCAATGAGAAGCCTGTGTGCCTCAATGAAGAGTAGCCCCCGCTCGCCTCAACTAGAGAAAGCCCATGTGCAGCAACGAAAACCCAATGCAGCCAAAAATAAATAAAATTTTTAAAAATAAGTAAAATAAAATAAAATAATGAAAAAAATTTAAAAGGCATACAGGTTGAAAAGAAAGAAAACTGTCTTGTTTTTAGATGATTTACATAGAAAATTACAAGGACTCTATTAAAAAAATCTTAGAACTAAGTGAGTTTAGCAAGGTCCTAGGATACAAGGTCAACACACAAAAATCAATTGTATTTCTGTGTACCAGCAATGAACAGTTGGAAAACAAAAAATTTTTTTGAAAGAACATTTACAAAAGCTCCTCAAATTGAAATTTTGAGGTTTAAATCTAATAAAATACGTATATAGCATCAGTATCCTGAAAGTTATAGAACTCTGATGAAAGAGAGCAAAGACCTAAGTAGTGGAGAGACATACTGTATTCATGGATTGGAAGACAACATAGTAAAGATGTCAGTTTTTATTGATATATAGATTTAATACATTTCCCATTAAAATCTCAGCAGGATTTTTTCTAGATACAGACAAGCTGATTCTAAACTTTTTACAGAAAAACAAATGAACTAGAATAGCCAAACAATTTTAGAAGAGAAAGATAAAGCTGGAAGACATATGTATAGTACAGATCTTAAAACTTGATGCTACAGTAATCAAGACAGTGTAATATTAGCAAAAGCAGACATGTAGATGAGTGAAATGGAATTAAGAGTTCAGTGGTAGACCCATTAAAAATATATCTAGTTGAGTTTTTTTTTGGAAGAGCTTTACTGAGATATAATTCACATACCATACAGTTTACTCATTGAAAGTATACGTTTTTTTAGTATATTCAGAGAGTTGTGCAACCATCACCATGGTTTTGTTCTATTTTCTAGCTTTATTGAGATATAATTGACAGCTAACATTGTGTAAGTTTAAGGTGTACAACGTGATGGTTTGATACACATCTCAGTTGCAAAATGATTACCACAATAGGGTTAACCTCACATCATTCCTTTTTTGTGTGTGTGTGGTTAAAACATTTAAGATTACTCTCAGCAAATTTCAAATGTATAATACAGTATTATATCTGTAGTCACCATGTTTTACAGTAGATCCTCAGACCCTATTCATCTTATAGCTGAAAGTTTACACCCTTTGACCATCCTCCCCATTTCCTTTAGCCCCCACCACTACTCTCTGTTTCTACGAGTTTGACTTTTTTAGATTCCACATATATCATATAAGTGATGTCATACACTGTTTGTCTATCTCTGTCTTATTTATTTCACTTAGCATAATCTCCTCAAGGTCTATTTATGTTTCACAAATGGCAGGATTTTCTTCTATTTTATTGCTGAATAGCATTCCATTGTGTGTGTATCTGTACACACACACACACACCACGTCTTATTCATTCATGGACATACACTTGGGTTGTCTCCATATCTTGGCTATTGTGAATAATGCTGCAGTGAACATGGGAGTGCAGATATTTCTTTGACGTAGTTATTTCATTTCCTTTAAATGCATGCCTATAAATCAGATTACTAGGTCATATGGTAGTTCTATTTTTAATTTGTTGAGGAACCTCCATACTGTATTACATTGTGGCTATACTCTTCAGATCTTCTGCCCATTTTTAAATTGGGATGTTTGGTTTTTTTGATGTTGATTTGTATAAGCTGTTTATATATTTTGGAGATTAATCCCTTATTGGTTGTATCATTTGAAGATATTTTCTCCCATTCAGTAGATTGTCTTTTCATTTTGTCAGTGGTTTTCTTTGCTATATGCAAAAGCTTTTAAGTTTAATTAGGTCCCATTTGTTTATTTTTGCTTTTATTTCCTTTGCTTTATGAGACAGATTTAAAAAGTATTGCTGTGGTGTCAAAGAGTGTTCTGTTTTCTTCTGGGAGTTTTATGGTTTCAGGTCTTACAGTTAGGTCTCTAATCCATTTTGAGTTTATTTTTGTATATGGTGTTAGAGAATGTTCTAATTTCATTCTTTTACATGTAGTATCCAGTTTTCCCAGCACCATTTACTGAAGAGACTGTCTTTTCTCCATTGTATATTCTTGTCTTCTTTGTCATAGATTAATTGACCATAGGTGTGTGGGTTTGTTTCTGGGCTCTCTATTCTGTTCCATTAATCTATGTGTCTGTTTTTATGCCAGTACCATACTGTTTTGGTTACTGTAGCTTTGTAATATAGTCTGAGTCAGGGAGATTGATACTTCCAGTTCTATTCTTCTTTCTCAAGTTATTTTGGCTCTTTGGGATCTTTTGTGTTTCCATACAAATTAAAACAATTTTTGTTCTAGTTTTGTGAAAAATGCCACTGGTAATTTGATAGGGTTTGCAATGAGTCTGTAGATTGCCTTGGGTAGTATGGTCATTTTAACAATATTAATTCTTCGAACCCATGAACACAGTGTATGTTTCCATGTGTTTGTGTTGTCTTTAATTTCTTTGACCAGTGTCTTATAGTTTTCTGAGTACAGGTCTTTTACCTCCTTAGGTACATTTACCCCTAGGTATTTTATTCTTTTTGATGCGATTGTAAATGGAATTGTTTTTCTTAATTTGTCTTTTTGGTTTGTTGTTACTGTATAGAAATGTAGGCTGTGACTCCAAAGGCACAGCAACATGGGAGTTTCTTTTGGATGATGAACCTATTTTGTATCCTGGTTATGGTAGTGGGTACACAAACTTATACATGTGTTAAGATTCATAGACCTGTATACCAAAAAGGCAAAAGTCAGATGCTTATTGATTGGGGAGCTCCCTCTAATTAGCAGACCAGGAAACAAATAAATTGGCAGAAATACCCATCATGAAATCATGAGATGAAAAAAAAACAAACAAAAACAGAGTAACTTTTTCTTAAAGTTTTCTTCTCACAGTTTTAGGCTCACTTTTAAAATCTTTTTTCCTCCTAATACCTTCTCCGAGACATGTCTTCACTGTTCTCTAATTTTTTTTTCTTTTTTATAGAACATATAGTTTAAATCTAAAAAAAAAAAAAACCTCCAAAAAACTGCTCAGATTGTCTTATTATTTTGGAGTTTTGCAGGATTGACTATTTCTTCTTATAAGTACTGTCCACAGGGTTTGTAAATCTTTGCTCCAGATTTTTTTCTCTAGTGATACTTGTACCACTGTATGACCATATGTGTCTCTGGTTCAGTGGTAGCCATCTTATGCATGCTGAATTGATTTCATTCTGAGTTTTAAAGTTTCTATTATATTTGAGTTTCTTCCTAGTACAAAGAATAAGAAAAGCATACCTGTTGACAACTTGTGATAGAAAAAGTTTGAAAGGAACTGTAAAATAAGGAGGAATCCTGAGCATGGTGCGTTTATCTAAAGACTAAATATGGGACTAGAATGTATAATGGGAACTTGAGTGTAGGAACCAAAAGTTAATCTTCTGTATATATTCAACATTTGTCAAATTCTTACTAGAATACTCTCTTCAGCTCTGAACTTGGCAACTTAAGCAAGATGTGGAAATAATTGGCAAGGTTCCTGAGAGGAGCAATGAAAACTATTAGAGAATGAAAATAAAGCCTTTAAGAGAAGGTTAAAAGAATTGAGGTTTCCTAGGGAAGAAAGTGAAGAGCTGGAACACGGATGGTAACTCTTCATTTTGACTGACCAGGTGGCAAAAAAAAGGAATGTCCTAAATTTTCTGGAGGGATTTATTAGCATGTGAACTTTACTCTGCATTCCGAGATGATTGAGACCATATTGTATGCACTCGCTTCTTCCCTGGGCTTTTCTCATGTCACACTTTCTGGTTCTCTCTCTGGCATTTGACACATTTGTATTTTGACTCCTTTTCTTGGAGGGGGCGGGTCTCTCCTTGACTCTCTCAGTTTCTTATCTTTCTTTTCCTCTTTTTCCCCCTCCTCCTTGGTGAAATCTCATGACTTTTGCTTCTGTCTTGTTCATGTCAAATCCATCCTTTACACACAGGCACCAACAAGATCTATCCAAAATAAACATACCATGTCACTTTCCTACTCAGAATCCTTTAGAAGCTTCCCTTTGCTTCAACAGCAACCACTGTCCTCCAGGGTCTGGATCCAGGAGAGGGGCAGTGAAGTGACAGGTGCTCATAACTCCTGGCCAGAAACATCTCTGTGTCAACCCACCCACTATGAGCATGCTAGTTTACCCACCGTGTCAGGAAACAGGGAGTGCGCTTATAGGACAGCTCAAGCTCCTTAGGAGAGCATGAGAGACCTCCATGCTTGGTCCCCTGTCTGCCTCTATAGCCCCTAGCACCACATCCCACCCTGGACTGTGAGTTTTGTTTTTCTTGCATCTTCTGTTACACATGGCTTGCAGTTCTCAGGATTTGTCTTTTTTTAATAATAAAAATATGAAGGGAAGTTACAAGCTTTTTAAATTAGGAGAGTTGCTTGGTATATTTTATAAGGAGGTTTTACGTACTTTTTAAGACAAAAGATGCTGGATTTCCTGAATTTTGTCCCATAGCATCTTCAGAGCGATTTGCCATTTTAGTTTTGAGTTTGTCTGGATTGGGTATTGATGAGATAAAAACAGAAAACAAAGTTAGTATATATTTATTGAATACTAGGGAACAAATCCATTAAGAACTGTAATTCTCCTTTGTGGATTCGTAAAATGTTAGAGAGAACAGGCCCTTAGATATCATCTGCTTCAGTCTCTCATGGTACAGATGAGAAGAAAACCGAGGCCCTTGAGAGGCTTGCTCAGGACACAGCAGACAGTATGGCAGATTCATCTAGAGCCCACATGGCCTCAGGGTTGTACTACACCAGTTCTCCTTTTACTGCAGGGGTTTCCTCCCTCCTTCCTTCCCTCCCTCCCTCCTTCCCTCTCTTTCTTCCTACCTACCTACCTATCTGTATTTTTTTAAGCAGAGGAAACTTACTTCTTTTTAAGTAAAATACATCCATTTACCTTTTTCTGTGAAATGCCTCAAATTTATACAAAAATAGAAAAGGAAAGTGCCTGTTCAGATAACCAATTGGTGTGGGTATATATTTGTGTATTACATAAATGTACTGATTATATGTATATATATGTTTATATATTTAATATTCACATAAGGTGAATTAGATTATTGAGTGGCAGGAATTCATAGTTGATTCATTTAACTTCTTGGGTTTAATTCTTACTCTTACGTTTAAAAAAGTTGAATGACTCTTAAGTTTTCTTAAAACTTCCAAATCATAATAATTACCAACACTTGAATAGTTCTTATTCTCTACCAGTCAGTTGTGGTTGCAAGTACATATGTTAAGTACACACTCATATGTAATTCTTGCAACTATTATGTGAGGTTGGTACAGTTACTGTTGAGGAAATTAAGGCAGGAGGGTGTAGTGGCCCAAGGTGATACCATTAGCAAAATATGGAGCTGGGATTGAAGCCAGGGAATCTGGCTCCACAGTCCATGCTTATGACCCCTGTACATCACTATATGGTGTCTCTGTGCTTTATCTTGTTACTGCTTTGAATGAGATTTAATAAAAATGTTTAAGGAAGCCTCTCTCTTCTTTCTTGATGTTTTAAAAAATAAAATATGAGTAACAAATGTTTAACTTATAAAAGAACAACTCTTGTTAAAATGATAAATTCGTTCCGAGGAAAATTAAGAAGTTCACTAATTATTGATAGTAGTTCTATTAATATTTTATATAGTGTTTATGGACCAAAAGAATCTAAATCAAACTGAAGTTACTCCTAGGACTCTATAATCTTTACAGTTGTATTGTGGCTTTAAAAAATATTATTCAGAAACAAACCAGAATAACTTTTTTAGGTAGAATTTAATGAGAACATGATTCTGGATGATTCTGTTTTGTCAGGTCCTCTTCTGGATGCTGTATTTTAAGAAAAGCCCAACCAGACTGAGGGAAGGGATTTAGAACTATGTCATTACATAAGAAAAACTTGGAGGGCCTGGGTATGCTCAGCCTGGAGAAGAAAGAACATTCTCAAATATATGAACAGCTATTGTTTAGAAGGATTCACTAACTAAACTCATAGAAACAGAGAATAGAAAAGTGGTTGCCAGGGGCTTAGGGGAGGTTGGGAAATAGGGAGGTGAATAGGTAAAAGGGTATAAAATTTCAGCTCTGAGATGATTAAGGACTGAGGATCTAATGTAAATCATGGTGACTGCAGTGATAATGCTGTATTGCTGAGAGAGTAGAACTTACATGTTCTCACTAAAAATAGTAAATATATGAGGTTACAGATGTGTTAACTAAATGCGAGGAGTCCTTTCACAGTGTATACGTATATCAAATCATCACGATGTATGCTTTAAATATCTTACAATTTTATTTGTCAGTTATACCTCGGTAGAGCCAGAGAGAAAAAAAGGATTTGACTTCATGGGATAGAATTGGAGCAGTAGGTGGAAAGTTACAGAGTGACAGACTTTTAGCTCAGTAGAAGCCGAGTGTGAAATTGGCTGGTTTCAGCAGTGAGGATTTCTGTGTCAGGAAGTTTTCAAGCAAAAGCTGGGTAACCCCTGGGAAAAGGATGTTGCAGAGCAGATTCATAGTTTAGTTGGACTAGATGACTTTTTAGTTCCCTTTTCACAGTCCCTGGCATATTAATATGCACTCAATAAATAACTGTTAAATTAGTGCCTTTTAAAAACATGGAACGGGAGAAATATTCTTCACTCTTTATTTTAAACCAGTGTGACTCTTTTTTTTTTAATGTACGAAGAACTCTTTTTAAATTAATTAATTAATTAATTTTTGGCTGCGTTGCATCTTAGTTGCTGCACGTGGGCTTTCTCTAGTTGCATCGAGCTGGGGCTACTCTTCATTGCAGTGTGTGGGCTTCTCATTGCGGTGGCTTCTTGTTGCAGAGCACTGGCTCTAGGTGCACGGGCTTCAGTAGTTGTGGCACATGGGCTCAGTAGTTGTGGCTCGCGGGCTCTAGAGCTCAGGCTTAGTAGTTGTGGCACACAGACTTAGTTGCTCCACAGCATGTGGGATCTTCCCGGACCAGGGGTCGAACCCGTGTCCCCTGCATTGGCAGGTGGATTCTTAACCACTGTGCCACCAGGGAAGTCCCAAACCAATGTGACTCTTAAAGTGACTTATTTGATTCTGTCCTGATTATAAGGAGAGATTGAGAGGGAAAAATATTTAACTTTAGATGTCAGTTTGGTTACTTTCTGGTTCCTCTTATATACTGTGAGGCTTTATAAATTGTGTTGCGCTCTCCAGGAAAAGGTAAGGAACTTGCATAGCTGTTATATAAATCATACTATATAAGTTTAAAATGCATACATTTTTGTATGTATGCATATCTGAGTTTATTAACTTGTAAGCTCTTTGGTATTAGGATTTGTATTTTTATGTTTCCTCTCACAGCATCTAGTTCATACCTCTTAAAAATAATATTTGAAAGTGATTTCAAACTCTGTATGTGTGTGTGTGTGTGTCTGTGTGTGTGTGTGTGTGTGTTGGGTATGGGGGGGTTGTCCCTAATTCTCATTATTATTCAGAAATACAGTCCTATCACTGATGTATGCTAATGCTGATTTTTAAATTTAGAAATTATTTAATTAATTCAAGTCAATTTTGAGTTGTGTTGAATGTAGAGGGGAGCATATTCAATGTTTGTTGCTTTGTAGGTGCATGTGAGGGAACCTTGGCTTGCTCCACCTGTCACCTCATCTTTGAACAGCACATATTTGAGAAATTAGAAGCAATCAGTGATGAGGAGAATGACATGCTTGATCTGGCATATGGACTAACAGATAGGTAAGATTTTTGGACCACTTCCATTGTAATAATAACCTAGGAGGATAAAAGTTTTATTAGTTCATGTCTGTCTCTGACCAGAGACATATAATATGCATGCATGTAATAGGGTTCTTCCATGTAGATAGATAACAGTCACAGACTTTGAATATTAAATATGTGACACTTCTCTTATGTATTCTACAGTTTAACCCTCATGAAACTTTTAACAAAAGTAAAAAAAAAATTAATTGGAAGTATTAGAAGCATAAGTTCTAGATCCTAATAAGTCTTCTTTCATCTATTTTTATTCCAGGAATTAATATTTATCACAATTTAATGAGTTGGGATTAAATTGAATGCTTTTTATGGTATTCTTGATGGACAGATTTGATAATTGAAAGAAATTATAATGGAAAATTTTACCTACTTGAGAGAATACAATTTTTAAAAAAACTTAATATATAATAGTAATTATGTTAAAATGAATACTTCTGTTTCTAACTGTACATTAAAGTAAATTAATCATAGTTTACTCTTGTTTTTAATAAGTAGAATTACTCTTAAAAGTGGTAAGATTTATAGTAGCAAGAGATATCAAGTGATACTTTTTTTTTTTTTAATTATCTAGTCTTTTGGTTTGAGTTAGGGAAGATAGGTAGTTAATTTACTGTTTCAAGAGACAAGATAACAAGAGTTTATTTAATTAAGATGGGCTTTGGTGTTTAACTGTAATTTGGTGGCCCTAATGAAAAATAGTTTAAAAAAAATAAGGAATAATAGTAATAATCATAGCTTTATTTCATGTGTATCATGTAACCACAATTTTATTAGATCCTTAAGATAAACCCTCTTATCTAATAATTCTCAAAAAGTTTTTAGGTCATTGGTATTTATTGTGGCTGCCATATGCCTGTCTCCCCTCACATCTTCAGGTGCCACATTCTCTATCAACACGTCCTTTTTTTTTCTAAAGGATAACACACAGAATACACTCAATGTTGTGTTAATCTGGTTCTGAAAATTGTTTCTTTCAATGTGAGGGGTAAATCATAGCTAACTGCTTGCCCTTTTATTCAGGTGAAATTTATAGGCGCATGTAACAGATAATATTCTGAATGAAAAGAAAATAAAATGAGAGGAAATGGAGAGCTACATTTAGGAGAGATACATGAGTGTGAGAAGATACAAGAGACCTATTGTAAACTAGCCAAGAACTTTGATGATAAAATTCAGAAGTTTTAGAACAAGATAATGGAAAGCAAGAAATAGCTTTTATGGCATTTTATAGCTGATATTCTTAAGTACACAGAATTTTAGTAGAAATGCTTTGTGGGGAAAGAGTATAATGCTTTTCACAGGTAGGATTTAGAAAACACTGACATATTTGGAATGAAAATAATTTTGTTCAAAGATAGAAACTGCATGTAAACTTCTATTTCTAGGGTACCATATACTTCCAAACAAAGAAACAAGGAAACTCAGTCTTTAGTTCTTAGGTTTATTTATTTATTTATTTACTTACTTACTTATTTGGCTGCACCAGGTCTTAGTTGAGGCACGTGGGATCTTCATTGCCATGTGCGGGATCTTCATTGCAGCATGTGGGATCTTTAGTTGCAGCATGTGGGATCTTTAGTTGTGGCTTGCAAATTCTTAGTTGTGGCATCCGTGTGGGATCTAGTTCCCTGACCAGGGATCAAACCCGGGCCCTCTGCATTGGGAGCGTGGAGTCTTAACCACTTGACCACCAGGGCAGTCCCATAGGTTTATTTTTAAAATT
This sequence comes from Mesoplodon bidens, assembly GCF_964165515.1. Lineage (NCBI taxonomy): Eukaryota > Metazoa > Chordata > Mammalia > Artiodactyla > Ziphiidae > Mesoplodon > Mesoplodon bidens. Next base: position 21,852,511 of record NC_138164.1, on the reverse strand, counting down.
AAGTGCTATGTAAATGTCTATAATTTTTAAGATAAAACAGCATCATTTTAATGTTTATTTTAGGGTGTACTTAACCTTGATTAGTGATGGATTGTTGATAACACGGGCTCATATGGCACTTATTGTACTGGTTACATGTCTCCTTTTCCCCGTTAGAGCAGGGGCCATGTCTTATTTCATCATTGTGTCTCCATTGCCTGATTCACAAAAGGTGTCACCAGCTGTTTTTGGAATTAGTGGTTGGTAGAGAGATTCAGGAATTATCTGTGAATCTATTTTTGATGGTTGTCATTGCTCCCTGCTACCAATTTCCATGGATAATCTACATAGAGGCCTCAGTTTCCATATTTGTAAAATGAGGATAATAATAGTACCTACCTCATAGGGTTTTTGTGTCATGTCAACTAATAAATGTATGTGAAGCTCATTGAACAGTGTCTGGTGAAGAAAGCATTCATTAAATGGTTGTTGTTGGCATTCTGACTATAATAATATTAATTCAAATGCCAGAAACTTACTATAATGCCTACAAACTTAACAAAGATTACTTCTAACCTTCAGAGTTAGGCAGTATTATCACCATTATATAGAACAAAGCTTAGTTCTTGTGGATTTGCTCAAGGCCACACAGCTAAAGAATGACAGAGCCCTGGTTTGAATCAGTTACGTTAGACCCCAAAACCCTTGGTTTTTTACTATTTGAAGCTTCTTCTCTGCATTGAAAACCAAACTTTAGAAGTAAAGTTAACATAACACCTAGTATATTTCCACTGTCAGGTGTATATGGAGAAAATGTCTTCAAGGTTTGCACAAGTGTGAGATTTTGTAGGATTAATAGTGAAATCAAGGAAGACTTGCTGTCCATCTCCTTCTGTAGAGGTGTAAGACACTTTCTACACTGGTAGACCCTAGAGCCAGAGACCTTCCAGGAGGAAGTAGGGGAGTGAGAACAGCCACAGTGCCACTGCCTTATCTTCTAGGGTTATAGAACCAGCGAGGGCCTTCGGTGCCACCCCTCCCTGTGTTCCCCCCCACACACAGTTCTTGTTCTTCTGTTACTACACTTACTTTATTCTGCCCTGTATCACTGGTAGCTCTTTCTCTCCTGTTCCCCTTACTAAAAGTTACTTGAAGGCTAGCATTACCCTACTCATCTTTGTATGGACACCAAGAGTAACCAACAGTCTCTCTAGGGCTCACCACAGTCCTAATGAATTTGTCTAAATTGGCTTGCCTTATTTTTTCTCTTGCAGACAGAGCTTAATGCATAATTGAGTATTGTCAAGGCTGTTTCTATTCAACAAATAGGAATTATTGGTAAAAGGGGATTTTCATCTCCCCTGTAAGAAGTCAGTGCTTTCTCCTCAGCCCTTTCAGCTTTCTCTCTCTGTGGCATTTGTCACAGTCTCACATGTTAATTATCTGCAAATGTGTCTCAGCTCTTCTATTTGATTGAAAGTTCACGCCTTAGTACTGATATTAGCAACTAATCCTCATGGCAGTCCTGTGAGGAACCCACTTATTATCCATCTTTAGGATGAGGTTGGGAAACTAATATTTGGCATGGTTAAGAAAGTTGCTGGTGAACACGTCATGTTCAGTGCTGGATTTTGGACCACTGCTCTGTTTGGCTCTAACCCCTGCATCCCTGGCACCCAGCATGTAAGAGGTGTTCAGTAAGGATCGAAGTGAGTTGCTGTTCTTTTGCAAACCCACTGACATTTAGTTCTGTGCCTTTTGATGCTCAGCAGGTGCTTGACGAATGTGTTGACAAAACCAAGACCTACATACCACATTCCATCAAATTAAAGGCAGTTTGATTATAAGACTAATATAGTATTTATTTTTATGTGCCATTAAGAAGGAAAAAGCTCTGCTGATTAAAATGTGGTGTAAAAATGATCTTATCACTTAACATTTTATGCATATTGAAAGAGCTATTTATACTTAGATTTAGAGCTATTTAGACAGATTTGTCCATCACTGTTTTAAAAGGAAAATATAAATAAAATTGGTCATAATACTGAAAAAAATAAAAGAAAATGGAATTACAGTTATTCTTCCAATGACAAATATTTACTTTCCTAATATCAATTTATGCTGGGTCTCTGTATTGTTAATTTTTGTTTTGTAATCTTTTTGGACTTATTTTGAATGGTAATGAAATTCAACACATAGTATTAACATACTTCCCATAACTCAATTGAAGGGACACCTCTGTGACTGCCACCTCACAGTGTAGCTGTGATTATAAGATGGCATTGATTTTAAGATGCATTTGGTTTCAGAGATGTTAAAATTGTGGGAAAAATATGCATCTGATAATTGATGACTTACGTCTATGTGTTTATTACAAATTTCTTGTTTTAAAGGCTTTAAAAAGTGTAGCTTTCTTTCATAGACTGTATGTTTTTAATTATCTGGGAATTGATTAGTCATTCTCTTGGCATTGGTAAAACCTCAGTTCTCTTCTCCACTGCTGCGCCTTCTCATCATTTCATTGCTTGTCAGTCCTGTCACCAAAAAGCAGTAGTTCCAGTGAAACAATTAGTAGAAAGATTAAAATGAAGCTTTGGCATATCACACTTTTTGTTTTTCATATTTACATTCTGTTATCCTCTAGTTGAAAGGGTTGGATGAATCTTTTTCTACTTAATGGACATTTAAAAGGTAAATAAATCCCTATGCTTTGGGTAAGAAAAGGTCCTGGTAACTGCATTGCTTTGTGAATAATATATACTTAATACTAAATCATACCTCCCCCCTTTTTTATACAGATCGCGGTTGGGCTGCCAAATCTGTTTGACAAAGGCTATGGACAATATGACTGTTCGAGTACCTGATGCTGTGTCTGATGCCAGAGAGTCCATTGATATGGGCATGAACTCCTCTAAGCTAGAATAAATAGGAATATTTTCACAACATTTTACCTATTTTTATAATTATTATTTCTTAATGTAATTAAATGAGAACATGGATGAATGCATTTATTATGACTAGATTTATTTCTTTAATTCACCTTGTAACTGCTGAATTTTGTAGTTCTGAAAGAATGCCATCTTTATTTTGATTAAATTATAAAAACAAATCAAATATTAGAAAGTAGTTAATATAATAAAACCTTATATATTTTACCTGTGTTTGATTAGCAACATTAGCAAAATGTTTTCACATAAATCTTATGCCTACTTACCTATAAAATAGGTTAAAAAAAGGTATCATTATCTCTGTTAGACGTGGTGGAGGCAGAGATGTAAAATGGTTTGTCTGGGTCCATACAACAAATTAGAAGGTCAGTACTAGAACTGTATCTTGTTATTACAAGTTATGTGTTGAGATCGAAAGTGGAGAAATTAGGAGTATCATATTTATAGCTGTAGTTAAATGTGAATGTGTATGGATGTGTATTTAATTGCTCAGATGATTAATTTCAAAGATAGTTATGACCTTATAAATCATTATTTCAGAATTTTGCTTCAGTGAAAAGTGTACGTCTGAGCACAGGTAATGGAGCGCTGTCAAAGATGTTTGGTGTCAGTTCTGACTGAACTGGAGAAATAAACTAAAAATTACATGTCTTTATTTTTTTATCCTAATCAGAATGGCCTGTCTTTGTAATCTTTTAAAAATAATGCCTGTGACAGAATGGACATCTTATGGATTAGGTTTTCTCTGTCCTGAGCTGCAGAAGGAAGCGAGTGGGCTGCCATCCCCTCGGCGAGGACAGAGCCTCACAGTGTGCACTGAGCACGATGGGCACAGTCCTGGCGGGGGGTGGGTGGGTGGGCTCGAGCACCTCAGATCACTGTCTCTGCATGGCAGACCTTTGTACTTTATCTTTACTGTGAATACACTGGTAAATGATAATAAAGGGGTACAAAGTATGCTCTTGGAAGTATAATAAAACATTAGTTTGGACTAATGGTGGGGAAGGGCAGAAAAAACTAGTTAAAAGTGAATTATAAAGTTGAGTTAGCTTCAGGTACATCTGTGCACTTTGAGCATTTGTACAAATATTTGTCAAGTATGGTGTTGGACCTACAACGTTGTGTTATGTCCATTGGGGTACAGAGATGAACACGATCAGGAATGCCCTCAGGGAGCTCACCTTTTATTAGGAAAAGGTAAAATATATGTATGCACAAATCATTTGCTTCAACTAAACTGACCAATTTGCCAAATAGAATACTTTTAAACTAATTAACATGTATAAAGTGATTAAGGAAGAACTCAGGGCTTCTAATGTTCATTTGACACTTGATAACCATCGAGTGCCTTCTTTGTGGAGAGTGTTCCACTTTTAGAGTACTTCAAAACAATCTGACCTCTTAGCTTCCATATTTTCCTCGTATTCTTGCATAGATTCCCTAAATTCTCCTTTCCAGAGCACTTCAATGATGACATCCAGCTTAAGACTCTAAACTTTAGTCTAGTTGTCTCAGATTTCAAATTAAGAGAGCTTCTTATTAATGAAGTTTAATTGTATTATTTAAATAAAACCTACTAAACTTATTAAGTGGAGCATATATCCTATAATTGTTTTGTATAAAAGTTATTTTTTCAGTTTGAAAAAAAATCCATGTTTGATATGTGTGCGTTCTAGGTAACGGTATTCAGTTATCTATTGCTGCAATTTTATTGTCTCAGTTTCTGTGGGTCAGGAATTCAGAGAGTGCAGAGCAGGGGTGGCTCATCTCTGCTTCACGATGTCTGTGGCCTAAGCTAGAGGACTTCAAGGGCAGGTGCTGGAATCATCTGAAGGCTTATGATTCCCTCATGTGACCAGCAAGTTGATGCTGATATCAGCTGGGGGTCTAGCGGGGGCTGTTGACTGAAACACCCGTGTATGGCCCCTGCACATGGCCTGGGCTTCCTCACAACATGGTGGCTGGCTTCTGAGAGCCAGTGCCCTAAGAGAGCATATAAGCATTGCTAGGCGGAAGCTGACTGTCACACAGTATCACTCCTGCCCGTTTTTTTCATTAGAAGTGAGGCATCAAGTCTGACCCATCATGTGAATTGAGGGGTGTCAAAGAATTTGCAGACATGTTTTAAAGCCGTCACAGTAACTGTTATTTTCAGATTAATTTACTGGCACATCATTGCCTGTGAAAATGGGCCTTTTACTAACAGTGTTCTAAACTTTTGAAGAGGGGTTAGATTTTACTCTCGTATTGTGTTTCAGAAGATTCTTGTGTCTTCTTTGTTATGACCGTTCATTTGTTTTATTCTCTGACTCCTTGCAGTTTTCTTCTTGACAGTTGATTTCATCAGAGGGAAGAGTGGTGGGTTTCCTTTCAATGCTGTATAATTTTAGTTTACATTTCTCTGCCATTTTATCATCAAGAAAGGCATCTTTCTTTGGTATAGTACTCCATATAATTGTTGGTTATGTGCTAATACTTAACGTTATATTTGGTTTTCACAGATCAAACCAGCCTGTAATGATATAAGTAATTCAGAATCGCTGAATTTGTTTTTCTTTTTAAGTGAACCATTCTAAAAATTTCCAAAACCTTTTGCTTAACTTTCAGTGTGAAAATACTGTCTAATTTTTGTCTTAAATGACTGCTTTCCTATTTTTTAAATAACTATTTAAGTATCATATGGTGGTCCATGTGATTTTTATAATGGTCATTCAGCAATAGAATAATTACGTTTCACTTGGAAAAATGTTTTCTAAGGGAAATTTAGATTCAGTATGTTTTCCCATCTTTTCTTTTTCTTCCTTTTTACAACTCTTTTAATTGCTTTTCCTTTTTTTAAACTACTTGAAATTTTGTGGTAAACCACATTTTGGGATCAGAATTTCTTAAATGGCTTTCTTATGTATAGGATAGTATCACTCTAAATGAAAAGACAAATAATTGTACTACATTTCTAAAAATAGCCTGTGAAACTTTATTCTAGGTGTAAACCATTCAGAGATGTTCAAACATTACACATAAACTTTGTTTCCTATTGGAGAAACATTTAAGAAGAGAATTATGATCTTGGTTAAGCAACAACAGGATTCCTTTAATATGTCAACACATCACATGATATCAAGTTATTTTTATCAGATTTTCTTCTGTTTACAAGTTTCTAGAAGCTGAAAAATTAGAAAACCAGCTGGCAGGAGGAAGGCATGATCACTTGCAGACAGAAATAAATGTGGCTATAACAACAGAAATAGGAAGTTAGAAGATAATTTAAGTCTACCAGAAGCAACTTAAGAGAGAAGTTGGTGGGAAAGATCTTTACAGTGAGAGGCATTACCTCTCCAAAAACTGTTAGTAATAACCTAATCAATGTCTTATTCCTCTTTCCTTTTGACTCCCATTTGCTTATCTTATTATCTGGATGTATTATTTGTCATTTAATTTTTAGACTTGATTTGGTAATAATTTATAAAATTAAGCAGAGCCATTGTGCCTTTCTGGCTTCCTTTGCTAGTCATTTCTGAAGCCATTAACACTCAGTTTGATTCACTCCAGTGGGTTTCACTGCTCCCTCATCTTTCCCAGTCCTCTGTCTCAGACTGTCCTTTTTAGTATTTGTTACATGTGGCACTTCCTACATTTTTGTCCTGATAGGTTAAGCTTTTTAAGAGTAAGGACTGGGTTGTGTTCAACTTTGTAACTGCATTTTCTTTTGTGGTATTTAGCCCACAGTAGGTATATAATACATAGTTGAATTAATCAAAACCTGGTCTTATGCTTCTAGCATTTTGCTCTTTGGCAGTCACCTGCTATTGATGAGATTACATGAGCTCAATATAGGACTTACACTGTGCCTGAATCTTAACTCTTAACAGGAGTCTGGATACATACGAGTGTTTTCTTGAGAGGTCAGGTAGTCTCCACTATATTTAAAAGGACGGTGTTCAACTTGCCATCTTTTTAATTTTTTTTTTTATTGAAGTATAGTTCATGTACAATATAATGTAAGTTACAGGTGTACAATGTAGTGATTCACAATTTTAAAGCTTATAGTACATTTATAGTTATAATAAAATACTGGCTATATTCCCTATGTTGTACAATATATCCTTGTAGCCTATACATAATAGTTTGTACCGCTTAATCCACTACGCTTATCTTGCCTCTCCCCACTTCTCTCTCTCCACTGGTAACCACTAGTTTGTTCTCTGTATCTGTGAGTTTGTTTCTTTTTTGTTATATTCACTAGTTTGTTGTATTTTTTGGATTTCACATGTAAGTGATACCGTACAGTATTTGTCTGTCTGACTTACTTCACTTAGCATGGTATCCTCCAAGTCCGTCCATGTTGTTGTTGTAAATGGCAAAATTTGACGTAAATCATTGCAAAATTTTTTGGATCCGTCTCCTAAAGCAAAAGAAATAAAAGCAAAAATAAACAAATGGGACCTAATTAAACTTAAAAGCTTTTGCATAGCAAAGGAAACCATCGACAAAATGAAAAGACACCCTACTGAATGGGAGAAAATATTTGCAAATGATATGACTGCTAAGGGGTTAATATCCAAAACATATGAACATCCTCTACACATCAACATCAAAAAAAACAATTAAAAAATGGGCAGAAGACACGAATAGCCATATTTCCAAAGAGGACTTGCATATGGCCAACAGACACACGAAAAGATGCTCAACATTGCTAATCAGGGAAATTCAAATCAAAACCACAATGAGATATCAACTTAAACCTGTCAGAATGGCTATCAGCAAAAAGAACACAACAAATGTCAGCAAGGATGTGGAGAAAAGGGAACCCTTATACAGTGTTGGTGGTGCAGCCACTGTGGAAAACAGTATGGAGGTTTCTCAAAAAAGTAAAAATAGAACTACCATATGATCCAGCAATCCCACTCCTGGGCATATAACCAGAAAAGATGAAAACTCTTAATTCAAAAAGATACATGTACCCAAGTGTTCATAGCAGCATTATTTATAATAGCCAAGGTATGGAAGCAACCTAAATGCCCATCAACAGATGAATGGGTAAGGAAGATGTATATATACAATGGAATACTACTCAGCCATAAAAAGAATGAAATTTTGTCTTTTTCTTTTTAAACATCTTGGCTGAAACAGTTTTTGATGAGCTGAACGCAGGTCCATCTGCCGGGTCTTACATCTTGTAGGCCACTGGTTCTTGACGTCTGAGTGCTGAAGTCCTATAGGTGGTACACGGACTCCATCCCTTTGAATCATGTGACACTGTTAGGACCACGCCTGCAAATCAGTGCTTCTTCATCTTGGAAGTGTCTGGCATCCTGTACTTCTGATAGCGCTCAGCAAGTTCTCATCGGCATTATGTTTCCTGTTGGTCCTGACGGGCATTCTTCACGGCTGGGGAAAAGGGGTAGGGAGTCACAGAATCTTACCAAACCAAGCAAGTCGAAGACATGTTGAAAAACACTCAGTAATTTTTTTTTTTTTTTTTTTTTTTGCGGTACGCGGGCCTCTCACTACTGTGGCCTCTCCCGTTGCGGAGCACAGGCTCCGGATGTGCAGGCTCATATATATGTATATATATATATATATATATATATATATATATAGTTTTTAAATCAAGCTCAAAAAAGTTTTTACATATTTCTTGACAGCCCAATCTAATTTTTAAAAGTATGATCATTGGATAGATCTTGCATGATAGGTAAACCATCCTTCAAACAAAAGCTAAAACACTTTGGGGAAATTTTTGTACTTCTGTTGGTTATAGGGAGCAGACTGCTCAGTTTTGAGCTGGATCCTGGCAACCAAGTGAACTTGCCAGTCAGATTCTCATGTATACAATAATTTCAGGTGACGAGATCTACTTAAGATCAGATTTCAAGACCATGGCTCCATAGTTCCTGTGGTGGTTTTTTTTTTTTAATTCAGTCTCTTTTATTCATTGTTACATTCCAAATGGCTTGAGGGGAGCATCTGATGCATAATAGGTAGTCAACCAATATTGGTTGAATTTATTGAATGAAGCTTCTCTGAAAGGACCTACTTCCTTTGCCCACCCCTGTGCCCTGAAAGGTTTCTGGGGTAAAAATAGGAGGGGCTTGAGAGGAGAAAATCTCGGGTTAGAGTTTTGGATTAAATAAACGTGATTATGTTAAATGAGTTCGCTAAACCAAACAGAAAAGCAAAAAGGTTCTATACCACCAACAGCTTTTGAGGTTGAAGTCTTGGGTTATAGCTCTTATCAGGATGATGAGACAAACTCTCAAGTGTTTTTATAGTCTATTACTTTTGCCAGACAGTTGAACTCTTCAGGAGGACAAAATGATTATTTGTTTTCAGGATGCTGCCAGAATTTAAAAAACTGAAAATAAAGTGTTCATATACCCAGCAGGGGAGTGGACATACTTTGACCTGGCAACCAGCTCTACCAGCTTCTAATATGTGTCCTGGGGTGCCCTGCCTGGCGATCACACCTTTAGGGTGTGGAGGCTTCTTTTATAGTAGAGTACGAAGAGAGGGCGGTAGGAAGCTGACTTCCCTGGCTTTTCCTTTCTCCACCAGGGGCTAAAACGTTTGTCTAACAGTTGGCAGCAGCTCTCAGCCAGCCGGCTGGTTACCTTTGTGTAGTCATCATGCGCAGTTGGAGCTCTTCCATAGCCCCAGTGAAACGCCATCCCCTGTAGGTGAGAGCCTCATCTTGATGTGGTTAATGTTCACACCTCAAAACATCCATCCTCAAGCTCAGAATTCATGCCGAGCAGCAGGATAACAGAATTTATCACAACGCATTAGATTGTGAAACCACCTGTTGGCACTCATGTGTCTCCATTATTACACAACTTTTTTTTCTTTTTGCGGTACGCGGGCCTCTCACTGTTGTGTCCTCTCCCGTTGTGGAGCACAGGCTCCGGACGCGCAGGCCCAGCGGCCATGGCTCACGGGCCCAGCCGCTCCGCGGCATGTGGGATCTTCCCGGACCGGGGCACGAACCCACGTCCCCTGCATCGGCAGGCGGACTCTCAGCCACTGCGCCACCAGGGAAGCCCTTTTTTTTTTTTTTTGGTGCACCTTGCGGCATGTGCGATCTTAGTTCCCCAAATAGGGATCGAAGCTGTGCCCCCTGCTTTGGGAGCACAGAGTCTTAATCACTGGACCACCAGGGAAGTCCCACACAGGTTTTTTAAATATATATATATATATTATTTATTTTATTTATTTTTAATTTTTTAAAATTTATTTTATTTTTGGCTGCGTTGGGTCTTTGTTTCTGCGCGTGGGCTTTCTCTAGTTGCGGCGAGTGGGGGCTACTCTTCTTTGCGGTGTGCGGGCTTCTCATTGGGGTGGCTTCTCTTGTTGTGGAGCACGGGCTCTAGGCACGTGGACTTCGGTAGTTGTGGGGTGCGGGCTCAGTAGTTGTGGCGCACGGGCTTAGTTGCTCCGCAGCATGTGGGATCTTCCAGGACCAGGGCTCGAACCCGTGTCCCCTGCACTGGCAGGCGGATTCTTAACCACTGCGCCACCAGGGAAGTCCCCACACAAGTTTTTTATGCCACAAGTCCAAATTTGTGGACTGACTACAGCCTTCCAAACTAAAAGTTGTTTGGGGAGAGAGCAAAGGAAAAACTGAACAGGAAATAAGAAAGTCAGCAGTCATCAACTAATGCAACTGCACAGAAAAGTTGAAAAATATTTTACGTGTTTTCAAAATGTTTGTAGATATGAAAGAGCCAAACCATCTGGGTGAAACATTCCATTGCTCTCATTTTTTGTAGGGGCATTAATTTTGAACTGGAAAAATCTCACCCCTGCCCAAGTTAACATACTTTGTACTTATCACCTCATCCCAAACTCCCAAGCATGTTAAATTCTAATTCATAATAAAACTTAGAAGTACATGGCTATTAATGCTTTTCTTTTAAACATTTGACCATGAGGTTTGAGAAGGAGAGGAATCCCTCCCCGTCCCACTCCCACTTCCAGCTAATATATTAATTCCACACTAGCTCCTTCTCTGCAGACCGTCCTGCCCCTCCCCACTTCATGTCTTTTTTTTTTTTTTTTTTTTTTTTTGCGGTACACGGGCCTCTCACTGTTGTGGCCTCTCCTGTAGCGGAGCACAGGCTCCGGACGCGCAGGCTCAGCGGCCATGGCTCACGCACCCAGCCGCTCCGCGGCATGTGGGATCTTCCCGGACTGGGGCACGAACCCGTGTCCCTTGCATCGGCAGGCGGACTCTCAACCACTGTGCCACCAGGGAAGCCCCCCCCCCTTTTTTCTTTAAATCAGCTCCTTAAAGCCCTCTGATCTGATTCTCTGGGGTGCTCTGCCTTCCCTGACTCCTACCTGACCCTACCTTGTCTCTTTCCTCTTCTTTGTTAGTGCCCATTATGTTCTCCTTTACTAAGGTAACTTCCATGTCTAACCCAATACTAGCACCGAGTACTTGGCTGGAGAGAGCTTATTGGTAGGACTCATTAGTCTTGAAAGAATTTTTCAATTTGATCACCTGATAAACCCAGACTGGAGATGAGGGGCTATGATTTTGACTAAGGTGGAGACATTTAAGAATGTTTAGGGTCAGTTTCTGAAGTCTCAGAAGTCACCTGTAGGTTCCCCTACACATGAGGGCACATGAGGTCATGGCCTGTCTAGGGAGGAGGAGGACAGGAGGGTGGTGGCAGCTGCTATTTCACTCCAGCCAGTTGTTGCCCAGTCGGAAGGCAGGCCAGTATTTTCAGATTTTTTTCCTCCAAGAGAAGCTGGGACCCATATTTTCATGTGAAATCTCCTGACTGTGACATGTTTGCAAGGATTTTAAGTTGTTTTAGCCTTTGTTTTTAATATTATATGGGATAAATAAAACAGCCATGAGCAGATAAAGTGGGGTGCCACCTTGCAACCTCTGGTCTAAGAATCTCTGGGAAGTGAGTCAGTGGGTCCTAACTATTAGTACTTACATTATACTCAAAAAGCTCTGAAATGTCAACATGGGTCTCTTTCAGTGAATCTGATTTTTGAGGAGCCTCAATGTTGATTCGCTTGCTAAGGGATCTCCAGTGTTAGGAGGCTTGCCAGACCTGGGGTGAGCCTTCGGACTGACCATGGGCTGGAGTGGATCACCCAGCCTCTCTAGGTATTCTGCCTGATTCTAAGAAGGCCTCCAGGCTACAGGGGCTTCTGAAGGGTCTGCATCCTCTCCTGTCATCATATGGAAAGGGCTAGGTGTGTCATCCAAGATCTCACCAAGTCTTGCTTTCATAGACCTAAGAAACCTTCCACAAGCCTGGATTCAAACTATCCTCCAGGGCTTCCCTGGTGGCGCAGTGGTTGAGAGTCCGCCTGCCGATGCAGGGGACACAGGTTCGTGCCCTGGTCTGGGAAAATCCCACATGCCACGAAGCGGCTGGGCCTATGAGCCATGCCCGCTGAGCCTGCGTGTCTGGAGCCTGTGCTCCGCAATGGGAGAGGCCACAACGGTGAGAGGCCCGCATACCACAAAAAAACCCCACAACCCCCCCCCCCAAAAAAAAACTGTCCTCCATTAGGATGATCAGTCTGCAAGAAAATCGGATAGTTTCATGTTCCACAGGTGAAGTCTGTGCCCCTGCATATAGCATATAAGAGACTCTGAGCCTCATAGCTTATGCTCTAGTAGCACAAACTCCCTGGTAGTTCCCTGAATACATCATGCAGTTTCATTACTGCATTTAGACTGATCCCTGGAGCACCCTCCTGCCCCTTCCTGTTCTGGCTACCTCTTGATCCTCTTCTAGATGTCTCTGGGAAGTCTTCTCTGGATTCCCAGCTGGGGTTAAATTCCCCCTTTCTGGCCCCCCCCAGGGTATTTGCCATATTAGAATGTGCTGAGGTCGGCTGTTGGTGTTTGTCTGCCACTAAGCCCCATCCTGTGTATCATAGTGCCCAGAACATGGTGCCTGACACACACTCATCAGTCAATAGATGCTTTTTCTGAAGTGTTGGAAGGCAGGGAGTGGGTGCCTTCATGCTAGGGGGATAAGCCATGTGAACACTAAAGACAAAACCAAAAACCCGTAAAGTCCTAAACATCCCAAACTCAGCAAGGAGTTTTAGTATGAATAAAGAAGCCCTGGTAACATGGCTTGTCCCTGGTTTGGACATGTTCTTTGTCTTGGAGCCCTTTAAACGTGTTTCATAGTTACTTATGGTTAAGTTCTGTTCTTGTCTTTTTCATGTTTTGGAAGGGCAGAGACTTTTGATCTAACAAGGTGTGTGACCTTGAAAGAGAAAGGAAGGGAAGGAGAAAGGAAGATAATATCCATTTATTCATTTAGCAGATATTTATTGAGCATCTACTAGGTGCTGGGGATTCAGCAAGGAAAAAAACCAAGCAAACGAAAAAAAAACACCAAATTCCTGTCCTCACAGCTTACTTTCCAGGGCAGGGGTAGGATAGAAAATAAGTGAAAATATAGGATATTTTAGATGGCAGTAAGTGCTTTGGGGAACAGCAAAGCAGAGGAGAGATAAAAGCATTGAGGTGGGGAGAGTGAAGAGCTGAATTTTAAGTGAGGTGGTCCCTGAGGTGGAGAGCATGACAGCGAGGTGGACGGACCCGAGAGCGGCAGGGGCCAGGGAGGACCAGGACGGGTTAAAAGCTCTGTGAGTGGGCTTTCCTGGTGGCGCAGTGGTTGAGAGTCCGCCTGCTGATTCAGGGGACACGGGTTCGTGCCCCGGTCTGGGAAGATCCCACATGCCGCGGAGCGGCTGGTCCCGTGGGCCATGGCCGTTGAGCCTGCGCGTCCGGAGCCTGTGCTCCGCAACAGGAGAGGCCACAGCGGTGAGAGGCCCGCGTACCGCAAAAAACAAACAAACAAACAAAGAAAAGGTCTGTGAGTGCAGGTGCCTTTCCAGAGGGAGCAGGCCCTGGAGGCTGGCATGGACTCGGCTTTATTGCTGTGGGATGGAAGCCGCAGGAGGGTTTTGAGAAAAACAGTGTGATGTTCTGACTCATCATATGCCCAGCTTTCTGTGCTAGGTGTTCACATAAACGACCCCATTTAATCTTGTAAAGCACCCTGCAAGGTACGTGGTAGTGTCATCATTTTGTAGGCGAGAGCTTGTAGGACTTTTTCAAAGTCAAACATGCAGTAAGTGGGCAAGTCAGGGAGACTTGACCTCTGTGTAAGCCCTGGATTCATCCTCTGCAAAATAGGAATGATTTCTATAAACCCTATGCAATTATTGAGAAAATCAAACGCTAATGTATATAAAGGGCCTAGCAAAGTGCTTGAGGAACACAGTGAATGCTAATTTCCTTCTTTGTCCCAAGGTCGCTCTCAAAATTAAGAACAAAGTCGATGCTAGATAAAAGGGCTCCGCATTCAGAGAGCCTGAAGCGGGCACATGCATGCACTTCATAGATCGTAGTTTCCTTCTCTCTCCTTTTCCCCTCCTGTCTATGGGTTCAGTTTCCATATCTATCTCTGGCGCCTGTTGGACTGCTCTCTAAGGCATTTCCAGTTAGAAAGTTCTTTATTGGTTCTACATTGTCTGAGAGGATTATTACACCCCCTCAGCAACCGGTGGAGGCGTGTGCACACTGTGGGAGCTCCATCCGTCTCCATGGGTGATTGGAGATGGGCGATGATGGGATGGGCAGGCTAAATGCCAATGTCGCCCTCAAGTTTGATTGGGTCAGTGGTCTTCCCAGAGGGGCATGTCTGAGTGCCCCAAGGAAGATCTTAGAGTTTCTGAAAATGAATGCAAAATACAAAATGTCACTGCTTCCCAAACGATGCTGGGGTGATTCTGCCTCTCGTATGTGATCCTTATTACTTTATAATTACCTTCTGACCTTTACTGACTCTGACAGTTGTGAGTCTTTAAAAAAGATTCAAGAATATTACCGTTATGCAGTTGCTTAGAAACAGGGCCTAAAATACATCTGGCTTTAATAGAAGAGCTAAAATGAGTTTTCATTTTTTGGCATTGTCTCTCTTTTCTCTGTTCTCTCCTCCCCCCACCCTTATTTGGTATCAACCATGAATTGCAGTAGAATTTCTCACTAATCCTTTCTGAACTGTCTGAAGCCAAGATATTTAACATCGAGAGCATTTTTCCATCATGGGAAGCTTTAGCAACACTAACTTGGTATTAGGAAACCTAATCCCTAGCCCACTTACGCACAGCATGTATAAAATCTGTATTGTCAAAGCTCTCACCACTCTCTCTCTGAGGAAGCTTTTGCCAGCACTCCTTGAGAATGCTCGAAGGAGGAGATACTTGTCTCTTCATCAAGGCATGTTCTATTACAGTTTGCCAGATGGCTACAAACATAGTTTTCTGACCCATAGAAATTTCTATTCACTGCTCCAACCCCTCTTCCAGGATTCATCCTCTCTCCCTTTTACTCCTTTTATGATTGCAGTATTCAGTCAGGCTATAGCTAGTGCACATTGCAAACACGAGCCCTAATAAAAAGAAAAGAAAAAACAACAGTGAAAACAAGGAACAATATATTCTATTGCTTCTCTGTCTACTGTTTGATTTCTGCCTGTGGGAATATACTGCTCTGCAGTGATGCTGCTGGTGACAGCCTCATCAGGTCATGAGGTCTAGAAGTCTGCAGGCAGGGTCAGTGTACCAACCCCTGCCTGCCCTGCAGACACTTAGGAAGATTCAAGGGTGTGCACTTCTGCAAGGGGCAGGGGCGGGGGTGGGGGGATGAGGATTCATTTCGTGAAGAACTGGTCTAGAAGTAGCTCCCATTGACCAATATCACCTCCAGGCTGTTTCCAAATTTGTTTGGTCATAAGAACCACCTGAGGGCTTGTTAAAAGGCCTCAGTCAGAGCCTCTGCTCTAAGACTCTGATGCAGCAGGCCTTGTGCAGAACTTGAAAAGCAGCTTTTAACAAGCACCTGGGTGATTCTTATCGGGCACATTTAGGAAACACAGGGGCCAACAAGTTAGAGTCCAGGCACCCTAGACCTGCAGACAAGGCTTTCTGTGGCCTGGCTGCAGATTCCACCATTTCTCGCACACCCCTTTGACTCCAGCCATATCACCCACATGTGCCACCCTGTGGCACGACTCCACACCTTTTCTTGTGGCTCTGAATGCTGCCCTGGGGACCGCACACCTTCTTCACCAAGCCTCCTGGCATTAGGACTCCTTGCAGGTATCACTTCCTTGTGTTTCTGGAGCATCCAGCTCTCGCTTCTAACACAGGAACAGCACCTACCAACATTTATTACAGTTGGTGGTTTTCCTGCCACTACCCCATGTCCTGTTTGCTTTAGCTCACCTCTACCTCAGGATCCTCATTTTGAACACAAGGGACTCAGCATGTTTTATGTTCCCGTGTGCTCCATCCCACATGTCTGCAAGAGGGCCTGGCACATGGTAGACGCTCGGTAACTCTGTCCATTAACTTCCGTCTGCAGCTCTAGACTGTGAGCTCCCTGAGCGCTGGGCCTTTATCTCTGTTACACCAGCACCTTGTGCAGTGCCAGTCCCTCAAATGTGAGTTAAATGAATCATTGAGAAATTTGACTTTATAACCAGGCTTGGTCCACTCAGGACTCTGAGTGGAGCGGGGTTTAAGCAACTGTAACTTTGAAAGGGAAGAAGGGAGCCAAACGATGGGAAACCACAGAAACCTGGAGAAGGGTAGAGGAAAGAGACACAGAGGAGAGCGCCTAAGAGCCCAGGCTTTCGGATGCAACAGGTGTGGTTTAGAGACCTCGCTCCACTGCCTCCCAGATTTGTGACCTCAGGCAAATTACTTAATTTCTCTGAGCCTCACATCTTCATGTATAAAGTGGGGATAATAGCTACTATTTATTGAGCATTTACTATATGCTGAGCACTTTGCACCCATTAACTTGTATGAGCCAAACAACCATACTATAAGAATACTAGTCCCATATACCCAACACCCAGTTTCAACAAGTATCAGCTCTCAGTGATGACTGTTCCATCTATAACCTCAACCTCTCAAACCCCCACCCTCCACGGCCCTGTCAACTGAAATAAAAATGCATAATGTGAGAGCCGTGAGTTTCAGTTTTATTTGGGGACTTACTGAGGACTATAGTCCAGGAGACGCCGCTCAGATAGCTCTGAGGAACTGCTCCAGAGAGGCTGGGGGTGGGGAGGTCAGTAGATAGATGTGGGGTTTTGGAGAAGGGTTATGTGCAATCAAGCACACATCTTTTTTTTTTTTTTTTTTTTTTTTTTTTTTTTTTGCGGTACGCGGGCCTCTCACTGTTGTGGCCTCTCCCGTTGTGGAGCACAGGCTCCTGACGTGCAGGGTCAGCGGCCATGGCTCACGGGACTAGCCGCTCCGTGGCATGTGGGATCTTCCCGGACCGGGGCACGAACCCGTTCCCCTGCATCGGCAGGTGGACTCTCAACCACTGTGCCACCAGGGAAGCCCCCAAGCGCACATCTTGGTAGAAGGTTACTGTTAGTCATGAGGAACGGGTCTCTCAGTTAATGATTTTAGTGCTTTTCTAAGTATGGGAAGATGCAAGAATCTGGGTTCATGGAATTTTCTCCTGAAAATATCTGTCTGAGGGCCTGTTCTGCCAGTTTTCCCAGAGCACAGAGGGCGTCATCGATGATCTTCACCCTGAATTCTTTCCAGGGTGTGTTGTAGGTCAGTGGGTGCAGTGGCTAATGACTCGATTCTTGTAGAACTGGGTGGTGAGTGACATTCCTTAGTTGACACCCCTACCCCCAGTCCCACCCCCTAGTTAGCTTCAAGCAGACCCCAGATATAGAATATTGATATGTTTTATAATGTTTTGATAGCTTCACCACATCTGAAGTTATTTTAATCTAAGTAAACAAACTGGGCTCTGGATAAGAAACACAGTCGAACACCTTCCCTGTTGTTGTTGCCATTCTTGTCTTTCAACTTCTGAACCATCCTTCTAAGCCTGCTGATGAGCTGATACCGGTCAGGCTGCAGGTGGCCCTGGAGTTAGAGAAAGAATGAGGCTTAGCACCTCTGCTGACCAAGTGAGAAGGCCGGCTGATGGAGAGCGTAATGGAAAACCATCTCTTTTGCCTTGGCCTTGTGCAGATTAGTTGGATAAGGATGGCTGGGATGACTGGTCCAGGCCACAGCTAAGCCAGACTCTCCCTCTATAAACCTGCCTCCAGACCTAAAACTCTGTCCACATGGCACACTGCCACGATTGCCTAGAAGAAGCCAGGGTGCTCTCCTGGGGATGGTTCGGAGGCCACTGAGACCTCATGAGAACTGGTCTCCTTTAGGTAGCAGCAATGAGCTGTAGCAGCTCTATAGGCAGACTGCAAAAAGAAAATCTCACTTTGACTAAATTGTCACTTGGTCCCGTCACATCAGCCTATCATTTTGGCTAATTTTTCAAAGCTCTTCGTCCCCAAATCTGAAAGAATTCTAAAGTACCTGAGCTCTATGGTGAGCAGAAAACTGTCCTGAGTATTTTTTCTTCTTTTAGACGTGGATGTCTTTGCCATTTTTAGACTAATGTGCTGTTTAAAAGTTCCCTTTCTTCTTTTCTCCCAGAGCTCACTTTGCTACTTAAGCAATTAGTTCTAAATAGACTGGTTCACCACCTGTACAAAAAAAAAAAAAAAAAAAAAGCAATCATTATATAAAGGACACTACGGTCAAGCTGCCACTTCCTAATTCTCTCTGTAGATTAATACCAGTTCCCCTTGAATGAGACTCTAACCCCGATGGAATCTCCTAATGTATTCTTTGTGATCACTATAAGGCAAATCTAAGGTAAGCTTGGAGCCAGATAGAAAACTTTATTTACTTATTTTTGGTAGTGCTGCCAATATTCCTATTACAATTCAATTTCTGAAGGAGACAGCATTATGTAACCACTGCATCAGATAAAAACCACCCCCAGTCCCTTCAGTGAAGGAGGACTTCTCTTTCCTCCTAATAATGAGCTGGAGGTTGTCAGTGGTGAGGAGGCAAGTACCACACTACTTTCTTTCTTTCTTTCTTTTTTTTTTAACATATTTATTGGAGTATAATTGCTTTACAATGGTGTGTTAGTTTCTGCTTTATAACAAAGTGAATCAGTTATACATATACATATGTTCCCATATCTCCTGCATCTCCCTCCCTCCCACCCTCCCTATCCCACCCCTCTAGGTGGTCACAAAGCACCAAGCTGATCTCCCTGTGCTATGCGGCTGCTTCCCACTGGCTATCGATTTTATGTTTGATAGTGTATATATGTCCATGCCACTCTCTCACTTTGTCTCAGCTTCCCCTTCCCCTTCCCCGTATCCTCAAGTCCATTCTCTAGTAGATCTGTGTCTTTATTCCCATCTTACCCCTAGGTTCTTCATGACCTTTTTTTTTTTTTTTTTTTTTACTTAGATTCCATATATATGTGTTAGCATACGGTATTTGTTTTTCTCTTTCTGACTTACTTCACTCTGTATGACAGACTCTAGGTCCATCCACCTCACTACAAATAACTCAGTTTCTTTTCTTTTTGTTGCAAGAAAGTTTTGATGTCAGCCCTCAGCATGAATGAGAAACCAGAGGGTCTCTAGAAGGAAGGCCTGCTTATCTGGGTTCTGCCTAAGGACTAGCAGAGGTTTCTGCACCTCCATGCCTGCAATTCAAAGCACAGTAAACAGCAGGTGATGAAGTTCTCATCTAGGCGTTACTGAAATTCCTGTTTCAAGACATCATTAAATATATCCACCGAAAGGCTGCTTCCACCACCTTTGGTCATAGTTCTCTGAACAGTGTCTCTGAGTTAACTTACCCTGCTAGTTCAGCAACCTCTATCTAAGGCAAAACGGTGGCTCTAGTGACTCCCTCCATTTTACCTAATAGCACCTGATACCTGAAAGCTCTACTCATCCTGATTCAGTATTAGGCCAAGAGACTGTTTCTCAACCACATTAAGAAGTTTGGCTATATTCACTGACATAATAACAGTAGCTGCCCTAACAGACAAAATGGCAAACCTCAGTGACTTATACAGAAAGGTTTATTTCTCATTTACACGAGGTCCAGTGTGGGTCTGGCTGCCCCTCTCTATCTTGAGGCAGGGCCATCTAGAGCACAGGTATCCCAGGGTCTCTGCTGCAGGGGAAGGAAAAGATGGAGGAGGTGCCTGACTCATAGCCCATTGGCCAGAATTAGTCACGTGACCCCATCCTACCTTCAAGGGAGGCTGGGAAACATGAAATATCTGGTGAGCACTGATTTTCTGTATTACGTTCACTATCATAATTCCATGATTTTCTGTGTTTTCCAGCAAGTCACTGACAAAAATGTCAAATAAATTAAAGTCAGGGCAAGAGCCCTGAACGCACCATGAATCACTCTCTCTCATGTGTTTTGGTTCAGAGAGAGCCACTCTTCACACTCCAAATATCCAGCTCCATTGTAGGGTTCAGGATAGGTTCTGGGTCCTGGCAGGAGGACTTTCAGGGAACACCAGGGCCCTAGTCCTGAAGGAATGTTATTCTGCACAAGGCTCAAGGCAAGAAGAATGCTGTTCTTTTGTAAGAAACAAACATCATTCCTAGAAGGAAGGAACTATGAAAATAACAGTTCTCTGTTTGGTGGCTGAAGTTTATATGCTCATTTAGCTACTCTGTTGAGGTAGGATTCCAACTCGTACCAGCTGGAGGATGCATTTTATCATCCTGTTGCTCAGTTCCTAATGAACACAAAGAAGGTAGTAGCTACAGAAAGTGTTTCAGTTAGCAAAGACACTACTGAAAAATAAAATAGAATTCTTGTCCTATCAGCAGTTCCAAACTGTACCCTGGCAGATCCAGAGACTGTGAGATATTGACACCGGCCACATAAAAAAGTACAGACAGGGAAAAATTGAGCACTGGTTAGAAGTCAAAAGTCTTCTACAGCTGGGGAAGCAAGTAGAGATAGGTGAACTTTCCACCTGGTGCATCAACTTCTTGT
Source organism: Mesoplodon bidens (assembly GCF_964165515.1). Lineage (NCBI taxonomy): Eukaryota > Metazoa > Chordata > Mammalia > Artiodactyla > Ziphiidae > Mesoplodon > Mesoplodon bidens. The sequence goes on along the minus strand of NC_138164.1, from coordinate 21,831,650 downwards.
GAATGATAAATGAGAAGTTAAGTGAGAGGAATGCACCCTCCAAGGGCATATTAGAATCTTGGAGGGAGAATGGTTAGGGACATGTAAGACTTTTTATTTATTAATTTATCAAAAGAGAACTTAAATTTAAGAAGAAGGAAAGAAAAATGAGGGGAGAAAGAAAGGAAAGAAGGAAGCGAGAGAAAGAAAGAGACTTTAACTTCTAGTTAGCAACTTTCCAAACCTGAGTAGGATTATAAGGTGGCTGAGTGCACATATATAATTACAATGCTACAGAGCCTCATGTCATATAGAGTAGAGGTGAATGGATTTTCTGAAGTGCTCTGGTTGGACTTTTTCTTTTGTCACCCTGGAAAGAGGGGTTGGAACTGAGGTGGCATGGTGAGGGGTATTTCTTTCTCTTGCAAGGGGATTTCAGTCTATGACCCAGATATTACCAGAAGCACTCTGGCCCCTAAGATCTAGGTAATATCTTTCCATAACATGTTAACATAACATAATAACATCAGTTTTACTGCCTGTGGAGGTCCACTGCCAAATTTCTATCAATTCTTAGGGACTAACCCTCCTATAGTGCTATGCTCTTGGCTCCACACATGCTGCTTTGGCCCCTACTGTGTTAACAAAACATGAAACTTAGCTCTTTCAACAGTTTTAAAATACACACGTGCACCCCACAAAACATTTATGAGCATATATTTATAACTTTATGACTTTACTGAAGTCAACAGATAACATTTAAAAAATACATTTTATGGAGAGATATTCCACTTTTGTGAATTGGAAGACTCAATGCTGTTAAAATGCCAATTCTCCCTAAATTGATCTATAGATTCAACACACTCCCAGTCAAAATTCCAAGAGGTTTTTATATAGAAATTGACAAGCTGATTCTAACATGCATATGGAAATACAGAGGACCTAGAATAGCCAAAATAATTTGAAGAAGAATAAAGTTTGAGGACTTACATTACCTTAGTTTAAGATGTATTATAAACCTACAGTAATCAAGATAATGTGATATTAGTGTAAAGATAGATATATATGGATCAATGGAACAGAACAGAGAGTTCAGAGATAGATTCACACATAAATGGTCAATTGATTTTGACAAAGGTACAAAGGTAATTCAGTGGAAGAAGTATAGTTCTTCAATAAATAGTGCTGGAATAATTAATGTCCATATGCAAAATATGATCTGTGATCCATAATTGCTCCATGTCAAAAAATGAACTCAAGGGTTTCCCTGGTGGTGCAGTGGTTGAGAGTCCGCCTGCCGATGCAGGGGACACGGGTTCGTGTCTGGGTCCGGGAGGATCCCACATGCCATGGAGCAGCTGGGGGCCCGTGAGCCATGGCTGCTGAGCCTGAGCGTCTGGAGCCTGTGCTCCACAACAGGAGAAGCCACGGCAGTGAGAGGCCCGCGTACCGCAAAAAAAAAAAAAAAAAAAAAAAAAAAAGAACTCAAAATGGATCATGGATCTAAATGTAAAACCTAGAAGCATAAAACTTGTAGAAGAAAAAATAAGAGAATATCTTTGTGACCTTGAGTTAGGCAAAGATTTTTTAGCTATCACACCAAAAGCATGATCCAGGAAAGAAGAAAAAATGAATTAATTGGACTTCATTAAAATTGGGAACTTCTTCTTCAAAAGACACTGTTAATAGAATGAAAAGTCAAGACACAGACTGGAAGAAAATATTTGCAAACTACATATCTGATAAAGAACTTGTATCCAAAAATATAAATAACTCTCAAAACTCAATAAAACAACTCAGTAAGAAAAATGGGGAAATATTTTCATGGACATTTAATAAAGGAAGATACATGGATGGTAAGTAAACACATGAAATGATGCTCAACATCATCTGTCATTAGAGAAATGCAAATTAAAATCACAATGAGATACTACTAGATGAGATACACATCTTTAGAATGTTTAAAATGAAAAAGACTAATGATACCAAGTATCCTCAAGAATGTGGAGGAATTGGAATTCTCATACACTGCTGGTATAACTACTTTGGAAAACAATTTCTTAAAAAATTAAACATAAACCTAAAATATGACCCAGGTATTTCACTCCTAGTAGGATGAAAGCATATGTCCATTAAAAACAAATAAACTATTGATACACATTAAAACAACAATGAATCTCAAAATAATTACACTGAGTTAAAGACAGCAGACAGAAAAAGAGTACATACTGTATGATTTCATTTATACAAAATTCTACAAAATACAAACTAACCTATAATGACTGAGAGAAGATAATTGGTTACCTGGGAGGGCAGGGTGTTGGGAATTACAAGGGGATATGAGGGAACTTTGGGGGTGATAGATGTGTTCACTATCTAGATTGTGGTGATGGTTTCAAGTTATCAAATAGTATACTTTAAATATGTACAGGGTATGTCAATTATACCTCAATAAAGCTGTTGTGAAAAAAAAACTTGTAAACAGTCCTGTTCTCCAAAGACCTGTTTTAGGCTTCCCCACCATGAGGAGTTCTTCTCTTGGCCCTTTCCCACATCACCCTTTGGCTCTTCTCTCCTCATCTCCATTCTTTCTCCCCACCACCTTCTCTTGCTTCAACAACAAATGTCTTTCCTCGTCTCATGCTGAGCAGTTCTTCCCTTGTCCCTTAACTCTGAACTTCTGACTCCAGTTCAAACCTGGACCTTTACCATCCGTCTCATGGTGGTTCAGTCCCCAAGGTCCAGAGCCAAAGTGCGTGGGTTTGGAAGCTCTGCTCTCCACTTTCTAGCTGGGAGCTTCATCAAGTTACTCACCATCTCTCTGCAGTTTCCTTATCTACCAAATGGCAGTGAAATCAATAGTATTCTTACATGATTTGCTGTGAGGGTCAAATGAGTTAATGAATATAGAATACCGGGCATGTCACTATTCAATACATGTTAGCTGTTACTATTTCTTCTAGGACTTAAAAGCATTTTTTGTAAGATCAGACAGTTCTTCCTTAAAGAATTCAGTTAAAAAATGGGGAGAGGGCTTCCCTGGTGGCGCAGTGGTTGAGAGTCCGCCTGCCGATGCAGGGGACACAGGTTCGTGCCCCGGTCCAGGAGGATCCCGCATGCCGTGGAGAGGCTGGGCCCGTGAGCCATGGCCGCTGAGCCTGCGCGTCCGGAGCCTGTGCTCCACAACGGGAGAGGCCACAGCAGTGAGAGGCCCGCGTACCGCAAAAAAAAAAAAAAAAAAAAAGAAAAAAAAATGGGAAGAGGATATGAATAGATATTCTTCCAAAACAGCCATACAGATGGCCAATAGGTAGCTGAAAAGATGCTCAATATCACTGATCAAATCAGGACATGCACAATGAGCTTTCAACTCACACCTCTTGGAGTGGCTATTATCAAAAAGACAAGAAATAAAAGTGTTGGCAAGGATGTGGAGAAGAGAGATGCCTCATACCCTGTTGGTGGGAATGTAAAATGCAGCATCTATTCTGTAAAGTAGTAGTTTTATTTTAATTCAAAAAATTAAAAATAAAAGTACCAGATGATCCAGCAATTCCACTTTTGGGTTTTTATCTGAGGAAAATGAAAATAGTAACTCAAAAAGATATATACCCCCACCCCAAACCTAAATGTCCATTGATGGGTGAATGGTTAGAGACTGTGGTATATATACACAATGGAATACTATTCAGCCATAAAAAGAAGAAATCTTGCTGTTTGTAGCAACATGGCTGGACCTGCTAGGTGAAACAATTCAGACAGAGAAAGACAAATAACATATGATCTCACTTACATGTGGAATGTAACAGTAAACAAAGAAACCAAGCTTATAGATAGAGGACAGATTGGTAGTTGCCAGAGGCAGTGGGTGGGGAGTGGGAGAAGTGTGTGAAGGGTGTCATAGGTACAAACTTTTAGTTATAAAATAAATAATTCATGGGAATGTAATGTACAGCATGGTTACTATAGTTAATATACTATAATGAATACTTGAAATTTGCTAAAAGAGTGAAACTTAAACTTTCTCTGAAAATTCTTTTTGATAACTATGTACAGTGATGGATGTTAAATAGACTTATTGTGGTAATCATTCCAAAATATATACAAATATCAAAAAATTATGTTGAACACATGAAACTAATAGGTTATATGTCAATTTACCTCAATAATTTTTTTAATGTAAAAATGGAATTATGACAATAGAAAAGGAATTAAGTGGTTCCTGGCCTATCCACTCAGTGGAATATTTATAAGCACCTGAAAAAAATGATTCTTCCTATGAGTCTATAATAAATGGGGGAAAATACTTGATAAATGAAAATAAAGTAGGCTTCATAATCATCTCAGCTATACTCAAAAGTCCAAATGAAAATTATGCACAGGGTGAAGAAGGAAGGGAATTATAACAAAATGTTGAGTGTTATCTTTCATAATGGAAAAAAAAAAGTTTTTTTCACAGAGTCATCTAATTACTGGTGAATCTCTGTAGGAGCTCTGTGGCCACTATACACTTTTACTAGTTAACCTGTCGTCTAGACAAGCCCTTAGCAGGAAACAGCATGGTGCAACCCAAGGTGGAGGAATATGTTAGAACGGGAGGGGGGAGGATAAAAGAAGAGCTGTGTGAAAGAGGAAGAGGGTACTGTGAGGAAGGTGGGAAATGCTTTCCTGTTGCACCTGGAGCCAGAAGCATTCACTCTCCTGCCTACCCTCACGTGGTCATGTCCAGCCAGCTTATTCCTGAAAATCACTCTGGTGCCATATTATGCCAAAACCCATAAGGTAGAGTTAGGGGTGTTGACTTTAAAAAAATGAACAATGTGAGAGTTGTGAGTTGTGTTTTATTTGGGGCAAAATGAGAACTGTAGCCCAGGAGACAGCATTTCAGATAGCTCTGAGAAACTGCTCCAAAGTGGCAGCGGGGAAGGTCAGGATGTATGTGATTTTGGTGAAAGGGGAGTACATGCAATCAAGCACATATTCTTTTGCTGAAGGTTTTTTCTAGTCTCATGAGGGTTACTGCTAGTCACAAGGAGCAGACATCACCATGAAGGATTTTAGTGCTTTTCTAGGTATGAGGAGATACAAGAATTGGGCTCATAAAATTGGCTCCTGAAAATATCTAACTATCAATATCTGAAGACCTGTTCTGCTAGTTTTTTCCAGAGCACAGAGGGCCTCATTTCTGCTCTCCACCCTGAACTCCTTTCAGGGGGTGTTGAAAGTCGACTGCTGCAGCAGCACCTGATTTAATCTTTGTAGAGGTAGATGGCAAGTGCCCATGGAAAATGCCAATTTGTAGTTGACATGGGTTATGCCGTGGTGTCCACTCACACATTTCTCTTTGGCTTGAGGCCTTGCCTGTGGGAAAGGGCATTGCTCATTCATGCTGATAATTGCAGAGACCATGATTAAATTATTAATATGACACACAAATCATTTCCTGACTTTCCATCCCCAGCAGAAATTCAGTTTTGGTCACACTGACAGAATTTTGATCCTAGTTTATGCTTTAGTTATATGTATTTAGTTGCAGAGAGAGGACAACCTTCCTCTTTTCTCCTTTCCTGATCTTCTCTTACCTTGTGATTTCTGCAGTGAGTAATTTATTTTCCTGGTCACATGAGCTCATGAGGTGAAGCAATGCAAGGCATTTTCTCAGTTCTTGGGTGCTGGGTTTCTGGTCAGCCAACTCTTTGTTGCCTGCAGGGGTTGGTAATTTCAGTTGGACACAAGCCACAAGCACATGAGTTCTGCCCAGGACTCTGGGTATGGAACTTTATCTGCTAACTGCACCTCCCGTGTTAGGAGAGTGGAGTCAGCCCTAATGCCTTTGCACTTTTTCTTAAGAAATTAAGAAAATGGAACTACTACAATATCGCCTGCAGAGTCAGAAATGTGGCTTTACTCTTCAAGAAAGCCAGCTAATGAAAAAATATTTGGAGAATTTCCATGGGGCAGCTTGGCTGTAAACCATCCAAGGAACCTGGCAGCCAGCCTGGGATGTTCCTACCTGCCCATGGACAGCTCAAGCCCAGCTCAAAGGAGAAGGTCCTGGCTAGGGAGAAGGTGTTCTTGGTCACCCCTCTGCCACCACACCAAAGAGAGTTCATCACGGAGGGCAATCTAAAGCTATATTATTTTAATTTTGCTTAATTATTAAAACATGGAAGCTCATTGTTGAATTAGAAAATAAAGAAATAACTAATATTTGAATAAATGATAACTAATATTTCATTGTCCTTTTTTACATAGTTAAGCACATACAATGTATATGAATTTTGTTTCCTGCTTTTATTATTTTGTATGACATGAGTATTTTCCTGTAGTGTTGAAGATACTTTGCATTCATCAGTTTTAATGGCTGCTTAATATTCTTTCCTACTGTAGTTTCTTTAACCATTCTTCAATGGGTAGACATTTAGGTTATTTCCTATTTCCTATTTTTTCAGTCTTATAACTAGTACATCAATAAACATCTTTGATGATAAAACTTTTTCACATATCAGGTTATTTCTTTTAGTATAGAGTACCAAAAGAGGAATCTATAGTAAAGGTAATAAAAATGTCTACCATTTATTAAGTACTTACTATATGCTAAGCACTCTGTATTCATTACATAATTTAATTCTCATAATCCTGCAGGATTTGTATTATTATTTATATTTTACAGATAAAGGAAGGCTCAGAGAGTCACACAGCTATTAAGTGGCAAAACTGGGATTCAAATGCTGGTTGGTCTAATTCTAAAATACATCTGTGATGACTAATTTAATGAGTTAACTTGACTGGGCCACAGTGCCCAGATATTTAGTCAAACATTATTCTGTATGTTTCTGTAAGGGTGTTTTTGCATGAGATTTACATTTAAATTGGTAGACTTTGAGTAAAGCAGATTGTCCTTCATAATGTGAGTAGGCCTTATCCAATCAGTTGAAGACCTGGGTGGGGGGTGGGGGGAAAGACTGATCCTCCCCCAAGCAAGAGGTAATTTTGCAACAGATGTCTTCAGACTTGAACTGCAACCCCTGGCTTTTTCCTGAGTCTCCAGCTTAATGACCTTTGAACTTGAACTGCAGCATTGGCTCTTTTCTGTGTCTCCAGCCTGCCAGCTCACCCTATAGATTTTGGACTTTTCAGCCTCCATAATTGCATGAGCCAAGTCCTTAAAATATATCTCTTTCTATGTATATATAGATTTGCACATTCTATCAATTGTGTTTCTCTGGAAAACCCTAACTCTCACTAGAATATTTTCAAAGTTTTTGATAGCTATTTTCAAATTGCTTCTCAGAAGACTTAACAATGAATATTCCTCCCAGCAATGTGTGAGAGGACACAAGCTGACATTCAGAAAAGAGGAGAAATACAGTGTGTGTCTGCCTCACCCACACCATTCAGCATTCATCTTTTAAAAATCCTATTTATATACTATATGGAAAAGGACATTTCAGTGTTGCTTGAATTTACATTTCTATTTCTAACTAAAGAAATTAGCATTTCTTTATAATTTTTCTAACAGATAAATATGCACATATATTTTTTCTACTTTTCTTTTTTAAGGATTGAGTTTTTTACATTTAAGTTTCTGGAATTAATTTTGCTGTGTAGTGAATGATGAGGATTTCATCTGATTTCTTCCAAAATGGCTCCTATACTGGCCTAATGCATTTTATTGTCTAATCCACTGGGCCCGTGATTTTCTCATTTACAAAATGAGCGTGTTGGATTAGAAGTGGTTCTCAACCCTTACTGAACATTAGAATCACCTGGGGCACTTTTAAAAAACATAGTTGTTTGGGCTTCATTCCAGAGTGTTTGTTTCAGTCGGTCTGGAGTGGGAACTGGGAATTTTTTCCCCTCTTTTCTGTTCTTTTATATTTTACTGCACCGCCAGGTTTGAGAATGACTGAGCTGTCTGACCTGAGGGCATTCTACCTCTAAGCTCCAGATCTGAAGAGAAACCACCTATGGCATCTGTGAGCCTGCAGCTCTCCAGGTTAAAACTCCCATCCAGGAATTCCCTGGTGGCGCAGTGGTTAAGAATCCACCTGCCAATGCAGGGGACGTGGGTTTGAGCCCTGGTCCAGGAAGATCCCACATGCCGTGGAACAACTAAGCCCGTGTGCCACAACTACTGAGCCCACGTGCTGCAACTACTGAAATCCTCGTGCCTAGAGCCTGTGCTCTGCAACAAGAGAAGCCACCGCAATGAGAAGCCTGCATGCCACAACAAAGAGTAGCCCCCACTCGCCACAACTAGAAAAAGCCTGCATGCAGCAACAAAGACCCAACACAGCCAAAAAAACAAAACAAAACAAAACGGAACAAAAAAACCCTTCCAGCTGGTGGAGTTTGAGGACTGTTGGGGAGGGATGGAGAGATTCCCTTTCCCTCTTCCCTGCTCCTATGGACACCTTCTGGAGCTTCCTGGATCATGGGAACACTGGTCCAGCTCTGCTCCCTTTGAGGACTTCAAGATGTAGAACTCAATCATCCCTCATCAGACCTGGATCTCTACAAAAATGATGCCGAAAGTTCAGCTTCTCTGTACACTGGTGCTGAATCACATCATGGAGACAGAGATTTGGATGAAGTAGAAAAGAATATCTTTATTGCTTTTCCAGGCAAAGGGGGCCACAGTGGGCTAATGCACTCAAAACTGTGTGTCAGCGGGCTCCTGCCTCGAAAAACTGTGTCCCCCCCTTGGAGAGGGTAGTGAGAAGTTTTATAGTAATGTTTCAAAGAGGGTGTGATCAGCTCATGGGAGATGGTGGTTGGATTCAAGTTGCATTTAAAGAGAGAAATATTCTTGGGAATGAAAATCCTAGTCAAGTTATTTATTTAAAAAAAATTTTTTTTTTGGACGACCAAAGGAAAAGGAAAACGAAATAGATGGCCCAGTCTTGATAAAGCATATTCAAGCGCCAGAAGTATTTTAATGTAAGCTCAAGCAGGAAGCATCCTGCGGCGTGAACTTCATCATAGCTCCAGAGAAAATGGTGGGATGGAGGTGTGAGACACTGGCTTAGCTCACATAGCAAGCAGGGTGCCAAAGGGCTTGGAAAACTTGGAGAGAATCCGGCTAGTATTGGCACTCAGGGAGGCACAGTAGATGGAGAGGCTGGAGGCGAGGCAGTGACACAGGCAGTGTTCAGGCACTTGAGGATCAGGTTACCACACCCACAAAGTCAGTCAGGGAAGAGTATTATGTGGTGGCGCCGTGTGTGGGAGGAGCGGGGTTGAGCAGAGGGGTGGGTGTAAGATCATTCATTCCTGGGGAACTTTTTCTTCTCCCGTCCCTCTTCTGGAATGCAAGCTCCATGAGAGCAGACATACATAATTTTGTCAACCGCTCTATCTCAGCACATAGCACAAAATCTGTTGCATAAAAGTAGGTTCTCTGAGACTTCTCTGGTGGTGCAGTGGATACGACTCCACACTTCAAATGCAGGGGACCCGGGTTCGATCCCTGGTCAGGGAACTAGATCCCCCATGCATACCACAACTAAGAGTTCACGTGCTCCAATTAAGGAGCCGGTGAGCCGCAACTAAGACCCCACACAACCAAATAAATAAATAAATATTAAAAAAAATAGGTTCTGTGGTGCTGGTCTGTTTTAGCACATCCTAAGTCTACAAGCCACGACGCTCCTGTCCCCTGTTGATGGTAAGGGCCATCTTATCTGCTTTGGGATACAGTGGGTAGGGCCACGCTGACAGGTAGGGCCTGTTGATCCATATATACGTACATGGGAGGGAGTAGGGTCTGGAAGTGGGGGATGTCAGGACTATTTCGGCCAGGTTCCTACTGCCCCTAATCCTTGGGGTGGCCAGACTGCTTCCTGCGCTTCTCACTCCCCTCAGCCCCCCAGTGTCTGCCCGTTAGGGAGGCCCCAGAAGAGAGTTTTTTAAAAAAATCAGCAAATCTTCAAAGGGGCAGGTTTTTCCTTCAAACACACATTAAAAGCTTTCCCAGGGCCTTGGTAACAGTCTGCAGTTTAGCCAAACACTTCAAGGATTGCTTTTCCAACTTGGAAGAGGATTTCCTCAACTTTGAGAAAAATGGAATGAGCCAAGGCAACTGATAGAACCCCTAATATTTGGCCTCACCCATGTCTACTGTGCCCACGTCCACTGGAGGGGTCGCAGGGAGCAGGGAATAAGCCCTTAAGTAGCTAATCTCTGCTTCCATCCAGCCACTTCCCTTATGCTCTTCAGGTAAATGCAATGTATTCCATCTGACAGCAGGCTCTGCAGCTGTGGTGCACACAGGTCATTTCTTCTTTCATCTCATGTTCTGAGATGGCTCCCTTATTAAATACACAGACTGATTCAGAGAAATGGAGTTTTAAAACAGGCTTTCAGGGAAGTTCAGAGAAATCAGTCTTTCCCATCAGCTCTTCCTGGATTAAGGCAGTAGCCTCTTAACCTGCTTCCACTTTTACTCTCCTACAAGCCAGGCTCTTCACAGCTCAGCCAGACTGATCTTTTAGACAATAATCATGTCATGTCACTCCCCTGCTTAATTTCCATTAGTGGGCTTAAAAATCTTGATCAGAATAAAATCCAGCCTCCTTCTAAGGGAGGCCCAGGGCCCCTGTTGACATCAGGCCTTGCTGGCCCCCAGTCCCAGCTCGCAGCATCCCCTCACCAGCCCACCCCTGCTTTCTTCTCTGTTCCTTTGTGCTCTGGGTTTGACAATTTCACCCAGTCCCTCCCAGCTCCATCATTCTGAGTTCTGGTGATGCTTCCATAAGCTCATACTTTTCTCTAAAGAGATAAATTCTTGAGCAAATTCTCAGTTACTTCATGAAAAAACCCCAACATTAATAGATACGCTCAAGTCTGTAAGGTGGGGTTAAAATCTGGCCTTACTGTTAGATCATTGGGGTCTGGGAAAGGTGGGAAAAGAGAATGGGGAGAGAAAATGGGAGGCTTGGTGGAAAGAAAACTGCAGTTACACAAAAGATGCGAGGGGAGTTCCTAAAGCAACAGTGTTGTAAGCTTCGTTCATTATATGTGAGAAGGTATAATATTAATTATGTGATAAGAAGCCATAGAGCAACCACTTAAATATACATACACAACCGAGAAATATAGATAAAAAACCAACGGAGGAAATAAAATGGAATACTGAATATTACTAAATTACTATTTTAATTAAAAATAAAAAAGACAAGAAAGAAGGAAAAAGAAGGAGAAGATGGGCAATATAAAAACCAAAAGGAAGATGGTACAAACTCAACCATGTCAATAACCGCCATAAATGTTGTATTAGTTTCCTAGGACTGCCGTTAACAAATTACCACAAATTAGGTGGTTTAAAACAACAGAAAGTTATTCTCTCACAGTTCAGGTGACCAGAAATACAAAATCAAAGTGCCAGGCAGCACTGGTTTCTTCTAGGGGGCCTGAGGAAAAATCTGTTCCATACCTCTCTCCTAGCTTCTAGTGATTGCTAGCAATTCTTTCTTCCTTGGCTTGTAACTGCATCAGATTTAGGCTCTGTCCTAATTCAGAATAACCTCTTCAAATTACCATCTGTAAAGACCCAATTTCCAGATAACGTCACATTCTGAGGTTTTTGGGTAGACATGAATTTTGTGGGTATACTATAATATTAAAATATTAAATAATAAAATATTAATAGATGAAACTGATTAAATGGCAGAGATTATCAGAATTTTTAAAAAAGCAAGAATCTGTTATATGCTGTTTATGAGAAAGACACTTTTTGTCCCAGTTTTATTTAAATATAATTACACATAGCACTGTATGATTTTACAATGTACAGCATAATGACTTAATCACGTATATTGTGAAATGATTACAACAATAAGTTTAGTTAACATTCATCATCTCATATAGATACAAAAAAAAGAGAGAAAAGCTTTTTTTCCTTGTGATGAGAACTCTTAGGATTTTCTTAACTTTCAAATATACCATACAGCAGTGTTAACTGTAGTCATTATGTTGTACATTACATTCCCACTACTTATTTCTCTTATAACTGGAAGTTTGTGCCTTTTGACCACCTTCATCCAATTCCCCACCCTCACACCTGTGGTAACAACAAATCTGATCTCTTTTCTATGCATTTCGTTCCCTTCCTTCCTTCCTTCCTTCCCTCCTTCCTCCCTCTCTCTCTCTCTTTCTTTTTGATTCTACATACAAATGAAATCATACAATATTTGCCTTTCTCTTTCTGACTTATTCCACTTAGCATAAAGCCCTCCAGGGCCTGCCATAAGGCCCTCAAGGGCCTGACAACCATGTTGTGACAAATGGCAGGATTTTCTTCTTTTTTATGGCTAAATAATATTCCATTGTATATAAAACCACAACTTCTTTATTTTTATTTTTTTTTGCTTTATAACAAATTAAATCAGTTATACATATACATATGTTCCCATATCCCCTCCCTTTTGCGTCTCCCTCCCACCCTCCCTATCCCACCCCTCCAGGCGGTAACAAAGCACGGAGCTGATCTCCCTGTGCTATGCGGCTGCTTCCCACTAGCTATCTACCTTACGTTTGGTAGTGTATATATGTCCATGCCGCTCTTTCACTTTGTCACAGCTTACCCTTCCCCCTCCCCATATCCTCAAGTCCATTCTCTAGTAGGTCTGTGTCTTTATTCCTGTCTTACCCCTATGTTCTTCATGACATTTTTTTTCCCTTAAATTCCATATATATGTGTCAGCATACAGTATTTGTCTTTCTCTTTCTGACTTACTTCACTCTGTATGACAGACTCTAGGTCCATCCACCTCATTACAAATAGCTCAATTTCATTTCTTTTTATGGCTGAGTAATATTCCATTGTATATATGTGCCACATCTTCTTTACCCATTCATCCGATGATGGACACTTAGGTTGTTTCCATCTCCGGGCTATTGTAAATAGGGCTGCTATGAATATTTCGGTACATGTCTCTTTTTGAATTATGGTTTTCTCAGGGTATATGCCCAGTAGTAGGATTGCTGGGTCATATGGTAGTTCTATTTGTAGTCTTTTAAGGAACCTCCATACTGTTCTCCATAGTGGCTGTACCAATTCACATTCCCACCAGCAGTGCAAGAGTGTTCCCTTTTTTCCACACCCTCTCCAGCATTTATTGTTTCTAGATTTTCTGATGATGGCCATTCAGACTGGTGTGAGATGATATCTCATTGTAGTTTTGATTTGCATTTCTCTAATGAGTAAAGATGTTGAGCATCCTTTCATGTGTTTGTTGGCAGTCTGTATATCTTCTGTGGAGAAATGCCTATTTAGGTCTTCTGCCCATTTTTGGATTGGGTTGTTTGTTTTTTTGTTATTGAGCTGCCTGAGCTGCTTATTAATTTTGGAGATTAATCCTTTGTCAGTTGCTTCATTTGCAAATATTTTCTCCCATTCTGAGGGTTGTCTTTTGGTCTTGTTCATGGTTTCCTTTGCTGTGCAAAAGCTTTTAAGTTTCATTAGGTCCCATGTGTTTATTTTTGTCTTTATTTCCATTTCTCTAGGAGGTGGGTCAAAAAGGATCTTGCTGTGATTTATGTCATAGAGTGTTCTGCCTATGTTTTCCTCTAAGAGTTTGATAGTTTCTGGCCTTACATTTAGGTCTTTAATCCATTTTGAGCTTATTTTTGTGTATGGTGTTAGGGAGTGATCTAATCTCATACTTTTACATGTCCCTATCCAGTTTTCCCAGCACCACTTATTGAAGAGACTGTCCTTTCTCCACTGTACATTCCTGCCTCCTTTATCAAAGATAAGGTGACCATATGTCCGTGGGTTTATCTCTGGGCTTTCTATCCTGTTCCATTGATCTATATTTCTGTTTTTGTGCCAGTACCATACTGTCTTGATTACTGTAGCTTTGTAGTATAGTCTGAAGTCAGGGAGCCTGATTCCTCCAGCTCCATTTTTCGTTCTCAAGATTGCTTTGGCTATTCGGGGTCTTTTGTGTTTCCATACACATTGTGAAATTTTTTGCTCTAGTTCTGTGAAAAATGCCAGTAGTAGTTTGATAGGGATTGCATTGAATCTGTAGATTGCTTTGGGTAGTAGAGTCATTTTCACAATGTTGATTCTTCCAATCCAAGAACATGGTACGTCTCTCCATCTATTTGTATCATCTTTAATTTCTTTCATCAGTGTCTTTTAATTTTCTGCATACAGGTCTTTTGTCTCCTTAGGTAGGTTTATTCCTAGATATTTTATTCTTTTTGTTGCAATGGTAAATAGGAGTGTTTCCTTGATTTCACTTTCAGATTTTTCATCATTAGAATATAGGAATGCCAGAGATTTCTGTGCATTAATTTTGTATCCGGCAACTTTACCAAATTCATTGATTAGCTCTAGTAGTTTTCTGGTAGCATCTTTAGGATTCTCTATGTATAGTATCATGTCATCTGCAAACAGTGACAGCTTTACTTCTTCTTTTCCGATTTGGATTCCTTTTATTTCCTTTTCTTCTCTGATTGCTGTGGCTAAAACTTCCAAAACTAGGTTGAATAAGAGTGGTGAGAGTGGGCAACCTTGTCTTGTTCCTGATCTTAGTGGAAATGGTTTCAGTTTTTCACCATTGAGGACGATGCTGGCTGTGGGTTTGTCATATATGGCCTTTATTATGTTGAGGAAAGTTCCCTGTATGTCTCCTTTCTGGAGGGTTTTTATCATAAATGGGTGTTGAATTTTGTCGAAAGCTTTCTCTGCATCTATTGAGATGATCATATGGTTTTTCTCCTTCAGTTTGTTAATATGGTATATCACGTTGATTGATTTGTGTATATTGAAGAATCCTTGCATTCCTGGAATAAACCCCACTTGATCATGGTGTATGATCCTTTTAATGTGCTGTTGGATTCTGTTTGCTAGTATTTTGTTGAGGATTTTTGCATCTATGTTCATCAGTGATATTGGCCTGTAGTTTTCTTTCTTTGTGACATCCTTGTCTGGTTTTGGTATCAAGGTGATGGTGGCCTCGTAGAATGAGTTTGGGAGTGTTCCTCCCTCTGCTATATTTTGGAAGAGTTTCAGAAGGATAGGTGTTAGCTCTTCTCTAAATGCTTGATAGAATTCACCTGTGAAGCCACCTGGTCCTGGGCTTTTGTTTGTTGGAAGATTTTTTATCACAGTTTCAATTTCAGTGCTTGGGATTGGTCTGTTCATATTTTCTATTTCTTCCTGATTCAGTCTTGGCAGGTTGTGCATTTCTAAGAATTTGTCCATTTCTTCCAGGTTGTCCATTTTATTGGCATAGAGTTGCTTGTAGTAATCTCTCATGATCTTTTGTATTTCTGCAGTGTCCGTTGTTACTTCTCCTTTTTCATTTCTAATTCTATTGATTTGAGTCTTCTCCCTTTTTTTCTTGATGAGTCTGGCTAATGGTTTATCAATTTTGTTTATCTTCTCAAAGAACCAGCTTGTAGTTTGGTTGATCTTTGCTATCGTTTCCTTAATTTCTTTTTCATTTATTTCTGATCTGATCTTTATGATTTCTTTCCTTTTGCTAACTTTGGGGTTTTTTTGTTCTTCTTTCTCTAATTGCTTTAGGTGCAAGGTTAGGTTGTTTATTCGAGATGTTTCCTGTTTCTTAAGGTGGGATTGTATTGCTATGAACTTCCCTCTTAGAACTGCTTTTGCTGCATCCCATAGGTTTTGGGTCGTCGTGTCTCCATTGTCATTTGTTTCTAGGTATTTTTTAATTTCCCCTTTGATTTCTTCAGTGATCACTTTGTTATTAAGTAGTGTATTGTTTAGCCTCCATGTGTTTGTATTTTTTACAGATCTTTTCCTGTAATTGATATCTAGTCTCATAGCATTGTGGTCAGAAAAGATACTTGATACAATTTCAATTTTCTTAAATTTACCAAGGCTTGATTTGTGACCCAAGATATGATCTCTCCTGGAGAATGTTCCATGAGCACTTGAGAAAAATGTGTATTCTGTTGTTTTTGGATGGAATGTCCTATAAATATCAATTAAGTCCATCTTGTTTAATGTATCATTTAAAGCTTGTGTTTCCTTATTTATTTTCATTTTGGATGATCTGTCCATTGGTGAAAGTGGGGTGTTAAAGTCCCCTACTATGAGTGTGTTACTGTCGATTTCTCCTTTTATGGCTGTTAGTATTTGCCTTATGTATTGAGGTGCTCCTATGTTGGGTGCATAAATATTTACAATTGTTATATCTTCTTCTTGGATCGATCCCTTGATCATTATGTAGTGTCCTTCTTTGTCTCTTCTAGTAGTCTTTATTTTAAAGTCTATTTTGTCTGATATGAGAATTGCTACTCCAGCTTTCTTTTGGTTTCCATTTGCATGGAATATCTTTTTTCCATCCCCTTACTTTCAGTCTGTATGTGTCTCTAGGTCTGAAGTGGGTCTCTTGTAGACAGCATATATATGGGTCTTGTTTTTGTATCCATTCAGCCAAACTGTGTCTTTTGGTGGGAGCATTTAGTCCATTTACATTTAAGGTAATTATTGATATGTATGTTCCTATTCCCATTTTCTTAATTGTTTTGGGTTCGTTATTGTAGGTCTTTTCCTCCTGTTGTGTTTCTTGCCTAGAGAAGTTCCTTTAGCATTTGTTGTAAAGCTGGTTTGGTGGTGCTGAACTCTCTCAGCTTTGGCTTGTCTGTAAAGGTTTTAATTTCTCCATCAAATCTGAATGAGATCCTTGCTGGTAGAGTAATCTTGGTTGCAGGTTTTTCTCTTTCATCACTTTAATTATGTCCTGCCACTCCCTTCTGGCTTGTAGAGTTTCTGCTGAGAGATCAGCTGTTATCCTGATGGGGATTCCCTTGTGTGTTATTTGTTGTTTTTGCCTTGATGCTTTTAATATGATTTCTTTGTGTTTAATTTTTGACAGTTTGATTAATATGTGTCTTGGCGTATTTCTCCTTGGATTTATTCTGTATGGGACTCTCTGTGCCTCCTGGACTTGATTAACTATTTCCTTTCCCATATTAGGGAAGTTTTCAACTATAATCTCTTCAAATATTTTCTCAGTCCCTTTCTTTTTCTCTTCTTCTTCTGGGACCCCTATAATTCGAATGTTGGTGCATTTAATGTTGTCCCAGAGGTCTCTGAGACTGTCCTCTGTTCTTTTCATTCTTTTTTCTTTTGCTCTGCAGCAGTTATTTCCACTATTTTATCTTCCACCTCACTTATCCATTCTTCTGCCTTAGTTATTCTGCTATTGATCCCATCTAGAGTATTTTTTATTTCATTTATTGTGTTTTTAATCGATGTTTGATTCATCTTTAGTTCTTCTAGGTCCTTGTTAACTGTTTCTTGCATTTTGTCTATTCTATTTCCAAGATTTTGGATCTGGGAAATAGAATCTTGGATCATCTTTACCATCATTATTCTGAATTCTTTTTCAGGTAGACTGCCTATTACCTCTTCATTTGTTAGGTCTGGTGGGTTTTTATCTTGCTCCTTCTCCTGCTGTGTGTTTTTCTGTCTTCTCATTTTGCTTATGTTACTGTGTTTGGGGTCTCCTTTTTGCGGGCTGCAGGTTCGTAGTTCCCGTTGTTTTTGGTGTCTGTCCGCAGTGGCTAAGGTTGGTTTAGTGGGTTGTGTAGGCTTCCTGGTGGAGGGGACTAGTGCCTGTGTTCTGGTGGATGAGGCTGGATCTTGTCTTTCTGGTGGGCAGGTCCACGTCTGGTGGTGTGTTTTGGGGTGTCTGCGGACTTTTTATGATTTTAGGCCACCTCTCTGCTAATGGGTGGCATTGTGTTCCTGTCTTGCTAGTTGTTTGGCATAGGGTGTCCAGCACTGTAGCTTGCTGGTCGTTGAGTGAAGCTGGGTGCTGGTGTTGAGATGGAGATCTCTGGAAGATTTTCGCCATTTGATATTATGTGGAGCTGGGAGGTCTCTTGTGGACCAGTGTCCTGAAGTTGGCTCTCCCACCTCAGAGGCACAGCACTGACTCCTGGCTCCTCAATTTGGGACGATTTGTTGTCTATTCATGTATTCCACAGATGCAGGGTACATCAAGTTGATTGTGGAGGTTTAATCCGCTGCTTCTGAGGCTGCTGGGAGAGGTTTCCCTTTCTCTTGTTTGTTCTTACAGCTCCTGGTTCTCAGCTTTGGATTTGGCCCCGCCTCTGCGTGTAGGTCGCCGGAGGGCGTCTGTTCTTTCCTCAGACAGGACAGGGTTAAAGGAGCAGCCTCTTCGGGGACTCTGGCTCACTCAGGCCGGGCGGGAGGGAGGGGCACGGAGTGTGGGGCGAGCCTGCAGCGGCAGAGTTCGGCGTGACATTGCACCAGCCCGAGGCGCGCCCTGCGTTCTCCCAGGGAAGCCGCCCCTGGATCCCGGGACCCCGGCAGTGGCGGGCTGCACAGGCTCCCGGAAGGGCGGTGTGGACAGTGACCTGCGCTCGCACACTGGCTTCTTGGCGGCGGCAGCAGCAGCCCCAGCGTCCCACGCCCGTCACTGGGCTCCGCGCTTTCAGTCGTGACTCGCGCCCGTCTGTGGAGCCCCTTTAAGCAGCGCTCTTAATCCCCTCTCCTCGCGCACCAGGAAACCAAGAGGGAAGAAAAACTCTCTTGCCTCTTCGGCAGCTCCAGAGTTTTCCCGGACTCCCTGCCGGCTAGCTGTGGCACATTAGCCCCCTTCAGGCTGAGTTCTCGCCGCCAGCCCCAGTCCTCTCCCTGCGCTCTGACCGAAGCCCGAGCCTCAGCTTCCAGCGCTGCCCGCCACGGCGGGTGAGCAGACAAGCCTCTCGGGCTGGTGAGTGCCGCTCGGCACCGATCCTCTGTGCGGGAATCTCTCCGCTTTGCCCTACCCAGGTATGTGGGGAGTTTCTTGCCTTTTGGGAGGTCTGGGGTCTTCTGCCAGCATTCAGTAGGTGTTCTGTAGGAGTTGTTCCACGTGTAGCTGTATTTCTGGTGTATCCGTGGGGAGGAAGGTGATCTCCACGTCTTACTCTTCCGCCATCTTACCCGGAAGTCCCCAAAACCACAACTTCTTTATCCATTCATCCATTAATAGACACGTATGTTGTTTCCATGTCTTAGCTATTGTAGATAATCCTGCTATGAACATGTGCGTGCAGATCTCTTCAACATAGTGGGCTTTTTTTTTAGTGATTTTTTAAAAAAATTGAGGTATAGTTGATGTACAATATTATGTGTTTCAGGTGTACGACAATAGTGATTCACAATTTTTAAAAGTTATATTCTAGGGTCTTCCCTGGTGGCGCAGTGGATAAGACTCTGCACTCCCAATGCAGAGGGCCCGGGTTTGATCCCTGGTCAGGGAACTAGATCCCACATGCATACCGCAACTAAGAGTTCACATGCCACAACTCAGGAGCCCTCAGACCACAACTAAGGCTCAGCGCAACCAAATAAATAAATATTTAAAAAAAAAGTTATATTCTATTTATAGTTATAAAAAATTGGCTATATTCCCTGTTATACTACATATCCTTGTAGCTCATTTATTTTATACATAATAGTTTGTATCTCTTAATCCCCTACCACTATCTTGCCCCTCCCCCTTCCCTCTCCCCACTGGTAACCACTAGTTTGTTCTCTGTATCTGTGAGTCTGTTTCTTTTTTGTTATATTCACTAGTTTGTTGTATTTTCTTAGATTCCACATATAAGTGATATCATACAGTGTTTATCTTTCTCTGTCTGACTTATTTCACTAAGCATAATACCCTCCAAGTCCATCCATGTTGCTGCAAATGGCAAAATTGCATTCTTTTTTTTTATGGCTGTGTAGTATCTTATTGTATACATATACACTGCATCTTCTTTATCCATTCATCTGTTGATGGGCACTTGGTTTGCTTTCATATCTCGGCAATTGTAAATAATGCTGCTTTGAACATTAGGGTACCTGTATCTTTTCAAATTAGTGTTTTCAGCCTTTTTGGGTAAATACACAGGAGTGGAATTGCTGGGTTATATGGTAGTACTTTTTTAATTTTTGAGGAACCTCTATACTGTTTTCCATAGTGGCTGCACCAATTTACATTCCTACCAACAGTGTACAAGGGTTCCCTTTTCTCTACATCCTCTCCAACATTTGTTATTTGTGATCTTTATTGATAACCATTCTGACAGGTGTGAGATGATATCTCATTGTGGTTTTAATTTGCCTTTCTCTGATAATTAATGATATTGAGCATCTTTTCATGTGCCTGTTGGACATCTGTATGTCTTCTTTGGAAAAATGTCCATTCAGGTCTTCTGCCCATTTTTTGATTGGGTGGTTTGGTTTTTTTGATGTTGATCAACATAGTGTTTTGATTTCCTTCAGATATAGTCCCAAAAATAGAATTGCTGGATCATATGTAGTTATATTTTTAATTTTTTGAGAAACCTTTATACTGTTTTCCATAGTGGCTGCACCAGTTTACAATCTCACCAACTGTGCACAAAGGTTCCCTTTAGATATGTACTTTTAACAAAAAGACACAGATAGATTGAAAGTGAAAGAGTGGAAAAACTGTCTACCATGAAATTGGTGTGACTATAAAAAAGTAGACTTCAAGATAAGTAATATAACTAGAGATAAAAAGGGACATTCCATAATGATAAAAGGGTCAATTCATCAAGAAGACATAAAAATACTAAACTTGTATGCATCTACCAAAATATGTAGTATAAAAACATATGGAACTGGAGAAAACAAAAACATCCATAATTATAGTTGCAGACTTCTTAGTAAATAATAGAGGTAGATTTAAAAAATTAGTAAAGAAATGGAAGATTTGGACAACAGTATCAATCAACTTGTCCTAATTGTTATTTACAGAACACTAGATTCAACAACTGAAAAACACAAATTATTTTCAAGTGCACATGAAACATTTACCAAAATAAACCTGAGTCATAAAAAGTCTCTGTTTTTAATAAGAATTTTCTGATGACTAATAAGATTTAACAGTTATTCATAATACTGCTGACTGTATTCTCTGGAAAATTGTATTTTTGTGTACTTTTCCAAGATTTTTCCTGGGTTCTAATTTCATTAGCCTTTTGACTTTGAACTCATCACTTTGTGATGAGTCTGAACCTCAATTTTATTTTTATAAAATTTATGATCATTTATTCATTCATTCATTCCTTCAACTGGCAAATATTCAATGAGTATCAGTATGTGTCAAGCACTGTCTAGATGCTGGAAATTCAACAGTGAGCAAAATGTAAAATTCCTTTCCTCCTGGAGCTGACATTCTGATGGGAAGAATAACTACCTACCTCACAAGGTGATGTCATATATTTGAAAGCACTTTTACGCTATAGAGCAAGAACATGAGTGGTTATAGTTATTATTATTTTACCTTTTCAACAATGGTGTGATTAGGAGAACACTAAAATATTCTCTCTGTCTCTAAATAGCCCCATGTCCCTGCCTTGGACTTTATAATACTGATTGCTTTGGGCTAAATAATTTTATCTAAGAAGAATGACAAGCAAAATTTAGTAAAATTTTGAGTTTACCAATTGAGCCAGCCACCTAACAGGGAACTGAAGGTACTAGGTTCTTGTCATGTTTAATTTTTATGTCATGAGAAGGGACAAAAAAGGCAAGAGCATGGGGAATTGCCAGTAAGGACCAAGATGAGCATTGAGGCAACACCAAGCTCCTGTTCTGGGAACTGAATAGATAAGAGAAGACGGCAGTCTTTATCCTCAAAACCTGAAAACCTCCACTGGGAGTCTCCAATTAGGCAGCAAGCTTGATGAAGGTGGGGAACAAGACATTATCAGGTATGTCACTATATTCCTAGCACCAGCCACACAGAGCAGTCACTCAATAAATATTTGAGGCATGACGTGAAAGCCTCCATTTCAAATTTAGCAGAAATCCCCATGGGGTGTTTATGAGGGTACATTAGATAGGATTTTTTTTTTAAATTAGGCTAAAGAAACTGCACATCTGAACCAGATAACTTTCTTTCTGGAAAATTCAGAACCTACAAACTATCTTTAAAAGGTCATTCTTTTTTATGGTCAAGACTTTGAAGAGGAAATATATTTCCAGTCACATCAAAGATAGAATTAACTAGGTCCTCAAGTCACAGGAATTAAGTTTAAGGGGGGGATGTCAGAGGATTATAGTTTTGTTTTGTTTTGTTTTTTGGTTCAATTTAGTTAGGTTTCTTCACCGTTATAAGACATGCATCAAGAATACTCAGGATTCTAATTTTAGAATATTTTTGATATCCCACAAAGAAACTCATGCCCGTTAGCAATCACTCCTCATTCTCCCTTGCCCAAGCACCAGGCAACCACTCATCTATTTTCTGTCTCTATAGATTTGTCTATTCTGAACATTTCATATAAAAGGAATCATACAAGTATGACTTTTTGTTTTACAGCTTTTTTCATTTAGTTTTGTTTCAAGTTTCATTCATGTGGTAGCATGAATCAGAACTTAATTTCTTTTTAAAATAATAATAATTTCTTTAATTCATAGTTTTATCAACTAAGTATGATAGGGGCTAAGTTTTCTCATTGATATTGTTTTACCTTGCCTATTTTTAAAAAACTGTGGTAAAATATACATAACATACAATTTACAATCTTAACTATTTTAAGTGTATAGTTCAGTGGCATTAGGTACGTTCACATTATTATGTAAACCATCATCACTATTCTTTTCCAAAACTTGTTCATCATCCCATGCTGTAACTCTGTGCCCATTTAATATATTTAATTATTCTAGGTACTTTGTATAATTGGAATCATACAACATTTGTTCTTTTGTGTTTGGCTTATTTAATTTAGCATAGTGTCTTCAAGGTTCATCCATGTTGCAGCATATATCAGAACTTCCTTCCTTTTTAAAGCTGAATAATATTCCATTACATAAATATACCACATTTTGTTTATACATTCACCTGCTGATGGGTATTTGGATTGCACCCACCTTTTGCCTATTGTGTATAATGTTTCTATGAATGTTGGTGTACTAGTATCTGTTTGAGTACCTGCTTTCAATTCTTTTGGGTATATATCTATGAGTGGAATTGCTGGATAGTATGGCAATTTTATGCTTATTTTTTTTTGAGGAGCCATCATACTGTTTTCCACAACTGCTGTACCATTTTACATTTCCACCAGCAACACACCAGTGTTCCAATTTCTCCACATCCTAACCAACACTTATTATTTTCTGAATTTTTGATATATAGCCATCCTAATGGGTATGAAATGATATCTCAAAATTACTCATGTAATTTTGATTTGCATTTTCCTAATGATATTGATGTTGAGCATATTTTCATGTGCTTATTGGCCATTTCCATATCTTCTTTGGAGAAATGTCAATTCAAGTCCTTAGCCTATTTTTGAATAAGTTGTTTTTTTTTGTTGTTGAATTGTGGGAGTTCTTTATATATTCTGGATAGTAATCCCTTATCAGATATGTGATTTACAAATATTTTCTCACATTCTGTAAGTTTCCTGTTTACTCTGTTGATAGTGTCCTTTGATGCACAAAAGTTTTTAATTTTGTTGAAATCCAACTTGTCAATTTTTTCTTTTGCTACATAATGACTTTGATGTCATATTCAAGAAACCTTTGCCAAATCCAGTGTCATGAAGATTTCCTCTATGTTTTCTTCTAGGAATTTTATAATTTTAGCTCTTACTTTTAGGTCTTTGATCTGTTTTGAATTAATTTTTGTATATGGTACTAGGTATGGGTCCATCGGACAGGAAAATTTTTTCCTCTACCCTTCTTGGGTTCTTCAGCTGGTCTAATAATCAGATTGACATAAGAGATTAATAGGAGAAAAAGACAAGCTTAATTACACATGTATAGGGGTCCCACAAGGACAGTGAGACCTAAGGACAAGTTGGGGAGTTGAGATTTACATGCTATTTTGAGTTAAGGAATGAGGTAGGGGCCTAGGGCTTCAGTGGGGAGGAGAGTAATTCACAAGATGATAAGAAGAGCAGATGTTTAGTAGTCAGATGTTCTGCCATACAGATAGGTCATTCAGATAAAAGGTTATCTCTCTTTCTGGACCAGACTCCCTATCTAAATTCTTTTAGGTAATTAAGGGAGGAGTAAAAGTTTTTCTTGAGCTTCTGGGTCTCGATTGCTCTCAGCTCAAAATAATCTTTATGCCAAGTGATACATTTTGGGGTGGCTTGCTCTGAACACCTTCAGGTCCATTTTTATTATTTTGAATGTGGATGTCCAGTTTTTCTATTACCATTTGTTGAAAAGACTGTCCTTTCTTCATTTAATGATCTTGGTACTCCTGTCAAAACTAATTTGACCATATATGTGAAGGTTTATTTCTGTGCATTTAGTTCTATTCCATTGGTCTATATGTTTGCCCTGATCCGCACTGAGTCCAGTACCACACTGTTTTGATTACTGTACATTTGTAGTAAAATTTGAAATCAGGAAGTGTGAATCCTTCAACTTTGTTCTTCTTTTTCAAGACTGTTTTGACTCTTTGAGGTCCCTCGAGATTCCATATAGGTTTTAGGATGGAGTTTTCTTTTCTATTTCTGCAAAAAAAAAAAAAAAAAAAAGAAAGAAATAAGAACAGAAAAAGAAGACCTAATTGTGGTAGGGATTGCACTGAATTGTAGGTCACTTTGGATTGTGTTGACTCAACAATATTAAGTCATGGACATGGATAACTTTTCATTTATTTGTGTCTTCTTTAATTTCTTTCAGCAGTATGTTGTAGTTTTCAGTGTTCAAGTTTTTCACCTCCTTGGTTATGTGAATTCCTAAATATTTTCTTCTTTTTAATGTTACTATAAGTGGAATTAGTTTCATAATTTGTTTTCCAGATTGTTCATTATTAGTGTGTAGAAATGAAACCACCCTTTGTGTGTTGATTTTTTTATCCTGCAACTTTGCTGAATTTGTTTATTAGTAATAATGTAATCAAAAGTGGGGGTCTGGCTGCTTGTGCTCAAAAGCCAATAAAGAGGCAAGGTTGGTAGAAAGGAAAGTTTGCTTTGTTTTGGATGCAATGGGTGTGGGGGGTGGGATATGGGCAGACTCTTGTCCAAAGGCCAACTCCCCACCACTGACAATCAGTGGGCAAGAATTTTTATAGACGGTAGGAGTGGGTTATATGTAGAAACGGCACAATCAACTCTGACAGTCATCTTCAAACAAGTCACGCAGTGGCCTGACCAGCGTCATCTTGTTTGTTTTAAGTACAGTTAATCTTCAGTTCCAGGGTCAGTTTGTTCTCCTTTCCATGAGGCCAATTCTCAGAATTGTGGCAGCTTATGTCATGGCTACAGTCTGGTCATCATGTAGTTAACTTCTTCCACCTGGTGGGGGTTTCAGTATATACAAGACAGCTCACAGGATACAGCTTAGAATATTATCTATAGCCCTTGAGAAGGAACTAAAGGTCCTTGACTATGCTTAATGACTAAAGTATTAATATTTAGTCTTTTTGAACTGTTTTCCTTTGTTTCTGCATTTTCTCACTTCTCTAATTAAACTTATTCTTTGGCTAAGGTTTTTTCACAGACAGAAGGCAGGTGGAGGACATGGGGAGGAAGGACAATAGGGTCCTGCTACATTTCAATAACAGGGCTTCTTCTTTTTTTTTTTTTTGGTTAAACCTTTAGGGTTTTCTACGTATAAGATCATATCATCTGTGAAAAGAGACAGTTTTATTTTTCCTTTTCAGCATGGATATTTTTTATTTCTCTTTCTTGTGTAATTTCTCTATCTAGAACTTCCAATACTCTGTTAAATAGACCTGGTGAAAACAGCCATCCTTGTCCCATTCCTCATCTTAGAGGAAAAACTTTCACTACTGAGTACTATGTTAGCTGTGGGTTATTCACATATGACCTTTATTATATTGAAGGCATCTCCTTCTATTGTTGAGTATTTTTTAAAAAAATAAACGTGTTGAATTTTGTCAAATGCTTTTGCTGCACAATTGAGATGATCATGTGATTTCCCCCCTTTAATACTGTTAATGTGGTGTATTATATCAATTAATTTTTGTATGTTGTAACTATATTTGCATTCCAGGAATAAATTCCATTTGGTCATGGTGTATAATCCTTTTAATATGCTGCTAAATTCAGTTTACTAGTATTTTTTGAGGATTTCTATATCAATATTCATAGAGATATTGGTCCACAGTTTTCTTTTAATGTAATATGTCTGGCTTTGGTATCAGGCAATGCTGGGCCTCGCCTCATAGAATGAGTTAGAAAGTATTCCCACCTCTTCAATTTTTTGTAAAAGTTTGAAAAGGTTTGATGTTAATTCTTCTTCAAATGTTTGGTAGAGTTTACTAGTGAAGCAATTTGGTCCAGGGCTTTTCTGTGTTGGGATATTTTTATATTAATTAAATCTCCTTACTAGTTACAGGTCTATTAGATTTTTCTATTTCTTCATGATTCATCACAGAGCATAACCAGGTATGTATGTGTTTAGTTATTTGTTGAAAGAGTGAATAAATAAATGAAGAAGTATGTTAGGGATGGAGGCAAGCTAAAGGGCCAGGCCTGGAGGTTGAGACACTGCCTACATAAGGAGAAACTGCAGTAATGATAATGATGATGGTGACCGTTTATTGAGTCTTTACTATTTGTGATGTGTTATACACATCACATGCATTAATTCATTTAATCCTTGTGACAACCTGTGAGGTGGATGTTATATCTCTCATTTCCCCACTGAGGAAACTGAAGCTCAGAAAGAGCAGGCAATTGCCCATGATTACACAGCCAGTAAGACACAGAGTAAGGACTTTGAAGGCAGATTTTCCAACTTCATATTCCAGCCTCTTGCAGTAGGAAGATGCAACCAACAGATTTTTCCTTTTACCACAGCTGCTCAGGGTCAGCTTTACTGCCTTAGGCACTGTGTGCTCAAGTTCAAAGCATAGAACCCTGACTGTCCTCCCAGTGTAGGAGATGCGAAGGATTTGGGGGCTTATCAAGAAAAAGATATGACCATGAGGTGGCAGTATCACACACAGTCTTTATTCTGGGTGATATTTTAACAGGTTTGCCTGTGGGGGAATTTCCTCACAATATGAGACCGTTCAGGGCTATAGTGTGGAGACCTCCACTCAGGCAGGGGAAACCCCATGGGAGAGGGGGTCAGAGAAGAGGCTTACACATCGAGATGATGTCACTCAGGGGTCTCTGGGTCAGAGAACTTGGAAGGACAGCAATAACTTGGGGGCTTTATAGCCACAGGATCTATCTTATCCGTGGCTGGTTAATGTTGGGCAAGTTTCACAGGCTATGCAAAGCAGACAGGTTCTAAATGGCTAAAAATCTGCTTATCTGAGCTATGTTTAAGACAATTGGAAGTGTACAAATTTGAGTTATGAGTTATTAAGATTTAGAGTTAATGGGTCCCAGCCTTCTTTGCAGAAGTAAGCAACCTAAGGGCCAATATACAGAGGTCATCTTTGGCTCACTTATATAACCTTCACAGAGCTTTTAAGCACTAAGAGAGAATCAAGCCAACATCATAGGCCCTTAGGAACCCACCCATAGCTGAATCAGCCCTGTTATCCAGGGATCCTCAGGAAAGAAAATGAATCTCTTAAGAAGACTACTAAAAATGTAGAAATTAAATAAAAAATTCTAAACAAAAAGTCCAGTAAATTTAAACAACAAATTTTAGTCAGAGCCCTCCCAGCAAAAAGTAAATAAATAAACAAATACTTACTTAGAAGACAATTTTTCTCTCTCCCAATGCATTTGCTTGATGAGACTGTACAAATTCCAGAAGTCTCTCTAGAGTTGACCAGCACTATGTGTGTGCAATGGTGGACCTGAGCCTTAGGCATGTAGGAGGGGACTCATAATCATAGCAGCTAACACTTGCTCACCCTTACTCTGTGCCAGACTCTCCTTTTCAGAGTATGATCTGTGGATTAGTGTTCATCCATGATCCTTTTGTTAATGGTTTATGACAATGATTATAGAAATGGAAAGTTAGCTTTTAAACATTTTTACAGCAATTGGACATTGCTGCAACTTCCAACCATGTGATCATTGTTCTAGCATTTTGTTGTCCTTGTATTTTACAAAAGCATCAGTCCAAGTTTGAAAAAAAACCCAGAAACAAAAAACTGGTCCTTTACTTCAGGTAGTTTGAGAGATGAATTACTTGCCCCAGGTTATACAATTAGCAAGTGGGTGCTGGGATTTGAATTCAGGTGACCTGACTTCAAGTCTAAGTTCTCAGGGACTGTGCTGTGAGCCCTAAGGTACTGCACCTCACCCCATCGACAATCATTTGGACTCTGGTTGTGGCTGCAGCAACTTTGGGCAGAGTCCTTCCATTTAATGACTACAAAGCCCATTGTAGAACTTGAGCTGAACTCTTACTGGGCATAAGGTGGGCAGGGGGCTGCTGGTGGGGCTTGACCACTAAGGTTTGGAAGCCTGGGGCAGAGAGAGGTATTTGTGGTATTAATCACTTGTGGCCAGGAAGCCAGGGGTTCCAGCCTCAGAAACGAGGGTTTCAGCACTTCACACTAATTAGCATGGTTCCACAGCTGTGATCAATTCATGTTTTCTCACTTTGTGCTCAAGCCTGGTCTATAGGGACTGATGTGAAGAGGTGTAAAAATAAGTTCTGTTTCCAGCCAGATTAATTACGGGCTCTGCCGAGGCCCCCGTGAGACAACCTGGACTGCAAGATTGATTGGTTCAGGCCTCAGGTCCAGCTGCAGGAAGGCCACACTGGCCAGCACAGGGCTGCCCGAGGGGGCCCAACTGAAGCTGAGAGGCGGCCGGCCCCACCTAGCGCCCCGTCTCGGCTCTATCTGCAACCCTCACTTGAAGGCCCTTCCTCCCTCTCCCCATCCTTTCTCAGTGACGTGCTGGGAAAATGAGAATGAGACAATGTCTGTAAAATGCCCAGGACAGGAAGCAGAATGTCGGGGATGCCCAACAAAGGTAGTTGTTATTATCATTAGTGTTATTTATTTTTATTATTAATTTTTGTAAACATCTCTTTCCTCCTACTAAACTCTGAGCTCCTTGGAGGTGGGGACTGTTTCCTATTTTCTTTTGTCCCTGGGACCTAGTGTGGTCCAGGGCACACCGTGGATGCTCTGTAAATGTTTGTTGAGCGAACAAATCAGATGATTCAATTGACTCCAATTCCCATTATTTCATCCTTATAACTCATTCATTTCACTTGTTACTGGCTTCCTTGCCCATAATATCCATATCCTGTCAATAACTAATTAATTCCTAGGTGGGCTTGCCTCACTATTCCAGAGAAACTGGCCTCAAGTCCTTCTGTTAAACAAGACAGCTTTCAGTTGAGTGATGCCCCCTGACCCTTTGTATTCATTCACACACACTAATTCAATCCATCATTATTGAGAGCCTATTTGGATCAGGCACTGAGTTAACAGCTGGAGGAACAGCTAAGAAGGACACAGTCCCTGAGCAGAGGGTGGCGTGGCTGAGTGCTGCTGGGTGCACTGGAGGAGGGGAGAGAGGGTCTGGGGAGGTGAGCAGGACCAGATAGCAAAGCCGTTTGTAAGGCCTGACGGGGAAGCGGAACTTCATTCTGGGACACTGCGGAAGCTGGGGTGTGTGTGGGGGAAGGGTGGGGCAGGGGTAACATATATAGGAAAGAGTTGGGAGGTTGACACTACTGGATTTGCAGTGTAGACAGCTGACTTTTACTGCAAAATGGGGGAATGGACCGGAAGAGAGAAAGTCTGGAGGACAGAGACAAGTTTTGTAGGTCGGATTTTGGTAGACCAGGTTTGCTTATATGGAGAGCCTGAAAATCCAACTCCTTCTTTGCTGCCGTGGCCAGAATCCTAACAGGCTTTTTAAAATTTTAACTGAACAAACAGCTGCACAAATCTGATCTAATCCACAAACTGCTTAAATAAATTATGTATGTCAATACTCCAAAGGCAAGCAATCTGGCACTGCATATTTCACTGGGAGGTGAGTGAGGGGGGCCGTGGGTGTCACACATTGTGTATATGTATGTGCGTGTGTGTCTGGGCGGAGCACAAGTCAATCTGTACTCCTCGGATGAATGATTTTCAGGCTGCTGAGTTATGAAGTTAAGAAACGACACCTCTGAGGAACAGCTAAGAAGATTTGTTCAGCCTGACTAGGATCAGCAGAAGCCACAGGTGGTGGGGTAGAGGTGAGGTTGGGGGACACTTGCAATCTCATGTGTGAGAAGAGACAGATTGTAAGAAGGTGACAGACGTAAATCATGTTTTTTATTCCTGCTGACAATAGGGGATCAATACACTTAAAATTCAGTTATTGCGGTGAAATGTTTTTGCAGACGGAAAGTTTTCCTAGGAATTTGTGAGTGTCCTTTGGGGTGTCCTGAGGGAAAGGACAGGGATGGTGAGGGTGGCTTCCTGAGAGCAGGAGTCCCTGCCCCTGCTGGGAAGGCACCCGGTGGTATGGTGGCCACAGGTCCTGAGAGCAGTCAGAATGATCCCGGTCACCTGGCAACAACCCCGCCCTTCCAGAGCCTGCAGGGAAACAGCCACCCTGGCCAGACAAAGGGGGTGGCACCTTGGAACAAAGGTTTGGGTCATCCACGAATGAGAGCTATGATGGCTGAGGCGTATTGAGTACCAGTTACATGCTAGGCACTGGCCAAACATCTGTCCTCCCTGATTTTGCTGATTCTTCAGAACTACCTTTTGTGGTAAAACTACTGGCATCCCCAGTTTACACACGAACAAACTAAGGCTGAGATAAGGTAAGTAGCTATTCTATGTCACCAAAGTAAGTACGTTCTGGGATTTTGGAGCCCGAAGCCCCAGTCTCCTCTTCCTCACAGTGTCACGAGAAACACACCGATGGGGGATGGGGGGACCGGACCCTCTCCAGTAGCAGCTCTGGGACAAGAGGGCATAGATGTCAGGTGCCATCCTGGCTCCTGTCCTGGTTCTCTAGCCACTATCCAACACCCATCTGATTCATTTCCTTTGGGCTAAAGTTAACAATTCTGTCATTTGTAGCTGTTGAGTGCTGGCTGATAACCACAGATTGGTCAGCAGAAGCACTGGGAATTTGGATCCAGGTGGTCTGGCTCCAGAGCTTGCCCTCTCGATGGCTCCAGACTGTGCCCAGGGACAGCACAGCACAGAGCCGCCTCTGTGCAAGCCTCACATGGAAAGGAGGGACTGTGCAAAGGCTAAGGAGGCCCACAGAGAGTTGACCAAGAGCCACTGCTGCTCTGCCCATCAGTGTGCATTGAGAGGTAAGATTCCAGGTTTCCAAGTTTTGTGCTCACCGTCCCATTTACATCTTCTGAATCAAGCACAGAGCTGGTGACCTTGGTCCCATCTTTTGATGACCGTGGCCCTGCTCAGGCCAGGAGTTAGGCCCTTAGGGTAGCTCCTGGAAGCCACAGCCACAGTCCACCTTCTCCCCAACTCTCGACTCTGACTTGCCTTCCCTACGGCTTCTTTGCTCCCTCCCTCCAGCTCCTAAGGTGTGCTGTGGTGCCCTCTGTGGTCAGCAGTTTCCTCTCTTCCCTTTGCCCTGGACGGAAGGCTTAGTTCCCAGGTAAAGGAATGTGAAGTTTCAGGAAGCAGGTGAGAGACCCGTGTGGTTGGTGCTGCACTTACACTTGTCCATGAGAGGCCGGTCATGGTCCTCCCAGGATGGCGGCCGCTGCGCAGGTGTTCTCCACTTGTGTTGGCTTCTCTGATTCCTCTAAATATTGTTCTGCCCAACTGGCTGGAACTGCTCACAGGCAAGCCTATTTGGTCAGGAAAATGCCAGCCTGATCGTTTTCCAGTCTGGTGTGTTTTCTTGCCCAACCTGAGTTTCTTCCATCTAACTCTGAATTTTTTCCTATTTTTCCTGGCTTGTTACATGGTTCTCTGGCCCATCCCTTGAGTATCAGGCTTCCTGGAGTCCTGCATGCAGTGTCCTGGGAAGCCAGCAACGAGGACCAGTATAGAAAATGGAACTTTTAAAAAACCCTACTTCCTTCAAGAGAAAAAAAGGCATAGGATTTGTGATTCAACGAACTCAGGCAGCAATGTGGAAGAGATTAGTTCTCAATTACTTTAAACTTGAAAAGGAAAATAAATACTAATAGGCTGAAGCAATCAATTCATTAATCTTATGATGCCATTTCTTTTCACTTGATACACTGTATAATTGATTATATTCATTTATTTTTATTTACTTTTTGAATATCCACGTGGTTTACAAACCTATAAGTATAAAAACTTATGCAGAGATAAGTTTCCCTCCCAACCTGTTCCTCATCTGCCCTGCCCCATAAATAACAAATTTTAATGTTTTTAAATGACTAAAATCTACCTTTCAAACCAATATTTTTTCTCCCTTAGGCTTAGTTTTAACTTAATTTTATCTGACAGATTAAAAAAAGAAACTGTTTTCTCACATTATCTTCTAAGATGATCATTGCTTTAAAAATAATAAAATGTGTGTGTTACATAACCGAGACTTGTGTTGCCATCTTTGAAATTCTTGTCTCTGGTGTTTTTACAAGTGAGAGTCTCCACTGACTTCAGATGACCTGATAGGAAGTTTTGTGTCTCAAAATCTCAGAAAGACTTGTTGAGTGTTGAATCTTAAGAACATGTAGTCAATGACCAATACCATGGAAAATTTATCCACAGTGGCACTCAAATATTAAAAGCCCTAAGAAGAATCGCTGGCGAGTCATGCCCTTTGTCCACTCAGGGTCTCAAAGTGTGTAACCAGAGAGATGTCAGGGGCAATGGCCTCCTTGGGAAATGCCTTCAGTTGAGATCAATAAATGTGGCCTGAGCACCACCACGTAGTAGGTGCTTTCTGCATTCTGTGAAGGGGATAGCAGTGGTTTCAAGGTAGTTCTAAAGTTGGATGTTTTGGCTGAAAGTGGGTGTGTTGTGAGGGTGAGGTGTGGAGATAGAGAGAGTGTGGGAGACAGAGAAAGTAAAAGAGAGGAAAAGAAAGAGAGAAAGAACAATAGGAAGGACAGTCTTCAACTCTGGCCACACACTAGAATCAGCCAGGGGAGCTTTTAAAAACTATCAGTCCCCAAGCATCACATCCTAGAATTCTGACTTAGTTGATTTGGAGTGGAGCCCAGGTATGACTGTGTTTTTAAAGCTTCATTCTCACAGTGATTCTACTGTGTAGCCAGGTGTCAAAGCACTATGCTGGGGCCATTAGAGACCAAAATATTTACCCTGAATCACATTGAGATACAAAAGTGTGCGATTACAACTTGTGTAGCGCAGGTCTCACATTATAGAGATTGATTTACTTTGCTATCAGAGAGTAAAGTGAAAAATAAAAATGTTTTTTCCCCTCATGTATCTCGATAAAGCCATCTACTATCTATTTGAATTTAACTATGTACCCTAGAGCCAAGGTCAAAACTAAAACACACAGTGAGGATCCAACTCACAGCAGTTTGGCATAATGTGGATTGTCCCAACTTTCAAGATTTGGTGTCTTGCCATTCTCCTCTGGATTTCCCTCCCCGCCCTGCTCTGTAAAATGATCATTACCTTCTTTTCTTTCTACCTGAAAACAAATCTTCTGTTAAGAGCTCCCAACTGCACAGGGGGGACATTACCTCCCAAAGTGGTCTCAAGGTCCTATTACTCTACTCTTGGTGAATCACAGTTTACGGCTCTGAGGAGATAAATATAGCATGTAACTTTATTAAATCTAGTGGTTCCCAAGCTTATTTGACCACAGAACACTGTTTTGTGTTCATGGGAGAGAAGTGAGGTGTTCCACAGACCCGAGCTTGCATCTTGAGTGAAGCACTTACTAGTATGTTACCCAGTCTCTAAGATGGCCCACAATGACTCTCCCCCTTGGTGTTTATGCCCTTGTGTAGTCCCCTCCCAGTCCCAGGGCTGACCTGTGTGACCAGTGTAACACTGTATGAGCCATGGTGTGTGACTTCTGCCTTATCTTCTTGGGTAGGTCACTCTGGGTGAAGACAGCCACTGTGATGTGAGGACACTCAAGCAGCTCTGTAAATAGGTCTACACTGGAGGGAACTGAAGCCTCCCATCAACAGCAGCACCAACTTGTGGGTGAGCCACTTTGGAAGTGTATCTTCCAGTCCCAGCCAAGCCTCCAGCAGACCATAGCCTTGACTGACATCTTGACTGCAACCTCATGAGACACTCTGAGGCAGAAGTGCCAGCTAAGCTGACTCACAAAAACTGAGAGATAGTAAATGTTTACTGTTGTTCTAATCCATGATGTTTTGAAATAGTCTGTTATTGTGCAATATATATATATATATATATATATATATATATATATATATATATCCAGTATATTGGGAGATTTTACCTTTGGGTCTCAGTTTCCTACAAACTGGGCATTACAGTATCTTTTTCATAAGGTTATTGTGCTAATTTTTAAAGGAGAAAATGCTTGACCTATAGCATATTATCAATAATTGGGAGCTGTTTTTTATCAACTCTTTTCCATTCTGAACATTCTTTTTAGTTTCCATCCCCTTAAAACGTCTTGTATCATTTTCACTATTTATGATTATAATTGTTGTTCCAAGTAGATGGAAATCTCCTTGTGTTTCATTTCTTCTGTTTCATCTGACAACACCTAGAGAACAATCTTCTAGATTCATAATATAGAGGATAATAAGTGGGTTCTCTAAAGGCTTGTTTTGCTGTGTCCTGGAGGAGTCTTCTTTGGGGAGCTTGATGATAGCCACTGCCCCACTACATTCATCCTACAGCCATGTGTGGGCACTGGTCACCTTACATGGCCATACTTCAGAGTCACAGATGCCATCTTGCCAGGTAAGAGTAGGTGGAGATCGCAGGTGACAGTGATGACCTAGAGCTTTAGGGGGCTTAATACTCAAATACTATAGCTCCCACTTCCTGAAAAACTCTCAAATCTCTCCACTGTGTCTGTCCTCACAGCTTCCACCGCAGACGGGGCCATCATCATCTCTCAACTGAACTATCGCAATACCTTCTTCCTCTCTTCCAGGACTCCCATCTCCCTGCAAACATGCCTTACTATTGCAGTTAGAACAATCTTTTTAAAGTTTAAATTTGATTATGTCACCTCCCTGCTCTTTAACATGATTTGTAAGACCCTGAAAAAATCTGGTTCCTACTAATCCTTCTGGTCTCACCTCCCCACACGTACCTATTTGTAGCTCTGCATATGATAATTTTTTTTCTAGTCTCCTGAGCTTTGCATACAATTTTCTCTCTGCTTTAGATTGTGTAACATACAAAGTTCCAAAAAGTCCTCCCAAAACACCACCACCATCAAAACCCCACAGCTCTCTCATCACAGATTTGCTGTGGCTGCATACAATCCTACCATTCACTGGAGGAGACACTCCAAAGATTAATAGGAATTTCCTTCAGTTAGATGGCAGATAACTGACATGAGGCGAGTGGGTGGGGGTTGGAGAGTTACACACCAGTTTGGTTTCTAGGCATTAAAGACCATATTGTCCACATGAGTCCCAAAACCAATCCAACTGACTGAGAACTATGGCACATTGGAGTTGGTGGGTGAGAGAAGTTAGACGTGAACACAAAGAAGACCAGGGTAGAATTCTGGGACCGAGGGGCCCACACACGGACCACCACGTGGCCTACACCCTTCTTCTGAACTCCAGGCTGGAAAGCCAACTGCCAATTGGGTATTTCCACTGGCCTGTCCTCTAGGCACCTCAAACTCCACACGTCCATAACCGAATTCATCATGGGCTCTCCCAAACCTTCTCCTCCTCTAGCATTTCCTATCTCAGTGAATTAATGGGGTCATTAACCACCCAGTCCCTGAGCCAGAAACTTGGGTGTTACCCTGTAGCCAGCCTCTAAACTTCAGTCATTTAAAACATCCTGTACATTCTATACATTAAATATCTCTTCTAGGTTGGTCTTCCCATTTCTACCCACACTGCTCCTGCCTTGGTTCTGAGTTTCTCTCCATACGTTCCCCATAAAGATCTTTGGAAAATGCAAACCTCTCCTGACTAAAATTCCTCAATGACTCCTTTAGTCTATAAGATCGAGTCCAAGATCCTTGCCATTGCACACAGGGAACTTGATGAGGGGCCCCAGCCTTCCTCCGTAGCCTCATCTTTGACCTGCACCCAACTCACATCCTACAATTTGGCCACGATGAACACCACACTATTCTACTGTTCCTGGATCAGGCTGTGAGATTTCACCCCCACCCAGGGCTTTTCGCCCACCATCATCTCTGCCTAGAAAGTTCTTCCTTAATGTTCCACCCCCCACACAAACGCTCCCTCAAAAGCACCTTAAAGTCTTAAAAGAAAGTTTTGGAAGATCTTTTAAGATGCAATGCAGGCACCAGAGGCTTTCTGAAGCCTTTCCCTACTACCACCCTACCCTCTCCCTGTTGGATGAGTGTTTACATGGTGGGTGTTCCCCATTTCAGCAGCAACTGGCCGACTGGGGGAGGGTGCATGGGGGATGGAGTTTGAGTCTGTTAGGCAATGGTATGAAAAATTTGTTCAGTGGAAACCATCAGTGGGAGGGAGGGTGATCCAGGATTAACTCTTCTGGATTTGGCACTAGCACTTTGGCCCTCGGCCAACATGAAACTGGAGTGTGCTTGGAAGGGATGAGGCTGCTGGCTGGAAGAACTCAGTCTTTGGGACAACAAAGGCTGGCAGACACCTTCTTTGGCCCCCTGAGAACTTCCATGCTTCTGGCTTTGGGGTTTGTGGAAATCTCAATGCGAATGTGTGTGCCTGTGGGAGAAGCGGGGGACAGCCAACAGAAAAGGAGGAAGGAGACAGATTCTTGAGCAACCAGAGGCTGGAGCAGGCGGTCCTCAGGGGGCAGCGTAGGACCAGGTCTCTGGGTGGGAAAGGGGAGGGAAAGGGTCACCCCATTTAAAAACTCTTTACCAGGCTGCTCAACATTAAGGTCTGCCCGCCTTGCCCCACCAGTCCAGAAATCTACTCCAGGTTGCCTCAGAAAAGCAAAGGTGTGCATGTGTGTGTGTGTGTGTGTGTGTGTGTGTGTGTGTCGGGGGTGGGGGTGGCACACCCACCTTCCCTCCTCCAGCCACGTGCCCAAGACACTGACCACAGAGACCTATTTCTCCACAGCAGACAAGCCTATCTTGCTAACGGGAGAAAACTGGGCATAAAAGTAGAAACCTACAGCATGCACTCTGCTGCTGGCTTGGGGGAAATCCAGTGCAGGCCACTAGCCCGGCCTCCCTTGCTCCCCTCTGCTGGGACCCGCTTGTGCAGCGACTGAGGTGCTTCCCAAACACCGCAGTTTGATTTAACTAATTCAAGAAGAAGTGAACCTCTCCCAAAGAGTTTCACATAATTGGAAACATGCATTCTGGCAAGGACGGATGGAGAAATTCTTGGTACAACTCCAGCAAAAAGGCCAATCTATCAACTGCTGGGCCTGACAGAGGCTGGCCCACTGAAGCCTGGTGAGCTTGGAGGGAGATGAAGCACGGGCCTGGGGCCTGGGGCTGGGCCTGGCCCGCCCGCCTGGGCAGCCAAGGGGGTGGAACTGCAGAGCCGCACAGAAAAGGCAGCAGAGAGAGCTTTATAAAGAAAAAAAGGGGAGGGTGGAATCGGTTTCCCTACAGCGATAATAAACTCTTTTCCTATGAGATGTGGAACTCAGACTGGTGACATGTCAACAACTAACAGAGCCCTTAATGTTATGTTCAGGCCCAAAGATGAGAAGTATTTTGTCCATATCGTGTGGTGTAGGGGAAAGCAGGCCGGTTCTCTGATACTTACTAACAAGTGTCTCAGCTCTCTAAGCCTGTTTCTTCAGATACCATTGGGGCATTGATGGCCACCAAGATAGCTGCCACTGGGTTAAAAAATTACTTATAAAATATGCCTAGTACAGTTCCTGGCATTCCATATTAATGATAATCTTGCAAGTTGATGACTTGACTTCCTGCTAGTTATAAGATCTCATCATCCAGCTAATGGGGGAGAGGACACACAGCACCAGACCAAGCCCTGAAGGCCCCTGGGCCACTTTGGTGTCTTGCGGCTCTCGGCTGCTCACATGCTCTCCAGGCATCTCGGCTTCCTCCTGTGAGGCCCCTGAGATGCTCAGCTTTGCGCTGCTCTTGCCCTGTCTCAGAGCTCTGGCTCAGCCTCACCCAGATTCTGATGGCCACACCTCTGCCCTCTGTGCTTCTCACCGACCCTCACCAGGCTGCTCCCACCTCCCAAAGAAAGACGTGGGTGTCTCCACTCACCTCTTCTCTGACTGCTCCCTTCTCACAGTTTGTAAGAAACTTCCAGGAATGGTTACAATGACCAAATTCCTATCGAAATAGAAAATTCTCCTGTAGCAGTCTGCCGTTTTCAAAGAGACCTTATTCCTGAATTTGAGAGAAAGAGCTTCTCGGTGGTGAAGAGCCAGTCTTGGGGACACCGAGGCCTGGATTGCAATTCTGCTCACTTACTGACCAGTTGTGTGACTTTGGGCAGGTCATGTCTCTGGACTTTGGTTCCTTCAATTGTAAAATAGGAGTAATAACAACAAACTCTTGGTGCTATTGTGAAGATTTAACTGGGATGGAGCACTTGAGAAATGTTCAGTCAATGGCAGCGGGTTCTCTGGGCGCCCCGTGAGGCCTAGGAGGGCAGCAGGTGGGGAACGGGGGTGCTGGGGCTGTGCGCCATCCAGAAAGAGCTGTGGGAGAGGGTGGGGAGGGCCCCATGCTCTGAACTTACCTCCCCTCCGGCTTCTTCCCCAGGCCCTGTTTTGACCTTGGCACCACGTGGACGGTGGGCGAGGGCCCTCTGTGGCTGCCACAGGCTTCCCCTCTCTGAGCCTGAGGCTGCTGCCAAACCCAGGCTTCTTGTTTCCTCAGAGACCCTGAGTTCCTGGCCATGTGGCAGCAACCTCCCTGGTAACAGCAGATCCTCCGAGGGCCTGGTGTCCACCATGTGCTGAGAAGGAGCTTTTACCACTTGGATCGGGCCCTGGGGCCTGTGGTAACCCTGGTGTCTAAGTTAGATATTGGGACCCTAGTTCTGACACATGGACAGAACGCTTGGAAATCCAGGCCCTGGGAAACCAGCAGTAAGATAACGTTGAGATGCAGGGAGTGGGTCCAGAAGAACATGAACTAAGAGAGAGGGAAAGGGCTCCTGTATATGAAATTGTATACAAACCCCAGTATCCCTGTCCTTTGAAGTAAAGGCTTTTGCTTTAGTCTCTCAGGCCTCTCCTTAGTCTCAAAAGGCTGGCTCAAGAGTTAATGATTAGGAAATTGAAGACACAGAAACAAAGAATAGCTGTTGGGCTGGGAAACCGGTAACAATTTATAAATCCGCCACACAGCAGAACCACTGAACTCCCAGTTCCCTGAAAGATATAGATAAAGGCCTGACACACGTTCCTAAGTTGTTTGTACAGGAAGCTGACCCCACCAGATGAAGACTGCTGACTGCAAGCATGTAGACCCTAGACTGGTTGAAACCAGAAGATTGATGATGCTTGAAACTTCACCTGGATCCAATCAATCCGGGAATTGTGCACAAGATGATCATACACCCTACAGCCCCCTCCCTCACACTGCCTTTAAAACCCCTTTGCTGAAAGTCATTGGGGAGTTCAGGTCTTTTGAGCATGAGCCTCATATTCTCCTTGCTTGGTGCCCTGCAATAAACACTGTACTTTCCTTCACTACAACCCAGTGTCAGTAGATTGTCTTTATTGCACTCAGATGAGTGGACCCAAGTTACGTTTGGTAACATACATAAGGCCCCCCAATGTGCCTGGCATTGCTTTAGCATTTTACATGTATTTGCATCTCATTTACAACCCTATGAAGTAAGCACTATTACTAACCCATTTTAGAGATGAATTTAAGGCTGAGAGCTTGTGTGACTTGCCCAAGGTTCCCCAACCCGGAAGTCCTAGTGTCAATATTTGAATCTAGGTCTTTCTAATTTCACAGCTTAAGCACAAAACCACTAAGCCATATGAGTCATCAGTTCTCTCAATAGCCTTGTGAGGGGTAGGCATCATCATCCAGTTTTTACTCCTGTGAGACTAAGACCCAGACTTTCCCAACGATTTCCAGCAGGAATCTGAGCCCAGGTCTGTCTCATGTCAGAGCCTGTGTGAAAGCAGTACCCTGCTCCTTCTCTGCAACAGACAAGGAGAGGACGGTCTTAGGTTCTCTCAGGACAGGCATGCACAAGTGGAATTTTATGGTCCCTGATTACTGAAGACTTTTAATCATTTTTAATAACACTGACAACAGCTGTCCATTTAGTAAAAGAAATTTAAATCAAGCAGAAGCATAAAAATTATGAGGGATTTGTTTAATCTGGTACTGTATTACAAGAGCAATTTCAGCTCACTGAAGCTATGTAAAGCATTTTGCATTTAAGAAAATAAAAGTCTTATGAGTCCACTGATAATTATGCAACCCCAAATTTATGGTTCCTAAATCTCATTGGATGAAATGTGAAGTAAACAACAAACTTGTAAGATCATGACACATTAAAAGAGGAATGTGAAATATTTATTAAAGCAACAAGCACTGATGAAATAGCTTGGGGCCTAATACTTGAGGATGAGAAGGAAGATTTTGAGCAAACACGAGCATTACTTTCTGCATTTTTTGGGTAATATTCTTTAACATCTGTCACAAAAGGTCAAGGGACCCAGAAAATTTGCATAAAAATATAATTAACAACCAGGAGGAAGTGAGCTGGGGAACCAGGTCCAGGAGAAGTGTGAAATACCTTTAAAATGTCGAGAAGTCTTCCTTTTCATTTATGTAGGCCAGGAGCTTGGAGTCAGTCTGGGCTATTTCTCAGGTAAATTTTGCAATATGCCTCTAGAAAGCCCTGCAAAGAAGGGTTTTCACCTACGCTCCCTTTTGAGGGTGGTGGTGAATGAAATCATTTACAACCTTGTATGGTTGCCACCATTGTATCCCCTTCCCACTTAAGACACACAATTTTGGATCTTTTCTTAAATGAATGTTATCTGTCAATAGGTACATTTTAAATAAACTGGGACTCATCTAGACTAATCCTAGGAATGCAGGTGATAGGATTAGTTTGAGCAGCATCCCTAAGCTCTTCAAGTCACTCCAGCTGTTTGAGTTTTCCCTGTTGAGGTCCCAGACATCAGGGTTCAGAGTCCAGCCCCCACCCCCCACCCCCTGTCTTGAGCCATGCCCTGCACAAATTCCTGACTTGCATGATCATGACCAGTGGTTGTGTTTTATGCCACTAAGTTGGGTGGTTTGTTATGGAGCAATAGATAACCAGAACCTGGTAGATTCTCCTAAATTTTAAATGTCACAGCTAACTAAAAACTTAAAAACAACAACAGCAATGCAACTCTGCTGGCCAGTACCATGCAGGCCAAATGCAATCGCTCAATCTGTCTCATAGGACATTAGTGTGAGACTGCAATGTAGAGGAATTATAAGTGGTAGGCAGTCGATGACAAATGAGACTGAAAGAGAACCAGCAGGGAATGCAGAGATGTCTTGCAGAGAGGTGGCAGGCACAGTGCTTAGTGGGGTACCCAGAATTACTGCAGGTTTTTAAAAAGTGAATGTTAAATAAATGAGGGCTCTTATTGAGAGTCCAGAGAACCCTGACCAACCTGGAATACGTTGGCTTCTTGTGCACCACATACTTAGGCTGTTTGGAATCTAGCAAACCACTAATAGCTATTTTTAATTCACAAATACCAAATAGTTGCTCCCTACAGGGAACTTGTCTGGAGGGTCTTATTTGTGTCTCCTTTGCCTGGGAGCAGCCAACTGCTGAGTTTTCTCAGGTTTAGTTGTGCAAAAACACTGTGTTGGACAAGATAGAGGCCAATGTCCTAAGGATACTGAGCCATCACAGTAGAATCCACGTAAATAAGGCTGAGTGGACTCAGGGTGATATGTAATAAACTCCTGCCTGGGCAGGCCCAGTTCATCCTATGAATAGCTTGTTTCTAGTCATTCTTAGGACTGTGAAATCTGTTTATATGAAATTGCCCATCAGTCATAGATAACCAAGAGTGAGGGCCATTCATAAACATACTATGAGGGTCATTCATAAACACACTAAGTCTTGGAACAAGGAGAGAGCTTGTCATTCAGCCTCTTTGTTTTATAGGTTGGGAAATCAAGGTCCACAGAGGGAGAAGGACCTGCCCAAGGTCACATTGCCAGTCAGTGAACAACTGGGACTGGAGCTCAGCTTGCCTGACTGCTATTGTGCAATCAACTCATTCTTCTATGCTTTTATCAGCTTCCTGTTTGAGTTCACATAAAGGTCTTCAGAGTATGGTTTATATCCTTCTTCAAGATTTCAATAGTATGTGAAGATAGCATAGTTTTCTAAGAGTCCTGAATTTTTCTAAACCACAACTTTCTGCTCATTTTCATATTATATTATCTGTGTAGGACTGTCATGGAAATATTTTACATTGCCTTCCAGTTCTGATGGCCACTGCTGAAAGGTATGGGCCTATGTGGCCATATTTGGTCCTGTTTCCTACTCCACTCTGATTCATAATGTATTTGACCCAGGAGAGCTAGTCCATCAACTGAACAGAAACCAATGATTCTCTCTCTCAAAACATGTTACCCCCACTCAGAAACCACGGAGAGATGACAATCAACACTTGAATGAAAAGGTTATATGGAGTAATAGCCACTTTTTTTTTTTTTTGCCAACTGACAGCTGCAGGGCAAGCAGTAAGAGCTACAGAAGTTTTCATTGAAAAGTAGAGTTGGGAGGGGTGAGGAACCAGGATGGTGGAGTAGAAGGACGTGCTCTCACTTGCCCTGCAAGAACACCAGAATCACAACTAGCTGCTGGACAATCATCGACAGGAACGATACCCCACATCCAAAGACAAGGGAGAAGCCACAATGAGATGGTAGGAGTGGAGCAACCACAGTAAAATCAAATCCCATAACTGCTGGATGGGTGACTCACAGAGTGGAGAACACTTATACCACAGAAGTCCACCCAATGGAGTAAAGGTTCTGAGCCCCATGTCAGGCTTCCCAACCTGGGGGTCCAGGAACGGGAGGAGGAATTCCTACAGAATCAGACTTTGAAGCCTAGTGGGAATTGATTGCAGGACTTCGACAGGACAGGGGGAAACAGAGACTCCACTCTTGGAGGACACACACAAAGTAATGTGCACATTGGAACCCAGGGGAAGGAGGAGTGATGAAGGGGAGACTGAACCAGACCTACCTGCTACTGTTGGAGGATTTCCTGCAGAGATGGGGGGGCACTGTGGCTCACCGTGGGGACAAGGACACTGGCAGCAGAAGTTCTGGGAAGTACTCCATGGTGTGAACCCTCCCAGAGTCTGCCATTAGCCCCAGGGAAGTCCAGGTAGGCTCCAGTGTGGAGTTGCCTCAGGCCAAACAACCAACAGGGAGGGAACCCAGCCCCATCCATCAACAGTCAAGTGCATTAAAGTTTTACTGAGCGCTGCCCAACAGAGCAACAGTCAGCTCTACACACCACCAGTCCCTCCCATCAGGAAACTTACAAAAGCCTCTTAGATAGCCTCATCCACCAGAGGGCAGACAGCAGAAGCAAGAACTACAATCTTGCAGCCTGTGGAACGAGAACAACGTTCACAGAAAGAGAGGCAAAATGAAAAGGCAGAGGGCTAGGTACCAGATGAAGGAACAAGATAAAACCCCAGAAAAACAGCTAAATGAAGTGGAGATAAGCAACCTGCTAGAAAAAGAATTCAGAATAATGATAGTGAAGATGATCCAGGACCCTGGAAAAAGAATGGAGTTAAAGATCAAGAAGATGAAAGAAATGTTTAACAAGGACCTAGAAGAATTAAAGGACAAACAGAGATGAATAATAACTGAAAAGAAAACTACACTAGAAGGAATCAATAGCGGAATAACTGAGGCAGAAGAATGGATAAGTGACCTGGAAGACAGAATGGTGGAATTCACTGCTGTGGAACAGAATAAAGAAAAAAGAATGAAAAGAAATGAAGACAGCCTAAGAGACCTCTGGGACAACATTAAACTCAACAACATTCACATTATAGGGGTCCCAGAAGGAGAAGAGAGAGAGAAAGGACCCTAGAAAATATTTGAAGAGATTATACTAAAAACTTCCCTAACACGGGAAACGAAATAGCCACCCAAGTCCAGGAAGCGCAGAGAGTCCCATACAGGATAAACTGAAGGAGAAACATGCCGAGACACAGTAATCAAATTGGCAAAAATTAAAGACAAAGAAAAATTATTGAAAACAGCAAGGGAAAAAATGACAAATAACACACAAGGGAACTCCCATAAAGTTAACAGCGGATTTCTCAGCAGAAACTCCACAAGCCAGAAGGGAGTGGCATGGTATACTTAAAGTGATGAAAGGGGAGAACCTACAACCAAGATTATTCTACCTGGCAAGGATCTCATTCAGATTCAATGGAGAAATCCAAAGGTTTACAGACAAGCAAAAGCTAAGAGAATTCAGCAACACCAAACCAGCTCTACAACAAATGCTAAAGGTAATTCTCTAAGTGGGAAACACAAGAGAAGAAAAGGGCCTACAAAAAA
Organism: Mesoplodon bidens; assembly: GCF_964165515.1. NCBI lineage: Eukaryota > Metazoa > Chordata > Mammalia > Artiodactyla > Ziphiidae > Mesoplodon > Mesoplodon bidens. Next base: position 21,787,133 of record NC_138164.1, on the reverse strand, counting down.
ACCCCCAAAACAATTAAGAAAATGGCCATAGGAACACACATATCGATAATTACCTTAAATGTGAATGAATTAAATGCTCCAACCAAAAGAAACAGGCTTGCTGAATGGATACACAAACAAGACCCATTTATATGCTGTCTACAAAAGACCCACTTCAGACCTAGGGACACATACAGACTGAAAGTGAGGGGATGGAAAAAGATATCCCTGCAAATGGAAATCAAAAGAAAGCTGGAGTAGCTATACTCATATCAGATAAAATAGACTTTAAAATAAAGAATGTTACAAGAGACAAGGAAGGCCTCTACAAAATGTTCAAAGGATCAATCCAAGAAGAAGATATAACAATTATAAATATATATGCACCCAACATAGAAGCACCTCAAAACATAAGGCAACTGCTAACAGCTATAAAAGAGGAAATCGAAAGTAACAATAATAGTGAGGGACTTTAACACCTCACTTACACCAATGGGCAGATCATTCAAAATGAAAATAAATAAGGAAACAGAAACTTTAAATGACACAATAGACCAGATAGATTTAACTGATATTTATAGGACATTCCATCCAAAAACAGCAGATTACACTTTCTTCTCAAGTGCGCATGGAACATTCTCCAGGATAGATCACATCTTGGGTCACAAATCAAGCCTCAGTAAATTTAAGAAAATTGAAATCCTATCAAGCATCTTTTCTGGCCACAAGCCTATGAGATGAGAAATGAATTACAGTGAAAAAAACGTAAAAAACACAAACATATGGAGGGTAAACAATACATTACTAAATAACCAAGAGATCACTCAAGAAATCAAGGAGGAAATCAAAAAATACTGAGAAACAAATGACAATGAAAACACGATGATCCAAAACCTATGGGATACAGCAAAAGCAGTTCTAAGAGGGAAGTTTATAGCTATACAGGCCTACCTCAAAAAACAAGAAAAATCTCAAATAAACAATCTAACCTTACACCTAAAGGAACTAGAGAAAGAAGAACAAACAAAACCCAAAGTTAGTAGAAGGAAAGAAATCATAAACCTCAGAGCAGAAATAAATGAGATAGAAACAAAACAATAGCAAAGATCAATAAAACTAAAAGCTGTTTTTTGGAGAAGATAAATAAAATTGATAAACCATTAGACAGATTCATCAAGAAAAAGAGGGAGAGGACTCAAATCAATAAAATAAGAAATGGAAAAGGAGAAGTTACAACAGACACCGCAGAAATACAAAGCATCCTAAGAGACTATTACAAACAACTCTATGCCAATAAAATGGACAACCTGGAAGAAATGGACAAATTCTTAGAAAGCTATAAACTTCCAAGACTGAACCAGGAAGAAATAGAAAATATGAACAGACCAATCACAAGTAATGAAATTGAGACTGTGATTAAAGATCTTCCAAGAAACAAAGGTCTAGGACCAGATGGCTTCACAAGTGAATTCTATTAAACATTTAGAGATGAGCTAAAACCCATCCTTCTCAAACTCTTCCAAACAATTGCAGAGGAAGGAACTCTCCCAAGCTCATTCTATGAGGCCACCATCACCCTGATCCCAAAACCAGGCAAAGATACTACAAAAAAAGAAAATTACAGACACATATAACTGATGAATATAGATGCAAAAATCCACAACAAAATATTAGCAAACAGAATCCAACAACACATTAAAAGGATCATACACCATGATCAAGTGGGATTTATCCCAGGGATGCAAGGATTCTTCAATATATGCAACTCAGTTAATGTGATACACCATATTAACAAATTTAAGAATAAAAACCATATGATGATCTCAATAGATGCAGAAAAAGCTTTTGAAAAAATTCAACACCCATTTATGATAAAAACTCTCCAGAAAGTGGACAGAGAGGGATCCTACCTCAACATAATAAAGGCCATATATGCAAACCCACAGCAAACATCATTCTCAATGGTGAAAAATTGAAAGCATTTCCTCTAAGGTCAGGAACAAAACAAGGATATCCACTCTCACCACTATTATTCAACATAATTTTGGAAGTCCTAGCCATGGCAATCAGAGAAGAAAAAGAAATAAAAGGAATACAAATTGGAAAAGAAGAAGTAAAGCTGTCACTGTTTGCAGTTGACATGATACTGTACATAAAGAATTCTTAAAATGCCACCAGAAAACCACTAGAGCTAATCAATGAATTTGGTAAATTTGCAGGATACAAAATTAATGCACAGAAATCTCTTGCATTCCTATACACTGATGATGAAAAATCTGAAAGAGAAATTATGGAAACACTCCTATTTACCATTGCAACAAAAAAAATAAAATACCTAGGAATAAATCTACCTAGGGAGCCAAAAGACCTGTATGCAGAAAATGATAAGACACTGATGAAAGAAATTAAAGATGATACCAACTGATGGAGAGATATACCATGTTCTTGGATTGGAAGAATCAATATTGTGAAAATGACTATACTACCCAAAGCAATCTACAGATTCACTGCAATCTCTATCAAATTACCATATCATTTTTTATGGAACTAGAACAAATCATCTTAAAATTTGTATGGAGACACAAAAGACCCTGAATAGCCAAAGCAGTCTTGAGGGAAAGAAATGGAGCTGGAGGAATCAGAGTGCCTGACCTCAGACTATGCTACAAAGCTACAGTAATCAAGACAATATGGTACTGGCACAAAAACAGAGACATAGATCAATGGAACAAGATAGAAAGCCCAGAGATAAACTCACACACCTATGGTCAACTAATCTATCACAAAGGAGGCAAGGGTATACAATGGAAAAAAGACAGTCTCTTCAGTAAGTGGTTCTGGGAAAACTGGACAGCTACATGTAAAAGAATGAAATTAGAACACTCCCTAACACCATATACAAAAATAAACTCAAAATGGATTCAAGACCTAAATGTAAGACCAGACACAATAAAACTCTTAGATGAAAACATAGGAAGAACACTCTTTAATATAAATCACAACAAGATCTTTTTTGATCCACCTCCTAGAGTAATGAAAATAAAAACAAAAATAAACAAATGGGACCTAATGAAACTTCAAAGCTTTTGCATAGCAAAGGAAACCATAAACAAGATGAAAAGACAACCCTCAGAATGGAAGAAAATATTTGCAAATGAATCAACAGACAAAGGATTAATCTCCAAAATATATAAACAGCTCATGCAGCTCAATATTAAAGAAGCAAACAACCCAATCCAAAAATGGGCAGAAGACCTATATAGACCTTTCTCCAAAGAAGTCACACAGATGGCCAAGAAGCACATGACAAGCTGCTCAACATCACTAATTATTAGAGAAATGCAAATCAAAAGTACAATGAAGTATCACCTCACACCAGTTAGAGTGGGCCTCATCAGAAAATCTACAAACAACAAATGCTGGAGAGTGTGTGGAGAAAAGGGAACCCTCTTGCACTGTTGGTGGGAATGTAAATTGATACAGCCACTATGGAGAACAGTATGGAGGTTCCTTGAAAAACTAAAAATAGAATTACCATATGATCCAGCAATCCCACTACTGGGCATATACCCAGAGAAAACCATAATTCAAAAAGACAAATGCACCACAATATTCATTGCAGCACTATTTACAATAGCCAGGTCATGGAAGCAACCTAAATGCCCATCAACAGATAAATGGATAAAGAAGAAGTGGTACATATATACAATGGAATATTACTCAGCCATAAAAAGGAACGAAATTGAGTCATTTGTTGAGACGTGAATGGATCTAGAGACTATCATACAGAGTGAAGTAAGTCAGAAAAGAAAAACAAATACTGTATATTTACACATATATGTGGAACCTAGAAAAATGGTACAGATGAACCGGTTTGCAGGGTAGAAATTGAGACACAGATATAGAGAACAAACGTATGGACACCAAGGGAGGAAAACTATGGGGGTTGGGGATGGTGGTGTGATGAATTGGGCGATTGGGATTGATATGTATACACTGATGTGTATAAAATTGATGACTAATAAGAACCCGCAGTGTAAACAAACAAACAAAAAATCAACTAATACACTAAACTTTCTTTGGGTTATTTGTATGGAAATATGTTAATATAGATGTTTCAGACATTACATGAAATTTCTAAAAATCTTATATGTTCTGGTATAATGTTATAAGTCATAATTCTAGTTATTACTTTAAATTGTATATCTCAGAAATAACTAAAAAAAAAAAAGAAGAGTTGAGAAAGGGGGGAGGACCAACCTATAGAAGGAAGAAGCAACAGAGATCTTATGGCTCAGATTAGGTGAAGGAGAGCACAGCTGTCTGGGGCCTGGATGATCCCTCTCTACTTGAACCAGCTGTTTCTCATAACCAACTGACCCATATGGCATAGCGCCTTCCCTGAGTAGGCTCACAACCTAACAGTGGAGATAAAATATGTAATTGAATACCTGTGGATTCTAATTTGGCAAGTCTGGAAAGGAGCTGAATGGTGTGGTGGTGTGGTTTTTTTTGTTTTTTGTTTTTTGTTTTGGCCATGCCACGTGGCTTGTGGGATCTTAGTTCCCCAACCAGGGATCGAACCCAGGTCCTGGCAATGAAAGCACTGAGTCCTAACCACTGAACTGCCAGGGAATTTCCAGAATGGTGTATTTTAAAAGACTCCCCTTCACAATTCTGAAGACCAGCCAAGAAAATTGCCACAAGTAAGTAAGTCCCAGCACCTTGCAGGTCCATATCACCTTCATTATCCTTCTCTTTCCCCAAGTCCTGCCTCAGAATTCATGGTTTTGAAATCCAGATATTGTTGTCAAAACTTTACCCTTTTAGAGAGAGACTGTCTCTGAAATTCAGGGGTAGCAGCATGGTGTCCCCCCAGGGGTGTCCTCAGGGGAGACTCTCTTGCTGCCAGCTACACGTGCCCCCTCCCCTCCTGATACCACCACTCAGCACAGTTTCTCTCCCAGGCCACAATCCCTCCACTTCCCATTGACGACTTGTCCTTTCTCTGCCCCAAGACTACCTCTGTTCGTATCAATATATACAGGAGTTTTTCTTGAGGAGCTGGGACAAAACAGAAGGCATCCTAGCACAGAGGGGAAGAAGTAATGGTCTGGTTTTTACACCTTGGACTTTCCTTGGGTCTCAAAGGGACAGCAGGAAGAATTCAGCCTTTCTCAGGGGCCATGTCAGGTCCTCCCCCGCCCCTGCCCCTGTGTTTCCTTCCTCAAGCTGTTTCCCTGAGAAGCTCCACCCACCCCTGAAGTCCTCAGTTTTTCCAACAGGGAGGACCTCACTCCCCTCCTCTCCACCTATCTCTCCCACTCTGAGTCATTTAGACTAGAAGAGCATCCTGGGCCTCTGCTGAAGGATGGAGGACTCTGTTGACAGGAGTTCCAGGGAAACTGGGGTTCCTGGATGCATTCATTTTGTCCTATTTTCCTTGTAGCTGTAGGCTCACTTTTTTTTTTTTTTGAGCCCAATAATTAATGAAAACACCTATCTCAAGAATGGGCACTTTTCAGGGAAGCTGGCCGGTATCATCTCAAGCCTAAATGAGAAAGAAAAGATTCCTTAATTAGCAAGACACCTTCTATTTCCTCAGAGCCGTGAGCACCGAAACCACTCAGCTGTGATTTCTGTCCTACTAACCCGTGGCTTCTGTAACAAGGAGGAAGCTACAGTATCCTTTTGAGTTGCTCTCTGTGACACACATTTCTGATTCTTGGATTATTCCACTTTTTCCACTCACTTCTTGCTGCTGCTTCCTTCCATCTTGCCTCTAGTCTAGTTGTCCCTGCTACCTTGAATGCCCTTGTCCTTGAAACTTTTTACTATGCTGATTCCTGTCTATTCTCCTGGACATGACTAAATGCTTTATTTTCCATACAGAACTCTGCTAGTCACTTAGTAAAAGAAAATTCTAATGTCTGAGCTAGCACCTCCCCCTGGAAGCATTCCCTGCCATCCCCCTCCTCTACGTGCTTCCCGTCTGCTCTCATGGACTCCACAGCCACCCCCACGGTACACTGATCAGAAGCAAGTTCAAGGGCTTGATAATAGAGGAGTCGTGCCTTAGCAGAAGCATAGAGTGAAAAGTACCAGGGCCTAGGGTATGATGTTGGGGAGATTACCGCCTGATTCTAGATGGCTTAGAAGGGGCATGTGGGAAGAGGTGGAGCGATGGAGACGCAGAGGATAACGGATGGAGTGAGAGCAGAGGGGAAGGACCCATAGCCTGCAGGGGGCCATCCTGGGAAGGAAAAGTACTCCCTCTAGAGATGGAGCTGGACCCTGACACACAAGCACTGAACAGAAGGGAAGGTGAAAGAGGGCTGCCAATGGATGTCTTTGGTTCTAGAGGATCATGAGTTACATGTGTTTTTGAACCATAACTCATAATAAGACAGACATTTTACTTTACAACCCAACAAACACACATCACGCCTCTCTGAAAACAAGTTTCACAAAATATGCACATGAAGCAATGATATTTTCTTTTGTAATCCAACCTACTCCACTCCACTCCACTCCACTCCATTTTCCTTCATTAAAAAGATGCTGACTGGGCTCTCTAAGTTGATCTTACCATTAATATGCCACCAGCCACAGTTTGTGTATATATGTTCTTTTCCAACGTTTTTAGAAAAAGTTAAATCCACAGAAAAATAAAGGACTGTACTCTTCATCTAGATTCACCAGTTGTTAACATTTTACTACATTAGTGCACACCCTCTGTGTGTGAATATAACACACACGTATATGTACACACACATCATCCATTCCCATTAACCACAGTAGTTGTATGCTATAAAGTTGCAGCGAACACTGAATTAACAAATGCTAAACCATTGTTTCTAGGGGAAATACAGGGTTAGGTTCCTGTGAGCTTTTGATCACATTTTCATTAACCTTGTTTTATGCATGTTTCTGTCTAAAGATGCCATATTTACTATATGTTGTTGATTTATTAACATTGAACTCACAGCCAACAGCACTGTAACTTATGCCTGAACAAAGCTTATCCAACACATGTATTTTCTCTGTAAGGCACATCACAGCCTTCTTGCACTTAGGAGCAATAGATAGCACTGTGCTTGGGGCCATTTTAAAAAGCAAAATTTCCAAAAAAAGTGAAAAAAGTAGCAATAAATAGACCATGAAAGGGACACTTGTTTACAGTCTGAAATAATGAAATAAGGAGGCAGAGGGTCACCTTGTTTGACCTCAGCTGGGGATGTGCATGCAGAGTGATTCAAATTTTTCACCACTTCGCATATGTCTGTAAGTAGCCATGAAAGCTCCAGAAGTGTTGACTTTGGAGTTACAAATAAATTTTAGCAAGTAGGCAAATACAGAATCTGCAAATATTGAGGATTGACTGTATACATTTTTGAAAGTTGCTGACACTGTTATCTCTTCACCTCTGAATGCACCTCCTCAGAGTAAGGACATTCTCCGACAGAACTACATTACCATTATGCCACCCAGGAAACTAACTTTCATCCAATAATATCATCTGATAGTCAAACTTCACTAATTTTCCTCGAGAATTTTAAGAGCCATTTTAGGGGACCAGAATCCAATCGAGGTTTGTCCACACATTGCATTTAGTTATGTATCTCTCTTTGGTTTCCTTTAATCTAAAATAGTCTCCCACCTTTTGTGAAAAAAATGACATTGATACTTTTGTAGATGCCAAGCCAATTGTCTTCTAGAATGTTCCACATTCTAGGTTTGTCTGATTGCTTCCTCGTGATTTGAGCTGGTGAGACCTTTTTGCAGGATTGCCCCACAGGGTGATTTGAGTACTTCTTTTGCTTAACAAGAGAGGGCTCCTGTCAGCTTGTCCCTCTACTGGTGAGGCTGAGTTGGATTTCTTGGTTACGATGATGACCCACGATCTGAAAAGCACAGCTCTAGTTGAAGTAGAAGGTAGTGCCATCAGCTGCCAGAGTGGGTACACTGAGGGCTTCAGGACAGGAGGCAGGGCCCAGAGTTACTGTTGTGATGAATGGGACAGGGAGGTGTTGCGGGGCTGGCACGTGGGGGGCCTGAGTCCCAGCCCTGAAGATCCACCGTCTCCCTCGAGGGCAGAGGGCCTGCATTTGTCATGGAGGCGTCTGCTTCTCAAGATCATGAAGAAACACAGTGTCAGTGTCCGGGGGCTGAGTTTTAATTTCCAGTGAAACTGGGACAAAATTCCTTTAGGCTAGATATAATTTATTTTTAAGCCTTGGACTTGAAGTTGGAGCATTCTAAATGCTTAGGAAATTGTTATGGATAGTAACAAAAGTCAGAATAGCTGACGCCTGACATAGTGCTTTTCTATGCCAGTGCCACTAGATGATTTAATATTTAATACGATTATGGTCAAACAAAGTCTGAACAGAGCAAGCCTGAAGCACTTCTAGCACTGCAGCCAAATGGCCAGAAGCCCAAAGTGATATAACAGTGGTTTACTCACCAGCCTTGAGAGTAACCTCTGGGGATGGTTGAACTCTCAGACACAGCCTGGTATTTCCCAGCAATAATCTATAATGTATTTGAGAAGCCCGTTGGAATCATCCAATTAGGTCATGTTTTCCAAGGGGCCTTGATTCAGAAATACTGCCAAGCGCTTTGGCAGAGCTGAGTAGAGCCCCCTTCCCCCTCTACAAGGCAGTGTCATTCATCGGATTCTCACAGCAGCCCTGTGCAGTATCCCGGGTCAGTGTTACTATTCCCACTGGCAGATGAGGAAACTGAAGTTCACAGAGGTTAAGTGACTTGGGCAAAGTCACGAAAAGCATTGAATGGCTGCCACAAACCCAGCCTTAACTTTTCAGTCAGGTGCCCTCCCTCCTTTGGCTCTGGGTGCTGAGCAGGAGTGACAGGTCATTAACTGGTTGGGAGATGCCCCCACGAGCCATTGCCAGCTTTGATCTCTGTGCTGGACTCCAGCAGTGCTCGTCTGACCAGAGAAGAGGGCTGTGCGGTCAGGACTCGTCAGAAGGTGCCCACTAACATTCTCTAATGACTGCACAAAGGTCACGCGGGCTCACTCCACTGCTCCCACCTAAAGTGATTCCGGCAAGTTATTTAACCTTTCCTAGCGTTAAGTCTTCTCATCTGGAAAATGTGGGTCTAAGCCCTATTACTTAGGAAGATTGAGTCATTCAGTGTAAAGTGCTTACATCAGTACTAAGCACTCTATAGTTATTAATTGTTATTATATCATGTGTTTAGTGAACACTCAGTAAAGAGCCATTGTGGGGATGCTGGGATATTTTCATAAACTGTGGGTGCTATTTGAGGGTGCTACTGAGCACTGCATGTACTTGTGACCATGCTTGAAGAGGCTAAAGAAGCTTCCCTAAGTATAGAAGCTGGTGATTTGTATTTACTTATGATGTGATCCATGAGATAATTTTCCATCTTGGCACTGAAGTGCATTGAGGTAAGTGCTGGATGAACAGAGGTAAGAGACCTATTTCTTGCCTTCAGGGTACCTGCAATCTGGCTGGGGGTGGCAGGTGGGGAAGGAATGCAAAAATCCATGCATAAAAGATAAAAACCAGATGTTTTTATCATGTTGGCCACATGGGTCCCCTTGGTGTATGAAGAACGGGGGAGACAAAAACCAGGGCAGCAGAGCAAGGCCTGACAGAGAGATGGATGGAACAGTGATCCTGGGTTTGTATTAAGCCATTCCTAACCCTCTTTACCGACCAGGTATAAGAGGGTCAACTCTTAGTGACAGGTGCCAAATTGATATGACTCCAGAGGACTTTCCAGACCTCTCTGCCCTCAGGGTGATGTTCCTTGTGGTCAGCTGTCATTCTTAGAGAGCCCAGGCAGCTGGTGTGGGTGTCAGTCTGAGTCAGTCTATACATGGGTCAGGGCAGTTCTATTTCCCTGTTTGTCCATCTGTCTATCTGTTTATCTGTCCACTCAATTATCCATCTGCGTGTCCATCTGTCTATCTGCCCACATGTTTGTTATTTGTCTGTCCATCTCTTCATCCATCTATCTGTGTACATCCATCCACCCATCTATCGGTCCAGCCATCTGTCTCCCATCTATCTGTGCATCCACCTGAACTTCTTTCCATTTTTCTATTTCCCATCTCATTCTACAAAAGATTTGCAGAAAACACCCACCATAATAAAAACAAGCAAACACACACACAGGATTAGGAAAGTGTAGGAAGCCAAGAGGTTGAGAATGGGTGTAGGGAAATCAAATTCAGAATATGTTGGAAAAACATGGCTGGTTGCTGTTACAGTGGAGCCATACATTTGTCTTCCAGTTATTTTTAGAATTCTCTTCACTGAAGTACAGGCAATCTACCATGTATCCAGAGAATAAATTCTTCTTGTTCTCATTTCAAGAAAGACTTTATCTCATGAGGCTTCCTTCAGTTTCTGGGGAGAGGCAGCAATCTGGTGGTTCCAAATAGTGGCTTCTAAATCAGACAGGCCTGAGCTCAAATCCTGTGTCTGTCACTCAACAACTGTGTGACCTTGAGCAAGTCACTGAGTCTCTCTGAGCCTTACTTTCCTCATCTGCAAAATGGGATAAGCATGGTGCCCAGCCTCAAAAGGCTGCAGGCAGTATTAAATAAGACTGTGTGTACAGGTTAACAAGGGACAGGACACAATAGCAGCAATTGTCACTACTGAACAGTCTGGAGAATGTGGTTGGGTGCTGGCATTCACTCAGCTTCTGCAGGTAGAAACCATGGAGAGAGTCAAGGCCAGAGCACCTGTGCCTGGGACAGGGCCTGCTGGCCCTGGACGGGCAGTCCCCACAGTTCCACCTGGTAGATGACAATCTGCTTTTTCCCTGTCCCCCAAGGTCCAGACCAGGGGGAGGAGGTCTTGGTCAAACTGCTCTGATCGTGTGGCCCAGCTGGAAAGCAGAGATGAGCAAGCTGCAGAGTCTCACCTGATCCTCCCAGCGGCCATCCCTTTGCACTGACAGATGATTAACTGCATAGGAGAGCAAGTCTGCATCCCTCTCCTTGGCCAGGATTCCCTCTATCCCTTGAGCCCCTTATAGCTGACAGTAATTCATTCTTAAACTTGCAATCTGCCTAGGCCTGATTTGCATCACAAAATCTCTCTATCCCAAATATGAGTTGAACCATCTCTCCTTAGAGATCAAGGGGTGGGAGGCAGGGGCAAACAGGAGGTGGTGGGCTTATTCTGTCTGAGAGCAAGAGCCCATGACTTGGTTGTGAGTGTGTCTATATGTGTGTGAGGGAGGGCAGGGGGAGAGTAGAACCATTTCATTTTATTTTTACTTTAAGTATCATACACACGGTCTCTGGAATCCTCTGGCAGCCGGTGGACTTTGATTCAGCAAGCAATGAATTATATCCTCCAGTTGAGAGTAAAATTACAAATATCTTCAAGATGTTCAGTGCTCTGGGAAAGGGCAGCCAATTCATGTTGGCTATGTGGGCTGCTTCCTGTCCAGAGCAGAATGCAGCACCTCTCTCTCCTAAGAGGGGAGATGGAAAGTGGGGAGCAGGCACCCACAACAGGGAGATGAGAGAAGCATATGATTTAGGGACACAGTCTGGGCCAAATCTGGGGTAGGCGGGAAGGCGAAGGCAGAGTGAAGCATCATCTGCCCCTTTCAGGCTCTGCAGGTGAAATCCACAAAATTAGAGTCTGGGGAACAGCTGTGTGGTCACCAGCACTCGGTAGAATGGATGCTACTTGACAAAGCCACCTTCACCTCAGCAGCAAATATTTACCAAGCCCCTCCATGTGGGAATAGATAGCCCAGAATTTGTAGTCACCTGAGCAAGACCAAGATCTATAGAGGCTCCCAAAGATCAATTATTTATTCAACAAAGATTTGCTTTAAAAAGGTACTTAATGATACATGCTGATACTGAACAATGCTTTCAAGTTCTATTATTTGTAAAACAAATACAGTCAAGGCATATGTCACCTGGGCCCCCAGAGCACCCCTGCATGCCCCTCTGTTGAGCACCCACTGTGTTATTTTGAGACTGTTTGTGGTCTTTCCTACTAGCCTGTGAACAACACAAGGAAAAAGATTGGCTTTTGTTCATTTGGCATCATAATGGTCTCTCCACTCTTCAGTGCTTTTCCTGGCTTGGTAACTACTAACATTTAGTATAGTTTGCCAAATGAGTGAGATGAAGATAACCTTTCCTTGTCTTTGTTGATGGGGTCAAACGAAGGCAAAGATAAAGTGAATAAGGCCCAGGCATTTGTGATTGACTTTGTTACCTAGAGTTTTAATGAGCAACTGCCTCTGACCCTCACTTAGCTGGACTCTACCTCTGGCTTCTTAGCACCTTCTTGGGCAGAGAGGGGAAGAGGTCATGAACATGCAGTTGATGATAAGGTAGATTCAGTGAGCATTTATTAAATGAAACCATCGGCCCAACACTGTGCTGGGCTGTTGGGGAATGGAAAGGAGAGGCTGATTTTTTATTTTTTATTTTTATTGAAGTATAGTTGATTTATAATGTGTTAGTTTCAGGTGTACAGCAGTGATTATACATATATAAATATATATATTCTTTTTTACATTTTCTTCCATTATAGGTTATTATAATATATTGAATATAGCTCCCTGTGCTATACAGTAGGTCCTTGTTGGTTATCTATTTTATATATAGTAGTGTGTATATTTTAATCTCAAACTCCTACTTTATCCCTCCCTACCCCCTTTCCCCTTTGGTAACCATAAACTTGTTTTTTTATGTCTGTGAGTGTATTTCTGGTTGGTAAAAAAGTTCATTTGTATCCTTTTTTTAGATTCCACATATAAGTAATATCATATGGTATTGGTCTTTGTCTGACTTATTTCACTTAGTATGATAATCTCTAGGTCCATCTATGTTGCTGCAAATGGCATTATTTCATTCTTTTTTATGGTTGAATAGTATTCCATCGTGTGTGTGTGTGTGTGTGTGTGTGTGCGTGTGCATGTGTGTATACTACATCTTCTTTATCCATTCATCTGTCGATGGACATTTAGGTTGCTTGCATCTCTGGCTATTGTAAATAGTGTTGCTATGAACACTGGGGTGCATGTATTTTTCGAATTGTTTTTCTCTGGACCTATGCCAGGAGTGGGATTGCAGGATCATATGGTAGCTCTATTTTTAGTTTTTTAAGGAACCTCCATACTGTTCTCCATAGTGGCTGTACCAATTTACATTCCCACCAACAGGGCAAGAGGGTTCCCTTTTCTCCACGTTCTCTCCAGCATTTGTTATCTGTACGAAGTTGATGTTGGCCATTCTGACTGGTCCATTCTCAGGTGTTGAGCTTGGGAGCTGGGCCTGGCATCCTGATAAGTGCTTTGCATGTATCACCTCATTTGATCCTCTCAGTGGTTTTGAAGTACGTTCATTCAGTATTTTCAAAAAGATCGCATCTTGGTACAATCAAGGGTATTGGAAAAGGGGGTTAAGGCAAAATGTTTAGTTGGGGAAGGCAAGCAAAGGGAAGTGCTGGTGATGATGCATTCACGTTTTATATGTTTCAATATTCTCCTCTCTGTGGAGATGGAAACTTACTTTTATTAAGAAAACAAATATAAACAAAAATGTCAGTTCTGTATAAACTAGCATTTTGCCCTCTCAGGGAACAGAGTGAAGATGAATCATTTTTATTTTTGGCTATGCTAATTACTTTTACATCACCTTAGTATTGAGTAATACCTTGTGTAGAGCAGTGTTTTTTAAATGGGGGCCTTTAAGCTCGCGGTCTTACTGACTTTATTGTTTGATAGGAAATGTAGTAGGTTGGAATAATGGTTCCAGTTCTTCATTCCCTAGTAACAGGATTATACATTCACACCTGCTGTCCTGCAGCTCGGTGCCTCTGGGTTGGAGAAGTTTCCTCCCCTCTCCATCCCTGTTGAGCTTGGTCCCCTGACAGGACACAGCAAAACTTGAAAAGCACTTGTGTCCTTTGGCTTGGCCTCGTTTCCTTACCTGAAAATTAGGTTCCAATTCTGTCCTGAGGAATAAAGGTGATGTTTGTAAAGCACCTACCGCAGTGCCTGCTGCATAATGAACTCTTAGGAAAATATGGTTTTAATCATCATTATTTTTGTCATTATAGGCCTACGTTAATTCAGAGCAGTATTTGGCATGGCTTTTGCCTCGGGAACATCCAGCCCTGGGACCACTGTGTTGTGCCTGGTTTGCCAGGTACTTCTTCCCATGTTGGCGCCATTTCTAGGTCAGTTCTTGGGGTTCTCAGCTCCTCTTACCCCCTTGCTTCATGGCCTGAGCAAGGCTTTAAATGTACCCCTTAGATCTGATGATGGGAATTCTTCTTGTGCTGTGGTCATACCTTTGAGACTACTCTGTTGGAATGGAGATTTGGACCCTTCCCAGCTCACCATTGTGGCCAGGGTCTCAGCTGCAAGGCCACCAGTTCAGTGCCTGGGAGTCGACCACTGGGAGATGTCATCTTAAAAACTATAGCTGCTGAGTACCTGTGAAGAACAGATATTAAGAGGTTTGTCAGGGGACTTCAAAAAACAACCTTTTGATAAATGAATAAACGATTTCCAAAAACAATGTAATTTAATCAAATACATATTTAATATATGGAAATTCAACAATTTGCTAGATGAAGGAGGGAAAGATGCCTGTGTGTGCATGCACACACACATGCAGACACACAAATACACACTTAAATGTTCTGGGCCATTCTCCCTGCCAATCTACTCAGTGTTTACAGACCTACTGAGCATATATGGGAAATCAGAGAGTGTCCTTTCTTCAGTTGGTAACAGTGTTTATAAGCCTTACAGAGAGGGAGCGTTTTTTTACTTGGTGTTGAAATGTTTTTTGTTTTTGTTTTCGTGTTTTTGTTTCTTTCTGTGTGTGTGTGTGTGTGTGTGTGTGTGTGTGTGTGTGTGTGTATCTTTCTAACATGACCCATCTACTCCATTTCAAACTCAACTGAAGAAATAGATCTGTTGTAACCATGGAGGAAACCTGGCTCTGTTGGACTTACTGAGAGATGTGGGCTCCCACAGGCAGCAGTCCTTGGAATTTTCAAAAGTATTTTTAATCACTTGTAATTGTATACATTTATTTTAATTTTTTTAAAAAATTAACAGTTTTATTGAGATATTGAGAATAGAGAAATTTATAGAGACGTAGTAAATTAGTGGTTGCTTACGAATGCATGGAGCAAATGGAGAGTAATAGTTAAGGGGTACAGGGTTTCTTTTTGAGGTGACAAAAATGTTCTAAAATTGTGGTTATGGTTGCACATATCTGTGAATATACTAAAATCCATGAAATTGTGTACCTTAAATTGGTCCACTGTATGGCATGTGAACTATATCTCAATTTTATTTGAACAGAATGATATAATTTACAATCTCCTGTGACTGTCCACTTTCATTTAGTACAATGGTTTCAACGTTTATCTATGTTGTAGCATGTTTCAGTGCTATGTTCCTTCATTCCTTTTTATAGCCAAATATTATTCCATTTATGGATATATGACATTTTCTCTTTTTTAAATTGAAGTACAGTTGATTTACAATATTATATTAGTTCAGGTGTAAAGCATAGTGATTCAGTATTTTTACATATTATACTCCATTAAAAGTTATTATAAGATAATGGCTATAATTCCCTGTGCTATACAGTATATCATTGTTGCTTATCTACTTTATACATAGTAGTTTGTATCTCTTAATCCCATACCCCTAATTTGCCCCTCTCCTCTTCCTTCTCTGGTCTGGTAACCACTATTCTCTATATCTGTGAGACTGTTTCTGTTTTGCTATATACATTCATTTATTACTTTTTAGATTCCACATATAAGTGATATCATACAGTATTTGCTTTTCTCTGTTTGAATTATCTCACTAAGCATAATATTCTCTTATTCACCAAGCATAAGGTCCTTCCATGTGATTGCAAATGGCAGAATTTCAGTCTTTTTTTATGGCTGAGTAATATTGCTTTATATATATATAAAACAATATTACATAGTAATCATCTTCTTTATCCATTCTTCTGTTGATAGACACTTGGTTTGCTTTCAAATCTTGGCTATTGTAAGCAGTGTTGCTAGGAATATTGGGGTGCATGTATCTTTTCCAGTTAGTGTTTTTGGTTTCTTTTGGATGTATACCCAGTAGTGGGATTGCTGGATCACATGGTAGTTCCATTTTTAGTTTTTTGAGAATCCTCCATGAAGTTGTTCACAGTGGCTCTACCAATTTATGTTCCCACCAACAGTGTACAAGGGTTCCCTTTTCTCCACATCCTCTCCAATATTTGTTATTTGTGGTCTTTTTGTTGATAGCCATTCTGTCAGGTGTGAGGTAATATCTCATTGTGGTTTTGATTTGCATTTCTATAATTATTAGTGATGTTGAGCATCATTTCATGTGCCTGTTAGTCATCTGTTATGTCTTCTTTGGAAAAATGTTTACTCAGGTCTTCTGCTAATTTTTGGATTGGGTTGGTTGGTTTTTTTTTTGATATTGAGTTGTATGAGCTGTTTATTTATTTTGAATATTAACCTCTTATCAGTCATATCATTTGCAAATATTTTCTCCTGTTCTATAAGTTGCCTTTTCATTTTGATGATGGTTTCCTTTGCTGTGCAAAAGCTTTTTTAAGTTTAATTAGGTTCCATTTATTTATTTTGCTTTTATTTATTTTGCCGTGGGAGACAGATCCAAAAAATATATTGCTACGATTTATGTCAAAGAGTGTTCTGCCTATGTTCTCTTCTAGGATTTTTATGGTTTCAGGTTTTACATTTAGGTCTTTAATCCATTTTGACTTTATTTTTGTGTATGGTGTTAGGGAGTGTTCAAATTTCATTCTTTTACATTAAGCTCTCCAGTTTTCCTAGTAGCACTTATGGAAGAAACTGTCTTTTCTCCAATGCATATTCTTGCCTCATTTATCATAGATTAATTGACCATAAGTGTCTGGTTTTATTTCTGGGCTCTATTGTGTTCCATTGTTCTATGTGTTTCTTTTTCTGCCAGTACCATGCTGTTTTGATTATTGTAGATTTGTTGTATGGTTTGAAGTCTGGGAGGGTGATACCTCAAGCTTTGTTCTTTTTCTCAAGATTGCTTTGGAAATCCAGGGTCTTTTTTGGTTCCATATGAGTATTAGGATTATTTGTTCAGTTCTGTGAAAAATGTCATGGGTGTTTTCATAAGGATTGAATTACATCTGTATATTGCTTTGGGTAGTATGGCCATTTTAACAATATTAATTCTTCCAATCTAAGAGCACAGGATATCTTTCCATTTTTTTGTATCATCTTCAATTTCCTTCAATGTTTTATAGTTTTGAGCATGTATGCCTTTCACCTCCTTGGTTAAATTTATTCCTAGGCATTTTATTCTTTTGATGTGATTTTAAATAAGATTGATTTCCTGCTTCCTCTTTCTGATAGTTCAGTATTACTGCATAGAAAAGCAACCGATTTATATATATTAATATTGTATCCTGCAACTTTGCTGAATTCACTTATTAGGTCTAATAGTTTTGGGTGGAGACTTTAGGGGTTTCTATATAAAGTACCATGTTATCTGCAAATAGTGACAGTTTTACTCCTTCCCTTCCAACTTGGATGCCTTTTCTTTCCTTTTCTTGTCTGATTGCTGTGGCTCAGACTTCGAATGCTATGTTAAGTGGTGAGAGTGCGCATCCCTGTCTTGTTTCTGAATTTGAGGAAAGGCTTTCAGCTTTTCACCATTGAGTATGATGTTAGCTGTGAGTTTGTCATAATGTCCTTTATTATGTTGAGATATGTTCTCTCTAATCCCACTTTGATGACAGTTTTTAAATAATTGAATGGATGTTGAATTTTGTCAAATGCTTTTTCTGTGTCTATTGAGATAATTGTGTGATTTTTAACTTTACATTTGTTAGTGTGATGTAACACATTGATTGATTTGTGAATGTTGAACCATTCTTGCATCCCTGGAATAAATTCAAACTGATCATGGTACATGGTACATGATCCTTTTTATATATTGTTGGATTTGCTTTGCTAATATTTTTTTTTGATTTTTTTTATTAGTTTCTGCTTTATAACAAAGTGAATCAGTCATACATATACATCTGTTCCCACATCCCCTCCCTCATGCATCTCCCTCCCTCCCACCCTCCCCATCCCACCCCTCCAGGCGGTCACAAAGCACCGAGCTGATCCCCCTGTGCTCTGCAGCCGCCCCCCACTATCCATCTACCCTACGTTTGGTAGTGTATATATGTCCATGCCTCTCCCTCGCTTTGTCACAGCTTACCCCTCCCCCTCCCCATATCCTCAAGTCCATTCTCAAGCAGGTCTGCATCTCCATTCCCGTCCCACCCCCAAGGTTCTTCATGACATTCCCTTTTTTAAATTCCATATATATGTGTTAGCATACAGTATTTGTCTTTCTCTTTCTGACTTACTTCACTCTGTATGACAGACTCTAGGTCTATCCACCTCATTACAAATAGCTCAGTTTCGTTTCTTTTTATGGCTGAGTAATATTCCATTGTATATATGTGCCACATCTTCTTTATCCATTCATCCAATGATGGACACTTAGGTTGTTTCCAGCTCCGGGCAATTGTGAATAGAGCTGCTATGAATATTTTGGTACATGTCTCTTTTTGAATTATGGTTTTCTCAGGGTATATGCCTAGTAGTGGGATTGCTGGGTCATATGGTAGTTCTATTTTTAGTTTTTTAAGGAACCTCCATACCGTTCTCCATAGTGGCTGTACCAATTCACATTCCCACCAGCAGTGCAAGAGTGTTCCCTTTTCTCCACACCCTCTCCAGCATTTATTGTTTCTAAATTTCTTGATGATGGCCATTCTGACTGGTGCGAGATGATATCTCATTGTAGTTTTGATTTGCATTTCTCTAATGATTAATGATGTTGAGCATTCTTTCATGTGTTTGTTGGCAGTCTGTATATCTTCTTTGGAGAAATGCCTATTTAAGTCTTCTGCCCATTTTTGGATTGGGTTGTTTGTTTTTTTGCTATTGAGCTGCATGAGCTGTTTATAAATTTTGGAGATTAATCCTTTGTCAGTTGCTTCATTTGCAAATATTTTCTCCCATTCTGAGGGTTGTCTTTTGGTCTTGTTTATGGTTTCCTTTGCTGTGCAAAGCTTTTAAGTTTCATTAGGTCCCATGTGTTTATTTTTGTTTTTATTTCCATTTCTCTAGGAGGTGGGTCCAAAAGGATCTTGCTGTGATGTATGTCATAGAGTGTTCTACCTATGTTTTCCTCTAAGAGTTTGATAGTTTCTGGCCTTACATTTAGGTCTTTAATCCATTTTGAGCTTATTTTTGTGTATGGTGTTAGGGAATGATCTAATCTCATACTTTTACGTGTCCCTGTCCAGTTTTCCCAGCACCACTTATTGAAGAGGCTGTCCTTTCTCCACTGTACATTCCTGCCTCCTTTATCAAAGATAAGGTGACCATATGTGCGTGGGTTTATCTCTGGGCTTTCTATCCTGTTCCATTGATCTATCTTTCTGTTTTTATGCCAGTACCACACTGTCTTGATTACTGTAGCTTTGTAGTATAGTCTGAAGTCAGGGAGCCTGATTCCTCCAGCTCCGTTTTTCGTTCTCAAGATTGCTTTGGCTATTCGGGGTCTTTTGTTTTTCCAAACAAATTTTGAAATTTTTTGTTCTAGTTCTGTGAAAAATGCCAGTGGTAGTTTGATAGGGATTGCATTGAATCTGTAGATTGCTTTGGGTAGTAGAGTCATTTTCACAATATTGATTCTTCCAATCCAGGAGCATGGTATATCTCTCCATCTATTTGTATCATCTTTAATTTCTTTCATCAGTGTCTTATAGTTTTCTGCATACAGGTCTTTTGTCTCCTTAGGTAGGTTTATTCCTAGATATTTTATTCTTTTTGTTGCAATGGTAAATGGGAGTGTTTTCTTGATTTCATTTTCAGATTTTTCATCATTAGTGTACAGGAATGCCAGAGGTTTCTGTGCATTAATTTTGTATCCTGCTACTTTACCAAATTCATTGATTAGCTCTAGTAGTTTTTCGGTAGCATCTTTAGGATTCTCTATGTATAGTATCATGTCATCTGCAAACAGTGACAGCTTTACTTCTTCTTTTCCAATTTGGATTCCTTTTATTTCCTTTTCTTCTCTGATTGCTGTGGCTAAAACTTCCAAAACTAGGTTGAATAAGAGTGGTGAGAGTGGGCAGCCTCGTCTTCTTCCTGATCTTAGTGGAAATGGTTTCAGTTTTTCACCATTGAGGACAATGTTGGCTATGGATTTGTCATATATGGCTTTTATTATGTTGAGGAAAGTTCCCTCTATGCCTCCTTTCTGCAGGGTTTTTATCATAAATGGGTGTTGAGTTTTGTCGAAAGCTTTCTCTGCATCTATTGAGATGATCATATGGTTTTTCTCCTTCAACTTGTTAATATGGTGTATCACATTGATTGATTTGTGTACATTGAAGAATCCTTGCATTCCTGGAATAAACCCCACTTGATCATGGTGTGTGATCCTTTTAATGTGCTGTTGGATTCTGTTTGCTAGTATTTTGTTGAGGATTTTTGCATCTATGTTCATCAGTGATATTGGCCTGTAGTTTTCTTTCTTTGTGACATCCTTGCCTGGTTTTGGTATCAAGGTGATGGTGGCCTCGTAGAATGAGTTTGGGAGTGTTCCTTCCTCTGATATTGTTTGGAAGAGTTTGAGAAGGATGGGTGTTAGCTCTTCTCTAAATGTTTGATAGAATTCGCCTGTGAAGCCACCTGGTCCTGGGCTTTTGTTTGATGGAAGATTTTTAATCACAGTTTCAATTTCAGTGCTTGTGATTGGTCTATTCATATTTTCTATTTCTTCCTGATTCAGTCTTGGCAGGTTGTGCATTTCTAAGAATTTGTCCATTTCTTCCAGGTTGTCCATTTTATTGGCATAGAGTTGCTTGTAGTAATCTCTCATGATCTTTTGTATTTCTGCAGTGTCCGTTGTTACTTCTCCTTTTTCATTTCTAATTCTATTGATTTGAGTCTTCTCCCTTCTTTTCTTGATGCGTCTGGCTAATGGTTTGTCAATTTTGTTTATCTTCTCAAAGAACCAGCTTTTAGTTTTATTGATCTTTGCTATCGTTTCCTTCATTTCTTTTTCATTTATTTCTGATCTGATCTTTATGATTTCTCTCCTTCTGCTAACTTTGGGGGTTTTTTGTTCTTTCTCTAAGTGCTTTAGGTGCAGGATCAGGTTGTTTACTCGAAATGTTTCCTGTTTCTTAAGGTGGGATTGTATTGCTATAAACTGCCCCCTTAGAACTGCTTTTGCTGCGTCCCATAGGTTTTGGGTCATCGTGTCTCCATTGTCATTTGTTTCTAGGTATTTTTTTATTTCCTCTTTGATTTCTTCAGTGCTCACTTCGTTATTGAGTAGTGTATTGTTTAGCCTCCACGTGTTTGTATTTTTTAGAGATCTTTTCCTGTAATTGATGTCTAGTCTCATAGCATTGTGGTCGGAAAAGATACTTGATACAATTTCAATTTTCTTAAATTTACCAAGGCTTGATTTGTGACCCAAGATATGATCTATCCTGGAGAATGTTCCATGAGCAGTTGAAAAAAATGTGTATTTTGTTGTTTTTGGATGGAATGTCCTATAAATATCAACTAAGTCCATCTTGTTTACTGTATCATTTAAAGCTTGTGTTTCCTTATTTATTTTCATTTTGGATGATCTGTCCATTGGTGAAAGTGGGGTGTTAAAGTCCCCTAGTATGAGTGTGTTACTGTCGATTTCCCCTTTTATGGCTGTTAGTATTTGCCTTATGTATTGAGGTGCTCCTATGTTGGGTGCATAAATATTTACATTGTTATATCTTCTTCTTGGATCAATCCCTTTATCATTATATAGTGTCCTTCTTTGGCTCTTCTAATAGTCTTTATTTTAAAGTCTATTTTGTCTCATATAAGAATTGCTACTCCAGCTTTCTTTTGATTACCATTTGCATGGAATATCTTTTTCCATCCCCTTACTTTCAATCTGTGTGTGTCTCTAGGTCTGAAGTGGGTCTCTTGTAGACAGCATATATATGGGTCTTGTTTTTGTATCCATTCAGCCAATCTGTATCTTTTGGTGGGAGCATTTAGTCCATTTACATTTAAGGTAATTATTGATATGTATGTTCCTATTCCCATTTCCTTAATTGCTTTAGGTTCGTTATTGTAGGTATATTCCTTCTGTTGTGTTTCTTGCCTAGAGAAGTTCCTTTAGCATTTGTTGTAAAGCTGGTTTGGTGGTGCTGAACTCTCTCAGCTTTTGCTTGTCTGTAAAGGTTTTAATTTCTCCATCAAATCTGAATGAGATCCTTGCTGGGTAGAGTAATCTTGGTTGCAGGTTTCTCTCCTTCATCACTTTAATTATGTCCTGCCACTCCCTTCTGGCTTGTAGAGTTTCTGCTGAGAGATCAGCTGTTAACCTGATGGGGATTCCCTTGTGTGTTATTTGTTGTTTTTCCCTTGCTGCTTTCAATATGATTTCTTTGTGTTTAATTTTTGACAGTTTGATTAATATGTGTCTTGGCGTATTTCTCCTTGGATTTATTCTGTATGGGACTCTCTGTGCCTCCTGGACTTGATTAACTATTTCCTTTCCCATATTAGGGAAGTTTTCAACTATAATCTCTTCAAATATTTTCTCAGTCCCTTTCTTTTTCTCTTCTTCTTCTGGAACCCCTATAATTCGAATGTTGGTGCGTTTAATGTTGTCCCAGAGGTCTCTGAGACTGTCCTCTGTTCTTTTCATTCTTTTTTCTTTATTTTGCTCTGCATCAGTTATTTCCACTATTTTATCTTCCACCTCACTTATCCGTTCTTCTGCCTCAGTTATTCTGCTATTGATCCCATCTAGAGTATTTTTCATTTCATTTATTGTCTTTTTAATCGATGCTTGATTCATCTTTAGTTCTTTTAGGTCCTTGTTAACTGTTTCTTGCATTTTATCTATTCTATTTCCAAGATTTTGGATCTTGGAAATAGAATCTTGGATCACCTTACTATCATTATTCTGAATTCTTTTTCAGGTAGGCTGCCTATTACCTCTTCATTTTTTAGGTCTGGTAGGTTTTTATCTTGCTCCTTCACCTGCTGTGTGTTTTTCTGTCTTCTCATTTTGCTTATCTTACTGTGTTTGGTGTCTCCTTTTTGTAGGCTGCAGATTCGTAGTTCCCATTGTTTTTGGCGTCTGTCCCCAGTGGCTAAGGTTGTTTCAGTAGGTTGTGTAGGCTTCCTGGTGGGGGGGACTAATGCCTGTGTTCTGGTGGTTGAGGCTCGATCTTGTCTTTCTGGTGGAAGGTCCACGTCTGGTGCTGTGTTTTGGGGTGCCTGTGGCCTTATTATGTTTTTAGGTAGCCTCTCTGCTAATGGGTGGAGTTGTGTTCCTGCCTTGCTAGTTGCTTGGCATAGGGTGAGCAGCACTGTAGCTTGCTGGTCGTTGACTGAAGCTGGGTGCTGGTGTTGAGATGGAGATCTCTGGGACATTTTCGCTGCTTGATATTATGTGGAGCTGGGAGGTCTCTTGTGGACCCGTGTCCTGAAGTTGGCTCTCCCACTTCAGAGGCACAGCACTGACTCCTGGCTGAAGCACCAAGAGCCTTTCATCCACCCGGCTCGGAATAAAAGGGAGAAAAAGTAGAAAGAAAGAATTAGTAGAAGAAAGAAGGAGAGAGGGAAAGAAAGGAAGAAGGGAAGAAAGGAAGGAAGGAAGGAAGAAAGAAAGGAGGGAGGGAGGGAGGAAGTATGGTAAGAAAGAAAGAAAGAAAGAAAGAAAGGAGGGAGGGAGGGAGGAATGAAAGCAAAAGGAAGAGTGAATGGAAGAAGGGAGGGAGGGAGGGAGGAAGGAAAGAAAGAAAGAAAGACAGGAGGGAGGGAGGGAGGAAGGAAAGAAAAAGAAAGTTGAAAGAAGAAGGGTGGGAGGGAGGGAGGGAGGAAAGAAAAAGAAAGAAGGAAAGGAGGAGTGGAGGGAGGGAGGGAGGAAGGGAAGGTAGGAAAAAAAGAAAGAGCAGGTAAAGTAAAATAGAATAAAGTATGAAATATAGTAGCGTTATTAAAATTAAAAAGTAATTATTGAAAAAAAAAACGGACAGATAGAACCCTGGGACCTATGGTGGAAGCAAAGCTATACAGAGAGAATCTTACACAGAAGATTACACATACACATTCACAAAGAGAGAGCAGGGGGAAAAATCAAAATCTTGCTCTCCAAATCCACCTCCTCAATTTGAGATAATTCGTTGTAAAAAGAGGAAAAGGGCGAGAAGTCTGAAATCTTGCTCTCTAAGTCCACCTCCTTAATTTGGGATAATTCGTTGTAAAAAGAGGAAAAGGGGGGAAAGTCTTAAATCTTGTCCTCAAAGTCCACTTCCTCAATTTGGGATGATTCGCTGTCCATTTATGCACTCCACAGACGCAGGGCACATCAAATGGGCCGTGGAGCTTTAATCCGCTGCCTCCGAGGCTGCACAGAGAGATTTCCCTGTCTCTGCTCTCACAGCTCCCGGGTCTCAGCCTTGGACCTGGCCCCGCCTCTGTGTGTAGGTCGCTGGAGGGCGTCAGTTCTTTGCTCAGACAGGACGGGTTTAAAGGAGCCACTGATTCGGGGGCTCTGGCTCACTCAGGCAGAGGGGAGGGAGGGGCGCGCAGTGTGGGGCGGGCCTGCGGCGGCAGAGGTCGGCGTGACGTTGCACCAGCCCGAGGCGCTCCATGCGCTTTCCCGGGAACGCCGTCCCTGGGTCCCGGGACCCCGGCAGTGGCGGGGTGCACAGGCTCCCCGGAAGGCGGGGTGGACCTGCGCTCGCACACAGGCCTTGTGGCGGCGGCAGCAGCAGCCCCAGCGTCCCACGCCCGTCTCCGGGGTCCGCGCCTTTAGCCGCGGCTCGCGCCTGTCTCCGGCGCTTCCCCAAGCAGCCCTCTTAATGCCCTCTCTTCGCGCACCAGGAAACAAAAGGGAAAAAATTCTCTTGCCTCTTCGGCAGCTCCAGACCCTTTCCCCGGACTCCCTCCGGGCTAGCCGTGGTGCACTAACCCCTTCAGGCTCTCTTCCTGCCGCCAGCCCCAGTCCTCTCCCTGCGCTCCGACTGAAAGCCGATACCCGAGCCTCAGCTCCCAGCCCCGCCCGCCCCGGCGGCCAAGCAGACAAGCCTCTCGGGCTGGTGTGTGCCTGAGGGCACCGATCTTCTGTGCCAGAATCTCTCCGCTTTGCCCTCCACACCCCTGTTGCTGTGCTCTCCTCCGCTACTCCGAAGCTTTCCCCCTCCGCCACCCGCAGTCTCCACCCGCGAAAGGGCTTGTAGTGTGTAGAAACCTTCCCTCCTTCACGGCTCCCTCCCACTGGTGCAGGTCCCGTCCCTATCCTATTGTCTCTGTTTATTCTTTTTTTCTTTTTCCCTACCCAGGTATGTGGGGAGTTTCTTGCCTTTTGGGGAGTCTGAGGTCTTCTGTCAGCGTTCAGTAGGTGTTCTGTAGGAGTTGTTCCACGTGTAGATGAATTTCTGATGTATCTGTGGGGAGGAAGGTGATCTCCGCATCTTACTCTTCCGCCATCTTCCTCCGGGGTCTGCTTTGCTAATATTTTATTGAGGAGTTTTGAATGTATATTCATCAAAAATATTGGCCTATAATTTTCTTTGTTTGTAGTGTCTTTGTCTGGTTTTGGTATCAGTGTAATGGTAGCCTTGTAGAATGAATTTGGGACTGTTCTGTCCTCTTTAGTTTTTTTTGGAATCGTTTAAGAAGGATAGGTATTAGCTCTTTCTTATACGTTCAGTAGAATTTTTCTGTGAAGCTGTCCAGTCCTGAACTTTTGTTTGCTGGGAGGTTTTTTGGGTTATTTTAAATTACAAATTCAATTTCACTACTAGTGATTGGGCTGTTCAAGTTGTCTGTTTCTTTTTGATTCAGCCTTGGCAGGTTGTGTGTTTCTATATATTTGTCCATTTATTCTAGGTTGTCCAATTTTTTGGCATAGGACTGTTCCTAGTATTCTTATGATTTTCTGTGTCTCTGTGTTATTGGCTGTTATTCTCCTCTTTCATTTCTTATTTTGTTTATTTGGGACCTCACTCTTTTCTTCTTGATGAGCCTAGCTAAAAGTTTTTCAATTTTGTTTATCAACCAGATCTTGGTTTCATTGATCTTTTGTAATTTTTTGTCTCTATTTTATTTCCTTTCTGATATTTATTATTTCCTTCCTTCTGCTGACTTTGGGCTTTATTTGTTCTTCTTTTTTCTAATTCTTTAGGTGGTAGATTAGTCTGTCTATTTGAGATTTTTCTTGTTTCTTGAGGAAGGCCTGTATCGCTATAAAATTCACTCTTAGAACTGCTTTTGCTGCATCCTATAGATTTTGGAGTCTTGTGTTTCCATTTTCATTAATCTTGAGGTAATTTCTGATTTTTTTCTTTGATTTCTTCATTGACCCATTGGTTTTTTGGTAGCATGTTGTTTAGTCTCCAAGTGTTTGTACTTTTCACAGTTTTTCCTTCTGTCATTGATTTATACTTTCATAGCATTGTGGTTGGGAAAAGTGCTTGATATAATTTCAATCCTCTGAAATATGTTGAGATGTGTTTTGTGACCTAATATGTGATCTAACCTGGAGAATGTTCCATGTGCACTTGAAAGAACGTATATTCTGCTGGTTTTGGATGGAATGCCCTGTAGATGTCTATTAAGTCCAACTGGTCTATTGTGTCATTTAAGAGCACTGTTGCCTTAATGATTTTCTGTCTACATGATTTGTCCATTGATGTAAGTGAGGTGTTAAAGTCCCCTGTTACTATTGTGTTATTGTCAATTCTCCCTTTATGTCTGTTATTTTTTGCTTTATATACTTAGGTGTTCCTGTATTGGCCATATGTATGTTAATGAGTGTAATACTCTCTTCTTTATTGATCCATTTATCACTGTAAGATGTTTCTTTGTCTTTTATTATAGCCTTTGTTTTAAAGTTTATTTTGTCTGATATGAATATTGCTACCCCCAGTTTCTTGTCATTTTTGTTGGTATGAAATATCTTTTCCATCCCCTCACTTTCAGTCTGTGTGCATCTTTAGCTAGGAAGTGAGTCTTGTAGGCAACATGTTGAAAGTTGTCTTCTTTCTAATCCAATCAGCCACCCTGTGTCTTTTGATCAGAGCATTTAGTCCATTGACATTTAAAGTAATTATTGATGGATATGATTACCATTTTATTACTTGTTTTCCAGTTATTTTTGTAGATTTTCCTCTGTTCATTTCTTCTTCTTTCTGTTCCTTCCCTTGTGGTTTGATGATTTTCTTCAGTAGTATGCTTGTGTTCCTTTCTTTTTAGTTCTTCTGTATCTATGGTAGGCTTTTTTTTTTTTTTTTTTTTTTGTGGTACGCGGGCCTCTCACTATTGTGGCCTCTCCTGTTGTGGAGCACAGGCTCCGGATGCGCAGGCTCAGCGGCCATGGCTCACGGGCCCAGCCACTCTGCGGCATGTGGGATCTTCCTGGACCAGGGCACGAACCCGTGTCCCCTGCATCGGCAGGCAGACTCTCAACAACTGCGCCACCAGGGAAGCCCTATGGTAGGCTTTTGATTAGTGGTTACCTTGGGGTTCATATATGTTGACCTATTATTATATCTACTTGTTTTAAACTGATAGTCATTTAAGTTCAAACATATTCTAAATGATATACTTTTTTACTCCCCTCCCCATACATCATTTGTTTTTGATGTCATATTTTACATCTTCATGCTTATCCCTTATCTGTTTATTGTAGTTACAGTTGCTTTTACAACTTTTTTATCTTTTAATCTATTGTCTGCCTTATTTAAGTTTTGATTTTCAGCCCTTACTATATATTTGCATTTCCTATACAGTCTTACTTTTTTTCCACTTAGGGAAGACCATTTAACATTTCTTTTTAGGCTAGGCTTGGTATTGATGAATTCTTTTAGTTTTTGCTTGTCTGAGAAGTTTATTTCCTTCTATTCTAAATGATAATATTGCTGGATAGACTAACTTATGTTGCAGATTTTTCCCTTTCACCCACTTACTTCTGGCCTGCAAAGTTTCTGCAGAGAAATCAGCTGATAGTCTCATGGGAATTCCCTTGTATATGATTCTTTGTTTTTCTCTTGCTACCTTTAGAATTCTATCTTTAGGTTTTGCCATTTTAATTATGATATGACTTGGTGTGGATCTGTTTGAGTTCATCTTGTTTGGGACTCTCTGAGCTTCCTGTACTTGGATATATATCCTTCTTCAGGTTTGAGACATGTTCATCTGTAATTTCATCAAATACCTTTTTGATCCCGTTCTCTCTCTTGCTTCCTCTTCGGGACCCCTATAATCTAAATGTTGGTATGCTTAATATTATTCCAGAGATCTCTTAAATTTCTCTCACTTTTAAAAATTTTGTTTTTCTTTCTGCTGTTCTGATTGTTTGATTTCCATTACTTTATCTTATGAGTTCTTATCTTATCTTATGAGTTCTTCTGATCACTTAGTCTGCTATTCATTCCTTCTTGTGTATTTTTTTTTTTTTTTTTTTTTTTTTTTTTCTTTTTGCGGTATGCGGGCCTCTCACTGTTGTGGCCTCTCCCGTTGCGGAGCACAGGCTCCGGATGCGCAGGCCCAGCGGCCATGGCTCACGGGCCCAGCCGCTCCGCGGCATATGGGATCCTCCCAGACCGGGGCACGAACCCGTATCCCCTGCATCGGCAGGCGGACTCCCAACCACTGCGCCACCAGGGAGGCCCCCTTCTTGTGTATTTTTTATTTCAGTTATTTGTTTCTGATTGGGTCTGTTTATATTTTCTAGTTCCTTGTTGAAATGTTCACTGTTTACATCAATTTTTTTCCATAATTCAGTTAACATGTTTATTACCAATAGTTTGAATCCTTTATCTGGTAAATTGTTTATTTGGTTCATTATTTTTTCAGGGTTTTTCTCTTGCTCTTTCAATTGAAAGTGGTTCCTCTGTCTTTTCATTTTGCTTAAGTTTTTCTGCCTCTATGAATTTAGGTGAAACAATTACTTCCTACAGTCTTGAGGCAGTGTTCTTATGTGGGAGCATCCCTATACAGTCTGCATGTGCCCAGTGCCTTTGCTGGGAGAGCTGGATTTGATGTGGATACAAGTCATGTCTTTCCTCAGGGTGTACTAGCAGCTATCACCTTGGTAGTGGGTGTGGCTGGAGATGAATGGGCTAGAGCTGACCCAGGTGTGAGGTGAGACTTTCTCTCTGCTCAGTGGCTATCATCCCCTTATTGGTGGGAGAGTCTGCTCCCAAGTTACTGGAGCAAAAACCCTGAGGGTCGGGCCTAGTTGGCTCTGCTCCCTTTAAGTGTGTTTTTCTCCTCTCCCTACACCAGGCTCTTGTCCCAGAGAAGTGGGTTGCTGAAGAGTGTGGGGTTCATGGACAGACAGTGATCCAAAGCATTGACTGTGTAGGTGCCCATGTCTCCACTCAGGTGCAGCCTTGGGTGCAAGTCCCCTTTGTCCCTTACCCCTGATGACTGCCCTCAGTCTCCACCACCCCTATGCTGTTGTGGAACATTCAGCAGGGCTGTCAGGGGATGCATGAACTCTTAGTGTTTACTGGGAGGTGGGCCATTGTTGAGTGACTGGTGTCAGAGATCTGGGCCACTTCTGTGGTGCCACTTGAGTAAATATCAACAATGGCCGCTGCTGCCCCACCTGCGCTCCTACCTGGGACCAGGTTGCCTCTCTTTGCCTTACCTCAGGGGCAAGTCCTCTTTGTGTCTCACAGCTGATCACTCTCTCCAGCCTCTGCCACTCCTGCCATCTTGTGGGATCACTGTGTGGGGCAGGTAGGGTCTATATGGGCTCTCTGTGTGTATCAGAGCAATGGTCGAGGGGCCACCCTCAGAGAACTGGGTGGCTTCTGGGGAGCTGCCAACAATGGCCAATTCCACTCACCCTGGGATCCACACCAGGACCAGTTCACCTCTGCATTCCACAGTAGAGTCCCCCATCCCCACCCACCGTCGTGTCCACCCCAGATCCAGTGCTGCACTGTGGTATGGAGTGAGTGCTGAGCATATACTCAGCGTGGCATAGGGCATGAGAAACCTGGTGGTGGCTAGAGCAGACCTCTCTCTGCCCTCCCTTGGGGACTAGCTGGCACGTGTGCACTCCTCATGAGTGGAATACATGCTTCCCACAACCCTCTGTCTGTCCCAGTGGTCCTCTAACCAGCTAAGGGAGCTTGTCTCCTTTGCATAGGATCCCAGGACTTGGGCATCCATTCTGGCTCAAACCAGTCTCTCCCCAGGGCAGGTGTCCACCTATGCAATCTCCCTTTTCCTCTGAGTCCAATCCCAGGGGCACAGGTCCAGACCCAGTTGTTCTTCTTCCCTTGTCACCTAACCACACATGTATATTTCTTACTGCCTTAGTTGTACAGGAATCCTTCTGCCAATTTCCAGTTCATTTTCAGTGAAAATTATTCTACATCTAGATATATTTTTGATGTGTTCATAGGGGGAGAAGAGCTCCATGTCCTCCTACTCTGCAATCTTCTTCTCCTTCTCTAAGTTTAGCTTTAGATGCATATAACAGAAAAAGCAAGTAAGTGACTTAAACAAGATTATCTCTTTCCAACCAAAAAAGTGTCCAGAGATAAAAGTGGTCCAGGGCTGGTGACTCCATGGCCATCAGGGACCCAGGCTCTGCCTATCTTTTGGCTCTTACTGGCACACATTTCTAACTCAAGGCCACCTGAAGACCCAGGAGGACTACAAAAACATCTTAGAGTCCACATTCCAGGCAAGAAGAAGGAAGAAGAGAGGAAAGAGCAAAAAGGTGAGCCTCCCAGCCAGGTAAATCCTCTAAAATGCTTTCCCTGCAGCCCCATTCAATGACCTTAGCTTATATATCACTGGACACAAGGAAGACTGGGAAATATAATCCATTAGCTTAGCATGTTGTTACTCAGAATAAAATTAGGTTTCTATTAGTGTGGAAGGAGGGGAGAATAAGTGTTGAGGAGGCAAATAGCCATCTCTGCCATGGTGAGTTTTTGCTTATGAGTTGACTTCAAAATTCAACCTCCATGTAAAGTAGATCTCCAAAGTTAACTCACAGCCCTTTAGGTCCTCCTGGGTGTTTCTGACTTGCTAATAATTCCTGGAGGGCAGATGTGCTGACCTGGGCTAACCCAGATGGCACCAAGCTCCAGCCTGACATGGTGTGAGGTTTCTCTGCTCTTTGGATAGAGAGACAAACTGGACTTGAGGGCAGAAATCAGGTTTCTTTATTCACATTTCACAGAAGCAAAAAGCATGTGTAACAGTGACAGGTTCTCAGAGGGAAAGAAGGGCTAGAAACAGGGTAGGGCAGGACTGAGAGAGGGAAAGGCAGAGCTTTGTTAGGGTTAGGAGTGGGAGGCGGGAATACCTCTAGAAGTCTGGATAACCAGTGGTGAGTTTTGTAAGTCTTCTGCTGGGGATATGTCAGAGAACATTTATGTATTATGCCAGTCAGGGAACTGCTGTTTTTTTTTTTTTTGCCCATACAAAAATGTACCCTTTTTATATCTACTTCAGGAGATAGCCAGCTTTCTCTTATGCAGCTAACAACTTTAATCTGCCTTTAGTTTGTTATTCCCTTAGAATTATTTGAAGAAAATATAGCCTAAGACAAGCAGAAAAATACCTAAAGACAGATGTACAAGGGTGTTCAACGCAGTATTGTTCATAAGAGTAAAAATTGGACACAACCTAAATGTTCAAAATATCCATTAATAGGATATCAATTAAATTATGAAACAGCCATATAAGGAATGTTATGTGGCCACTTAGAAGACAATATTTATATATTCATTGGCATAAGATGAGCTCTATAACATAACACAGAGTGATATAGGGTCACAACAACCCCCCCTTTTATGGTAGGATCCCATTTATGTAAAATGTTAAATATATGTAACATATGCATATTTATGCATAGAGCAATATCACAAAGGATGTGTTCCAAGGTGTTCAACATTTTAGATAATCTTTTACTTTCTTTTTTATACTTTTCCATATTAATTGAACATACCAACTGTGTCATCTTTACAATCAGAAGAAATTAACTATTTTCATTTTTGAAAAATGCACAGAAGAAATTGGAAGAAAACCCACAAATGGTCACATTTTTGTTGTTGTTGGGACTATAGATGCCTTTTTTCTCCCCCAGAGTTTCTATGGTGTGATTATGCAATTCACAATAGGAAACATGGATAAAAAATTGTTCTAAGTGGATAATACTAATGATGATAGATGATTTTGCATCCATAATATTATGGGGAGGGGATGGGGAATGGCTATAATGAATGTTCACTTCCAGCAAACAGCTGTAAAAGTCTTGTTTAAAATCACAAATCAAGCAGGTGAGAGGGATCCTAATCTATTTCCTATTAAGGCAGGGTTCCCTTTCATATCCTGTCATAGGGAATTCAGTCTTTCCTTGAAAAATTGCAGTGGTCAGCAAGCTCACCACCATGGAAGTCTGTTAAATCCATTGTTGAATAGCTCTGTTTATTAGAAAGTCCCTGGCCATACAGATCTCAACTCTGTTTCCTTGAAACATTTACTCATTGTTCCTAGTTCTATTCTGTGGGGCAACAGGAGGCAGGTCTATTTTGTCACTACTGAGTGCCCTTGGCAGTGGCTTCTAGACTATCTTCTGTGAAAGCCAGGTTTCCCAGAGATGCCTCGTCTTAACGTGTTCCATTTTCAACTGTGTATAATGATTTAAAAAGCAAGGAGGGATCTGACCTGGCCAGCTTAGAACATACTAGGAATAATGTGTCTTTCAGCCTGTACCAAGGCCTCTGTTTACAGAGGGGGTTCAGGTCCTGCCATTTCTGCTGTCACATTTCTCCTGTGTTCCCTGCTTCCTAAGTCCTGCAGGCTTCTGCCCATTTCTGAACATGGCTCTGTAGCCTTCCTGCCAATTTCCTGAGCAGAGATGATTTTCTAAAAAATTCTTTTTCTGCATAAGTTAGCCAAAGTTGGTTTCTGCTGTTTGCAACCAAAGAACCCTGACTGGTACAGATGTCACTCACCTCTTTATTAGGAAGAGACAACCCATTGATGACTCACATTTGTTAGGGGAACCACTGACTCAAACTACCCATCCTGGCCAGGCAGGATAGTAGCCACTTGCATGAGTTATCTTAACAACAGGAGGTCCTAGTAAGGAATGAGGAACTAACAAGCTACCACCAACAGGAAGAATTCGGGAAAAGTCAAAAGGAGACAGGACATGCCAGCCTATATTTCCTACCAACCTCCCAGAATCCTTCTCCCTGGAATCTATCTTGGCTGAGCGATGCGCGTGCCACCAGGGAAGACCCTGAGTCAGAATGACTGGCCAGAGACAACCCGGAAACTAACCCCATTATCATAATACCCGAGACTGTGAGCCGAGTGGCAGAGGAGTCCTCCTGGGTTCCCTTACCCTGCTGCTCTCCACCCGAGTGCCCCTTCCCAATAAAATCTCTTGCTTTGTCAGCACATGTCTCTTCAGGCAATTCATTTCTGAGTGTTAGACAGGAGCCCACTCTCGGTCCCTGGAAGGGGCCCCCCTTCCTGAAACATGTTGAGTTTCTGGTCATCCAAGTGTATCTTTCACCACAGCACCCCTGAAAATTTCATACTGTAACCGAGAAGGAACCTACGGGGCCTTTTCTCCCCCCACCATATCCTCTGCTTAACTCCTCTCTGAAGTACCAAGATAATAAATAGTATTTGATGCCAATTTCCTGAGTTGTTTTGCAGATGTGAACCCCCCCTGCCCCCACCAAAGGGAAGATGTTAACTACTTGATGACCATGAGCACATAGCCCCAGGCCTCCTGGAGCCTAAGGACTGATAAAGTTAACTCCTGTGACACCAACCTATTCTGTCATCATCAGCCAATCAGAGAATTGTGCACAATCTGATCACATACCCTGCGACAACCCCGCTCCTCACCTGGTTTTTAAAAATGCTTTACTGAAAACTTTCGGGGAGCTTGAAGCTTTTTAGGGCTTGAGCCACCTCGCCTCCTTGCATGGCCTTGCAATAAGCCTTCTCTGCTCCAAACTCAGAAGTTTCGGTTTGTTTGGCCTCACTGTGTGTCAGGCACACGAACTTGCGTTAACAATTTTGGCGAAGCCAATCTAGGAGTCCGTGTCCGTGGCAGGCCGACCCTGGCCTGGGTCAGCCTCTTCCCCAAGTCCCCAGCAGCTTCCAGAGCCCATTTCACTCTGGGGATCTCAAAGGGACTGTCCCCAGCTGCCCATGGCACGAGGCTGTTGGAGCCAAAAAATGTCTGGAGCTGTGGTCCACATTCGGTGTCCCTGGGTGAGTCGCTCCAGCTTGCACAGGCAGGGAGTTCTCTCCACTCCATCTGGGCTGCTTCCCTTGTGGGAAGTGAGCCACTTTAGGGTAAATCGCTCCAGTGTGCACACCGGGAACATATTCCCCCCTCAATTTGGGCTTTCCTTCTATGGAAAAAGCCAATTTGTTTTGCATTTGATTGCGGTACCCTGTTGGAGAAGGAAATTGTTGTTGGACTGTACCTGATTTGGGAACCAGTTCATTTGCTTTTTGAGAGACAGGCTTGCCAATTTGTTTAGAGGCCTCCGTTTGGGAGTGGAAATAGAATTTTAGACTACACCTCTGATTTTCTGCGTGACCATAGCTTAGTTGTTGTTTGTGGTTTTGTGTGTATCATTTTGGGGTGAGCCAAGCCACTCATGGTCCATTCTTTCTAAGCTACGCCTCATCTGATTCTTTGTTTGTGGGACCATGTGTTTGTTATTTGTTTGTGTGTTAGTACTTGCATTGGCCAGCTGAAATATCTTTGGTGAATAAAGGGGCTACCACAATGAGATATCACCTCACACCTATCAGAAAGACTATCATCAAAAAGAACAAAAATAACATTTGTTGGTGAGGATGTGGAGAAAAGGGAACCCTGTACACTGTTGGTTGGAATGTATATTGGTGCAGCCACCGGGGAAAACAGTATGGAGGTTTCTCAAAAGACTAAAAATAGAACTACCATATGATCCAGCTATTCCACTCCAGGGTATATATCCAAAACAAAAACAGAAACAATAATTCAAAAATACATACGCACCCAATGTTCACAGCAATTGCCAAGACATGGAAGCAACTTGTGTCCATCAACAGATGAATGGATAAAAAAGATGTGGTATACACACACACACACACACACACACATGTGCATATACACATATGAAATATTGCCATTTGCAGCAACAAGTATGGACTTGGAGGGCATTATGCTAAGTGAAATAAGTCAGAGAAAGACAAATACTGTATGATATCACTTATATGTGGAATATCAAAAGTAAAACAAACTAGTGAATATAACAAAAAAGAAGCAGACTCACAGATATGGAGAACAAAGTAGTGGTTACCAGTGGGAGATGAGGGATGATATAGGGATGGGGGAGTGGGAGGTACAAACTATTGGGTGTAAGATAGGCTGCAAGGATGTATTGTACAACAGAATATACCCAATATTTAGAATATGGCCAATATAGCCAATATTTTGTAATAACTGTAAATAGATTATAATGCTTAATAATTTTTTAAGAAGTTCATTTCTTTTCATTGCTGAGTAATGTTCCACAGTATGTTTGTTTGACCATTCTGCTTTCATAAGACATTTGCAGTTTCCAGAAGATTTTTAACTAAGGGAATAATAGCATGCTGAGGTTTGTCTTCTAAGGAAAGAATTCTAGTGGCAGGAGGAGGAGGAACTGGGCTGAAATGAGAGTTAACATAAAGAAGAGAAAGGGGGACAAATAGGAAGTCATTTTAATAGTAGGAGAGAGAGATGAGGGCTGGAATTAAGGAAGTGGCAATGAGTGAAGAGGAGGTAATGGATTCAAGAGATATTGCTGAGGTAGACTTGACAGAAAGGGGTTTGTGATGGATTTGATGTAGAAGGGAAGGGAGAGGAAGACTCAAATATCACTTCAACTATCTGGCTTGGGTGCTTGCAAGATCAGCAATCCTACAAACTATAAAATGGTGTTCAGGAGAAAGAGACATTTGAGGAGAGGATAATGAGTCCTATTTTGGACACCAAGAGTTTGAGAGGCTTAGCAATAGATCCAAGTAGAGGTGAGCAGTGGCTCAGGAGAGCATTCTGGGCAGGAGATCAAATGGAGAAGCTACCAGAATACAAGTTATATTTGAATCTATGGAATGGATGAGATTGTCCAAGAAGTGACAGAAAGCTTAACAGAAGGCTGAAGACATAACCTTGGGAACATTCACATTTAATGCTGCCAAGTTATGAAACACGAGAGGGAAACTTATTGTACAGCAGTAAGGTATTCACTGTGTGATCTTTGCAGGAGTAGGTCAGTAGACAGAACCTTGGTGGGGCAGGTGAGGTAAAGAAAGAGAGGAGAAGCAGTGAAGGCAGGAAGCATAACATGAGCCTTTGAGAAGTTTGGCAACAAAGGTTGAGAGAGAGTCAGGGTGGGACAGGATCTGCAGTACTCATCAAGAGCCCTAGGACACCTGGTTCTTCCTGTGACCATGGGCACACATACTACCCTTCGGGTATATCTTTTTTGTGCATCCACACACGATCCTGGGAACTCCTCTTGCCACTGTGCTCAAGAAGCTGCTACCAATTTATCCAAATAACTCTTGACTAACACCTACTTGCCATTTGGGGGTCACCAAGGAATGTTGCTTTAGGACTCTGAGAAATGAACAGGTCTATGAGTTAAGGACAAGCTAATGAATGAGGAGAGAAAAGGTGGGGAGCATGAGTGTTGGCATAGCTGATGGAGCAAGGGCCCTGAGGTGGGGGAGAGCATTAAATGGAGAGGTCAGTCTTGGAGAAAGAATATTCCTTTCCTCTGAATTAGAAAGTAATTGGTTAAGGTGGGGAGAGATGATAGAGGTTGGGATGTCAGGGAGGGGTCTGAGGCCACAATTTTCTCAGTGAGGTAGGCGGTCATTGCAGTCAGAAACAAGAGAAGAGGGGCTGTTTGATTGCTTGAAGAGAGTGATAATGATCCAGAGCAACCCTCTTTCTCTATAGTACCAGCCATCAACTGAACTACTACTGTATCTGTTTGAGTTTTGGCTCTCTTTCCTCAGTGGGATATAAACTCCATGCAGACAACAGGTTGTTCTTACTCACTTTTTATCCCCAGAAGTTAGAACAGTGTCTGATACATAGTAGGGCTCAGTGACTATTTATTGAATGGATGAAAGAGGAGGAGTAGAATGACTGGTGAGAGTCACAGAGGACCCAGCTGAGGCTGGAAGTAATCCTTCCCTCTCCTGAGTGACCCTCTCACCTGCACTCGTCTCTGGCTGCCTTGTGTCTGAGTTATTTACAGTCACATCTTGTCTCTGTCCTGCAGTGAATATTCTTCAGGACCAAGTCTGCATCTATCCTGGTGTGTGCACAACACAGGCTGAATGAATGGACATGTGAGTAGAATGCTAAGCAGCTTTGGCTGTTGCAAAGGTCCTTTTCACGTTGTATTAAAACCCAGCCTCTTGTGACGTCTATACACTTGACGTCTATATCAAGTGAATCCTAAAATTAGGAGTGAGTCTGTCATTGGAGCTGATTTCTGTGCCAACAATAAGGCACCTCCCTGCCCAGCATGACGGTGACCCTGGGCCTGTTAAACAAGCTGCACTCTTCAGAGAGTTGTGCTTTATTCCTTTTTGGACAACAGAGGGAGATGACTGGCAGGCACCTCTGGTATTCCCCCTTTGAGTTTTAACAGATGAAGATAATAAATAAGGGGTCATTATACTCCTGGGGTGTGGGTGAGAGATGCAGCCTTCTCAGCACCACTATGCAGAATGGTTGAAGTTGTTTTGCTGAAACTCGCCTTTGTCTTTACCTCTCAGGGCCAGACTACTTGGGGAGTTCATTACGCAGATCTCACGTTTCAGTCAGAGGGAAAGAAAGTGGCCTCCAGAGAGCAAGGCTGTAACCCTGTAGCTAACCCAACGAGGTCCATTAAAAAAAAGTTATTGAGATACAATTAACTTACAATAAAATACATAGGTCTTAAGAATTCAGTTAGAAGAGTTTTGATAGTTTTTGACACCTGTGTAACCACTACTCAAAGTAAGAGATAGAACATTTCCATTAGCTCCCAAATTTCCTTTGTGTCACTTTGCAATCAACTCCACCACCCTCCTGCCCACTTTCTGACTTCTATCACTATCAGCTCGTATTTTCTGTTCTTGGACTCCATATACCTGGAATCACAGAGTAGGCATGTTTGTGTGTGTCCTCTTTTGTTCAATATAATGTGTTTGAAATTTTATCATGTTGTTGTACATATCAGTAGGTTATTCCTTTTTAATGATGAATAGTATTCCATTTCATGAGTAGGTCATATATATTATCCATTCTCCCATCAATGTGTTGTTTAAAGTTTTTGGCTATTATGAATAAAAGCTGCAATAAAAGTTGCAACTTCTGTTAGGTAGTGAAAAACAGTGAATGTATTTTAACCTTAGGAGAAATTGGCTAACAGTTTCAAAGTGAATGAGCCATTTATACATGCCCGAGCAATGTATGTGCGTTCAGTTGCTCCACATCCTTTAGTGATGTCAGTTATTTAAATTTTATCCATTCTAGTGGGTATGTAGTGTTACCTCGTTGTAGTTTTCATTAGCATTTTCTTATGACTAATGAGGATGAGTGCTTTCTCACGTGCATTTTGGCTTTTTTTTTTTTTTTTTTTTTTTTTTTTTGCGGTACGCGGGCCTCTCGCTGTTGTGGCCTCTCCCATTGCGGAGCACAGGCTCTGGATGTGCAGGCTCAGCGGCCATGGCTCACGGGCCTAGCTGCTCTGCGGCATGTGGGATCTTCCCGGACCGGGGCACGAACCCGTGTCCCCTGCATCGGTAGACAGACTCTCAACCACTGCGCCACCAGGGAACCCCATTTTGGTCATTTTTATATCTCTTTTGGTGAAGTATCTTTTCAAATCTTTTGCCCATTTTATAAATTGAATTACTTGCCTTTTTATTCTTGATTTGTAGGATTTCTTTATATATTCTGGATTTGTAAGATATGTGCTGTATATATTTTTTCCCAGCCTATGGACTATCTATTAATTTTCTTGATGGTTTCTTTTGATGAGGAGAATGGTTTAGTTTTGATGAAATCAATTTTTTTTCTTTTATTGTTAGTGCAGGTTGGTTTAATCTTCATGTGAGAGGTTGTTTTTAGCCATGAGACATGGTATGTCTAGGAGCCCAAAAAGAGTCTTGGATAGGGGTCTTCCCTGGTGGCGCAGTGGTTGAGAGTCCGCCTGCCGATGCAGGGGACGCGGGTTCGTGCCCTGGTCTGGGAAGATCCCACATGCCGCGGAGTGGCTGGGCCCGTGAGCCATGGCGGCTGAGTCTGCGCGTCCGGAGCCTGTGCTCCACAGCGGGAGAGGCCACAACAGTGAGAGGCCCGCGTACCACAAAAACAAACAAACAAACAAACAAAGAGTCTTGGATAATTGGGAGTGGGTGGGAGATATAGACCCTTCACCTACTAAGGGTACAACAGCCCCACAGCTTGCTGCTTTGAAAAGGCACCAGGTTAGTGAGTAATAAGGATATCTGGGTTCAAGCCCTGGCTCAGCAATTTACTAATTGAGTAACCAATTTATTCATCTGCAAAATGGGGGTAATCATGATTGCTCATGACATCATAGTGGGCTTTGAATAGTGGAATTTGAATAAACTCTGAAAGCCATAAAGTACTCCACATGTGGTCATGAGTATTATAATATCAGTATCAATAATTACCACCATTACTATCCTCAGCCCTCCCATAGCCCATTACCCTGCTTGTTATCTTATCCTTCCTCTCCACCCAGCCCTCACTCCTGAGCAACTCATTGCTCAAGAGCATCTTTCTTAGGGGACAGGCAGGAAGGCAAGATTGCAAAACTCAAACCCATCTCATCTCTTGTTTGCATTTCCAGGAAAAGTCCTTGAGGTCTGTTAGTCCCATGGGGCTGTACTGGGCTCTGCAATAGGAGGGTCATGAGAGGGCTTGAGAGGCTGACAAATAATGGAGATTCCCATGGGGCAAACCCTGAGCGGCTGCCATGCCATCTTGCCTTTTCACCTCTAATGTCTCCTCTCGTTGTTTTCTACCTGCACATCTCAATTTTTAACATACTTTTCCACCAAAAGAAAATCTCATTTATGTGATTGTAGGTAATTATTTTTTCAGGAGACAGACCTTATTTCCCTCTAAGTTAACATACAAAATTCATGAATTACAACTAAAAGTAAAGGATGCTGCTGCTGCTGTTGCCATTAGCCTGTGCATTTTTATAATTGGCTTTTTAAATGTTGAAATTATGTGGGTATCTCCATTACTGCTTCTGAGGGGCCCAAGCAGTTGGGGACCCTGACAGGGAGTTCCTGCTCATTGCAGTTAGTGTCTTTCAGAAAAGCTACATGGAGGGAATTTTTTTTTTTTTTCTTCAAGGCACAGTTTTCCTTCTTAGAAGGAGCAAAGGAAGCAGGCAGGGAATCTCTTTATGAAGTAATCTGTCAAGTTGTGATGGTAATGATCTATTTCCAAGCTTGGGATACTTGGAAAACACCCTCATTACACGCCTGCTGAGCTGGTGGCTTAGGGCTCCTTAGACCCAGAAGTGTTGAGCTGGGACATACACACCAGAGCTCCTCACACGGCCACCCACTGGTCAAACCTGGGGCCCACCAGACTGTGGTAACCCTGGAAGCTTCCCCCAAAACGGAAAATGCTGTCTCCTCTGGGCTGGGCCTGATAGCACAGAGGTCAATCTTTGTTATCTTCCTCCAAAAGATGCTTAAAGCATAAAGCTGTCTAAGAAAGTCTACAGTCTTGTTTTTCATCTCCTGAATTTATGGAGGAGTGGAAAAGCTCCAGACCAAACTTTTGAATCTAGGCCCTTTCCCCACTCCGAAATGGGACTTCCAGGGCTTACCAGGGCATGTGACCTGCCTAAGTCATCTGAGACTAAATTGGGAGAGGGAGGAAATGAAGGCAGGATAAATGGTCCTCACCTGGCTACAGCATCACGAAACAATGAATCCAGCAAACAGAGGGTGTTAAGGGAAGTGGCATGATCCTCAAGGCTTCAAAGCAGGAGTGGTCTCTGTTCTCTGTGTGGATCTGACAGAGGAGAGTTGGAAGGTCAGGGGAGGCAGCAAAGATAAGCCAGCGGCTGGGGGTCACATTACAAAGCTGAAAGGAAGAAGTGGAGAAACCAAGAACAGGCAAAAGAAAGATCAGAGAGAGCTATTATTATGTAATATGCCCATTGCAGACAGACAGGCGGCACTGGCCCTTCATCTTTCTTAACCTTAGATTCCAAGAAAGCCTTTGTTGTAGCCTGATCAGTCACACACAGTCACAGGCTGGGGTGAATGTCAAAGTCCCAGTAAATCCTACTCTGGACAAGAGGGTAAACTTGGGAAACATCTGAAACTTTTTCAGGTTAGGGAACTGACACATTCAGCCTTATCCTAGTTATCATCTTCCCAAACTTAGCTCCCTTCTGTTGCCCCCAACTCCAAACCAAGCACCTGAGAGGACAGTGGGAAAATAGGGTTTCTGCCAGCACCTCAACAGCAACGCGTATGAAGCCGCAACCTGCCCACATACTTGGCAGACATCACCCTAGACTCATGCCAACTTGAGCTGGGTGAAAAGTGAAAAACCAGTCCATCAAAGAGCTGCTTTATCTATGTGACACCAAAACAACCAGCTGTTTACACTGGTACCACAAGGGGCCAAGAGCTGTTTTGACTGAAATCAGCTCCTCTGACTTTGTGCGTCGCCCCTAGCCTGCATGTCACACCACGTGGAGGGAAGGTTAGAGCAGTAGGTCAGAGCACCTCTCAGACCCATCCCGACTGAGACGGGCTCTGTTTGTGTGTCCCCCTCTTACAGGACCAAGTGTTGCTTTGTCCACTGCCACAGCTCTGAGTGTACACGTGGTATCAGTAGGTGTCCTTGAATGGAGCACATCACAGATGGGAGAGAGGTGAAGGAACAACGCACTGTGCTTGCAACCAAGAGGATGGAAACCAGAGCTGAACAGGGACAGATGCTCAGCTAACAGTTTGGCATTTGAGAAATGTCTTAGGGAAGCTAATCACAACCTGGACTTGGCTTAACCCATTTGTGGGTTCTAAGCAAGTCTTGAATGAGCAGCTTCTCAGGTAGGCAAATGCCAGGGATGAATGTGGACCATGGGAGACACAGAGAAACACCTGCCACTTCCTGCTATGGAAACTGTGCCAGGTGTGGCCTCTCTGGGGGTCATTTGAGGTTGGCCTTTTGATTTCTTGGTTCCCATCAAATGACTCTGAGTTTAGATAATATTCTTAATCTTTTGATAAAATCTAGAGAAAACAAGGAAAAAGATCACAAAATATCTAAGACATCAGACAAATTTTCCCTCTCCTGCACACACACAGTGTTTTAAAATTTCTGACAGTTTTCCCAGTCATCACATTGCCAGTTAAACTCTTGCCTTAGATACCCACAAACTTACCATCTGCCTCCCCTCAGCTCCTTCAATTCCACTTAAGTGGTCCTTCTCAGAGAGACTTTCCTAGACACCTGGTCTAAACTTCACCATCACCATCTGCTCCTGCCACTTCCATCTCCCTACCCTGCTTTATTTTTCTCCTTGGCATTTACCATCATCTAACAAACTAAATATTTACTTATTTGTCTTATCTGTTTTCTGCCTCCCCCCCCCACTAGAATGTAAAATCCAGGAGGGCAGGGAGTTTTTCCCTGCGCCCTGCTGGTTCACTGCTGTATGCAGCCAGGACAGCACCTGGTGCAGAGTGAATGAT
This sequence comes from Mesoplodon bidens, assembly GCF_964165515.1. Taxonomy (NCBI): domain Eukaryota; kingdom Metazoa; phylum Chordata; class Mammalia; order Artiodactyla; family Ziphiidae; genus Mesoplodon; species Mesoplodon bidens. Next base: position 21,744,234 of record NC_138164.1, on the reverse strand, counting down.
CAATATGTATTTGTTGAATGAGTTAGTAATTTCTTTCTGTCCTCTAAGTAGAGCAGATATCTCCATTTTACAGTTGAGGACATTGAGGCAGAGTGTCTCCATGCTCCTGACCTCCAGGGTTTTGAAAAAGAAATATTTCTTTTTCTTGCAAAATAAAGACTATTTTTTTCTTGGAGTATAAATGCTTTACAATGTTTTGTTAGTTTCTTCTGTAGAGCAAAGTGAGTCAGCTATATGTATATATATATCCCTTCCCTCTTGAGCCTCCCTCCCACCCCCTCCCCCATCCCAGCCCTCTAGGTCACCACAGATCACTGAGCTGAGCTCCCTGTGCTGTACAGCAGCTTCCCACTAGTTATCTATTTTATGCATGGTAGTTTGTATATGTTAATGCTATTCTATCAATTTGTCCTACCCTCTCCTCCCCCGCACTGTGTCCACAAGTTCCTTCTCTGTGTCTGTATCTCTTTTCCTGCCCTGAAAATAGGTTCATCAGTAACATTTTTCTAGATTCCATATATATGCGTTAATATATGATATTTGTTTTTCTCTTTCAGACTTACTTCTCTCTGTATGACACTCTCTAAGTTCATCCACATCACTACAAATGACACAATTTCATTCCTTTTAATGGCTGAGTAATATTCCATTGTATATATGCACCACATCTTCTTTATCCATTCATCTGTTGATGGACATTTAGGTTGCTTCCATGTCATGGCTATTGTAAATAGTGCTGGAATGAACATTGGTGTACATGTATCTTTTTTTTTTTTTCACACACACACACTGTATTTTATTTTTACAAGAGATAAAAAAACTGACACCAAGCATTGTAAATGGATGACCACAACAAAAGCAACAAAGATTGCAATTACCAAACACGAAACACACTCATACTATGTCATAATATTGACATTCAGTTAAGTAATCCTCCACTGTAACAGCTCCTTTACTTTGCAGTGAAAATTGATTTCTATATTTTTTGCCTCTAAGTCCTTGTATGATTTTTTTTTTTTTTTTGTGGTACACGGGACTTTCACTGCTGTGGCCTCTCCCGTTGCGGAGCACAGGCTCCAGATGCGCAGGCTTAGTGGCCAGGGCTCACAGACCCAGCCGCTCTGTGGCATGTGGGATCCTCCTGGACCGGGGCACGAACCCGTGTCCCCTGCATCAGCAGGCAGACTCTCAACCACTGCGCCACCCGGGAAGCCCGTGATTTTTTTTTTTAATTCAAACAGAAAGTCACAAAAATTATAATCATCCTCATCAGTTCCTTCAGTTCCATGTATTTAATTTTTTTTTCATCTTGATCTTCTGTTAGCACTTTTATGAATTCATCAGTTTTCCATCTGAGTTCTGAAAATGCTTATTCATTCAGTTCAGCAGTATAGTCAGTTACCAGAAACGTGTACTTGTCAGTGTCTTTTCCATGAATTCCTTGAAGATGAAACCCTTTTATAAGAACATTTTTGCAAAAGCATCAGAGGACACCCAGAACTGTCTGGAAATGACAAAAGACTTAAAAATGATCACAGTTAAAGATTTGACAAAAGTTCATAATAATGTAATTGACAAGGAAATTTAGTTATTTCTGAGATATACATTTTAAAGTAATAACTAGAATTATGACTTATAACATTATACCAGAACATATAAGGTTTTTAGAAATTTCATGTCTGAAACATTTATATTAACATATTTCCATACAAATAACCCAAAGAAAGTTTAGTATTAATTGGTTCTTTTGTTTGTTTTTTGTTTTTTTGTACTGCAGGTTCTTATTAGTCATCAATTTTACACACATCAGTGTATACATGTCAATCCCAATCACCCAATTCAGCACACCACCATCCCCACTCCACCACAGTTTTCCCCCTTGGTGTCCATACGTTTGTTCTCTACATCTGTGTCTCAACTTCTTCCCTGCAAACCAGTTCATCTGTACCATTTTTCTAGGTTCCACATACATGCGTTAATATACAATATTTGTTTTTCTCTTTCTGACTTACTTCACTCTGTATGACAGTCTTTAGATCCATCCACATCTCAACAAATGACTCAATTTCGTTCCTTTTCATGTCTGAGTAATATTCCATTGTATATATGTACCACAACCTCTTTATCCATTCATCTATCGATGGGCATTTAGGTTGCTTCCATGACCTGGCTATTGTAAATAGTGCTGCAATGAACATTGTGGTGCATGTGTCTTTTTGAATTATGGTTTTCTCTGGGTATATGCCCAGTAGTGGGATTGCTGGATCATATGGTAATTCTATTTTTAGTTTTTTAAGGAACCTCCATACTGTTCTCCATAGTGGTTGTATCAATTTACATTCCTACCAACAGTGCAAGAGGGTTCCCTTTTCTCCACACGCTCTCCAGCATTTGTTGTTTGTAGGTTTTCTGATGATGCCCATTCAAACTGGTGTGAGGTGATACCTCATTGTTTTGTTTTTTTTTTTTTTGCAGTATGCGGGCCTCTCACTGTTGTGGCCTCTCCCATTGTGGAGCACAGGCTCCAGACACGCAAGCTCAGTGGCCATGGCTCATGGGCCTAGCCGCTCCGTGGCATGTGGGATCTTCCAGGACCGGGACATGAACCTGTGTCCCATGCATTGGCAAGCGGACTCTCAACCACTGCGCCACCAGAGAAGCCCCCCTCATTGTAGTTTTGATTTGCATTTCTCTAATAATTAGTGATGATGAGCAGCTTTTCATGTGCTTGTTGGCCATCTGTATGTCTTCTTTGGAGAAATGTCTACTTAGCTCTTCTGCCCATTTTTGGATTGGGTTGGGTTGTTTGTTTCTTTAATACTGAGCTGCATGAGCAGTTTATATATTCTGGAGATTAATCCTTTGTCCATTGATTCGTTTGCAAATATTTTCTCCCATTCTGAGGGTTGTATTTTTTTTTTTTTTTTTTTTTTTGCGGTAGGCAGGCCTCTCACTGTTGTGGCCTCTCCCCTTGCGGAGCACAGGCTCCGGACGCGCAGGCTCAGCAGCCATGGCTCACGGGCCTAGCCGCTCTGCGGCATGTGGGATCTTCCCGGACCGGGGCACGAACCCGTGTCCCCTGCATCGGCAGGCGGACTCTCAACCACTGCGCCACCAGGGAAGCCCTGAGGGTTGTATTTTCATCTTGTTTATGGTTTCCTTTGCTGTGCAAAAGTTTTGAAGTTTCATTAGGTCCAATTTGTTTATATTTGTTTTTATTTCCATTACTCTAGGAAGGGGATCAAAAAGATCTTGCTGTGATTTATGTCAGAGTGTTCTGCCTATGTTTTCCTCTAAGAGTTTTATAGTGTCTGGTCTTAGGTTTAGGTTTCTAATCCATTTTGAGTTTATCTTTGCGTATGGTGTTAGGGAGTGTTCTAATTTCGTTCTTTTACATGTAGCTGTCCAGTTTTCCCAGCACCACTTATTGAAGAGACTGTCTTTTCTCCATTGTATATCTTTGCCTCCTTTGTAATAGATTAGTTGGCCATAGGTGTGTGGGTTTATCTCTGGACTTTCTATCTTGTTCCATTGATCTACATTTCTGTTTTTGTGCCAGTACCATATTGTCTTGATTACTGTAGCTTTGTAGTATAGTCTGAAGTCAGGGAGTCTTATTCCTCCAGCTCCGTTTTTTTCCTTCAAGACTGCTTTGACTATTCGCAGTCTTCTGTGTCTCCATACAAATTTTAGAATGATTAGTTCTAGTTCCGTAAAAAATGCCATTGGTAATTTGATAGGGATTGAATTGAATCTGTAGATTGCTTTGTGTAGTATAGTCATTTTCACAGTATTGATTCTTCCAATCCAAGAACATGGCATATTTCTCCATCTGTTGGTATCATCTTAAATTTCTTTCATCAGTGTCTTATAGTTTTCTGCGTACAGGTCTTTTGTCTCCCTAGGTAGGTTTATTCTTAGGTTTTTTTTTTTTTTTTTGAGGTACATGGGTCTCTCACTGTTCTGGCCTCTCCTGCTGCAGAGCACAGGCCCTGGACACGCAAGCTCAGCGGCCATGGCTCGTGGGCCCAGCTGCTCTGTGGCATGTGGGATCTTCCCAGTCTGAGGCACGAACCCGTGTCCCCTGCACTGGCAGGCAGACTCTCAACCACTGTGCCACCAGGGAAGCCTCTATTCCTAGGTATTTTATTCTTTTTGTTGCAATGGTAAATGGGAGTGTTTCCATAATTTCTCTTTCCGATTTTTCATCATTAGTATATAGGAAGGCAAGAGATTTCTGTGCATTAATTTTGTATCCTGCTAGTTTACCAAATTCATCGAGTAACTCTAGTAGTTTTCTGGTGGCATTTTTAGGATTCTCTATGTACAGTATCATGTTGTCTGCAAACAGTGACAGTTTTACTTCTTCTTTTCCAATTTGTATTCCTTTTATTTCTTTTTCTTCTCTGATTGCCATGGCTAGGACTTCCAAATCTATGTTGAATAATAGTGGTGAGAGTGGACATCCTTTTCTCATTCCTGATCTTAGAGTAAATGCTTTCAGTTTTTCACCATTGAGAATGATGTTTGCTGTGTGTTTGTTGAATATGGCCTTTATTATGTTGAAGTAGGATCCCTCTATGCCCACTTTCTGGAGAGTTTTTATTATAAATAGGTGTTGAATTTTCTCTAAAGCTTTTTCTGCATCTATTGAGATGATCATATGGTTTTTATTCTTCAATTTGTTAATATGGTGTATCACACTGATTGATTTGCGTATATTGAAAAATCCTTGCGTCCCTGGGATAAATCCCTCTTGATCATGGTGAATGATACTTTTAATGTGGTGTTGGATTTGGTTTGCTAGTATTTTGTTGAGGATTTTTGCATCTATATTTATCAGTGATATTGGTCTGTAGTTTTCTTTTTTTGTAATATCTTTGTCTGGTTTTGGGATCAGGGTAATGGTGGCCTCATAGAATGAGTTTGGGAGTGTTCCTTCCTCTTCAATTTTTTGGAAGTGTTTGAGAAGGATGGGTGTTAGCTCTTCTCTAAATGTTTGATAGAATTCACCTGTGAAGCCATCTGGTCCTGGACTATTGTTTGTTGGAAGATTTTAATCACAGTTTCAATTTCATTGCTTGTGATTGGTTTGTTCATATTTTCTATTTCTTCCTGGTTCAGTCTTGGAAGTTATACTTTTCTAAGAATTTGTCCATTTCTTCCAGGTTGTACATTTTATTGGCATAGAGTTTCTGGTAGTATTCTCTTAGGATGCTTTGTATTTCTGCGATGTCTGTTGTAACTTCTCCTTTTTCATTTCTAATTTTATTGGTTTGGTTCCTCTCCCTCTTTTCCTTGATGCATCTGGCTAATGGTTTATCAATTTTGTTTATCTTCTCAATGAACCAGCTTTTATTTTTATTGATCGTTGCTATTGTTTTCTTTGTTCCTATTTCATTTATTTCTGCTCTTATCTTTATGATTCTTTTCTGTCTGCTAACTTTGGGTTTTGTTTGTTCTTCTTTCTCTAATTCCTTTAGGTGTAAGGTTTGATCGTTTACTTGAGATTTTTCTTGTTTCTTGAAGTAGGCTTGTATAGCTATAAACTTCCCTCGTAGAACTGCTTTTGCTGCATCCCATAGGTTTTTTATCATCGTGTTTTCATTGTCATTTGTCTCTAGGTATTTTTTGATTTCCTCTTTGATTTCTTCAGTGATCTCTTGGTTATTTAATAACATATTGTTTAGCCTCCATGTGTTTGTGTTTTTTTCTTTTTTTTCACTGTAATTCATTTCTAATCTAATAGTGTTGTAGTCAGAAAAGATGCTTGATATGACTTCAATTTTCTTAAATTTACTGAGGCTTGATTTGTGACCCAAGATGTGATCTATCCTGGAGAACGTTCCATGCGCACTTGAGCAGAAAGTGTGATCTGCTCTTTTTGGATGAATGTCCTATAAATATCAATTAAATCTATCTGGTCTACTGTGTCATTTAAAGCTTCTGTTTCCTTATTTATTTTCATTTTGGATGATCTGTCCATTGGTGTAATTGAGGTGTTAAAGTCCCCCACTATTATTGTGTTATTGTCGATTTCCTCTTTTATAGCTGTTAGCAGTTTCCTTATATATTGAGGTGCTCCTATGTTGGGTGCATATATATTTATAATTGTTATATCTTCTTCTTGGATTGATCCCTTGATCATTATGTACTGTCCCTCTTTGTCTCTTGTAATATTCTTTGTTTCAAAGTCTATTTTATCTGATATGAGAATTCCCACTCCAGCTTCCTTTTGATTTCCATTTGCATGGAATATCTTTTTCCATCCCCTCACTTTCAGTCTGTATGTGTCCCTAGGTCTGAAGTGGGTCTCTTGTAGACAGCATATATATGGGTCTTGTTTTTGTATCTATTCCGGAAGCCTGTTTCTTTTTGTTAGAGCATTTAATCCACTCACGTTTAAGGTAATTATCGATCTGTATGTTCCTGTGACCATTTTCTTAATTGTTTTGGGTTTCTTTCCTTTTCTTCTCTTGTGTTTACCACTTAGAGAAATTCCTTTAGCATTTGCTGTAGATCTGTTTGGTGGTGCTGTATCCTCTTAGCTTTTGCTTGTCTGTAAAGCTTTTGATTTCTCCATCAAATTTGAATGAGATCCTTGCTGGGTAGAGTAATCTTGGATTGTAGGTTCTTCCCTTTCATCACTTTAAGTATATCATGCCACTCTCTTTTTGCTTGTAGAGTTTCTGCTGAGAAATCACTTGATAACTTTATGGGAGTTCCCTTATGTGATGTTTTTCATTTTTCCCTTGCTGCTTTCAATAATTTTTCTATGTCTTTAATTTTTGCCAATTTGATTACTATATATCTCAGTGTGTTTCTCCTTGGGGTTATCCTTTATGGCACTCGCTGTGCTTCCTGGACTTGGGTAGCTATTTCCTTTCCCATGTTAGGGAACTTTTTGACTATAATCTCTTCAAATATTTTCTCTGGTCCTTTGTCTCTCTCTTCTCCTTCCTGGACCCCTATAATGCGAATGTTGTTGCATTTAATGTTGTCCCAGAGGTCTCTTAGGCTGTCTTCATTTCTTTTCATTCTTTTTTCTTTATTCTGTTCTGAAGTACTGAATTCCACCATTCTGTCTTCCAGGTCACTTATCTGTTCTGCTGTCTCAGTTATTCTGCTATTTATTCCTTCTAATGAAGTTTTCATTTCCATTATTGTATTGTTCATCTCTGTTTGTTTGTTCTTTAATTCTTCTAGGTCTTTGTTAAACTTTTCTTGCATCTTCTTGATCTTTGCCTCCATTCCTCTTCTGAGGTCCTGGATCATCTTCACTATCATTATTCTGAATTCGTTTTCTGGAAGGTTGCCTGTCTCCACTTCATTTAGTTGTTTTTCTAGGGTTTTATCTTGTTCCTTCATCTGGTACATAGCCCTCTGCCTTTTCATGTTGTCTGTCTTTCTGTGAATGTGTTTTTTGTTCCACAGGCTGCAGGATTGTAGTTCTTCTTGCTTCTGCTGTCTGCCCTCTTTGGATGAGGCTATCTAACAGGCTTGATGGGATGGACTGGTAGTGGGTAGAGCTGACTCTTTCTCTGGTGGGCAGAGCTCAGTAAAACTTTAATCCACTTGGCTGTTGATGGGTGGGGCTCTGTTCCCTCCCTGTTGGTTGTTTCACCTGAGGCAACCCAACACTGGAGCCTACCTGGACTTTCCTGGGCTAATGGCAGACTCTGGGAGGGCTCACACCATGGAGTACTTCCCAGAACTTCTGCTGCCAGTGTCCTTGTCCCCACGGTGAGCTACAGCACCTCCCCCACTTCTGCAGGAGACCCTCCAACACTAGCACGTAGGTCTGGTTCAGTCTCCCCTTGGTCACTGCTCCTTCCCCTGGGTTCCAATGTGCACACTACTTTGTGTGTGCCCTCCAAGAGTGGAGTCTCTGTTTCTCCCAGTCCTGTCGAAATCCTGCAATCAATTCCCACTACCTTTCAAAGTCTGATTCTCTAGTAATTCCTCCTCCTGTTGCCAGACCCCTAGGTTGGGAAGCTTGACGTGGGGCTCAGAACCTTCACTCCATTGTGTGAACTTCTGTGGTATAATTGTTCTCCAGTCTGTGAGTCACCTACCCAGCAGTTATGGGATTTGATTTTACTGTGATTGCATCCCTCCTACCATCTCATTTTGTCTTCTCCTTTATCTTTGGATATGGTGTATCTTTTCTGGTGAGTTCCAGTGTCTTCCTGTCGATGATTGTCCAGCATCTAGTTGTGATTCTGGTGTTCTCCAAAGAGGGGATGACAGCACATACTTCTACTCTACCATCTTCATTCCTCTCTATCTTTTTTTTTTGTTTGTTTGTTTGTTTTGTTTGTAGACTTTTTTTATTAGTTTCTGCTTTATAACAAAGTGAATCAGTCATACATATACATCTGTTCCCACATCCCTTCCCTCATGCATCTCCCTCCCTCCCACCCTCCCCATCCCACCCCTCCAGGCGGTCACAAAGCACCGAGCTGATCTCCCTGTGCTCTGCGGCTGCTTCCCACTATCTATCTACCTTACGTTTGGTAGTGTATATATGTCCATGCCTCTCTTTCACTTAGTCACAGCTTACCCTTCCCCCTCCCCATATCCTCAAGTCCATTCTCAAGTAGGTCTGTGTCTTTATTCCCGTTTTACCCCTAGGTTCTTCATGACATTTTTTTAAAAATTCCATATATATGTGTTAGCATACAGTATTTGTCTTTCTTTTTCTGACTTAATTCACTCTGTATGACAGACTCTAGGTCTATCCACCTCATTACAAATAGCTCAGTTTCGTTTCTTTTTATGGCTGAGTAATATTCCATTGTATATATGTGCCACATCTTCTTTATCCATTCATCTGATGATGGACACTTAGGTTGTTTCCAGCTCCGGGCAATTGTGAATAGAGCTGCAATGAACATTTTGGTACATGTCTCTTTTTGAATTATGGTTTTCTCAGGGTATATGCCCAGTAGTTGGATTGTTGGGTCATATGGTAGCTGTATGTTTAGCTTTTAAAGGAACCTCCATACTGTTCTCCAAAGAGGCTGTATCTATTTACATTACCACCAACAGTGCAAGATGGTTCCCTTTTCTACACACCCTCTCCAGCATTTATTTTTTTAAGATTTTTTTTTGATGTTGGGGGTAGGAGTTTATTAATTAATTAATTTATTTTTGCTGTGTTACGTCTTCATTTCTGTGTGAGGGCTTTCTCTAGTTGTGGCAAGTGGGGGCCACTCTTCATCGCAGTGCACAGGCCTCTCACTATCGTGGCCTCTCTTGTTGTGGAGCGCAGGCTCCAGACGTGCAGACTCAGTAGTTGTGGCTCACAGGCCTAGTTGCTCCATGGCATGTGGGATCCTCCCAAACTAGGGCTCATACCCGTGTCCCCTGCATTATCAGGCAGATTCTCAACCACTGCACCACCAGGGAAGCCCTGTAGATTTTTTGATGATGGCCATTCTCACCAGTGTGAGGTGAAATCTCATTATAGTTTTGATTTGCATTTCTCTAATAATTAGTGATGTTGAGCATCTTTTCATGTGTTTGCTGGCCAGCTGTATGTCTTCCCTAGAGAAATGTCTTTAGGTCTTCCATACATTTTTGGATTGGGTTGTTTGAGTTTTGATATTGAGCTTCAGAGCTGCTTATATATTTTGGAGATTAACCATTTGTCAGTTGCTTCATTTGCAAATATCTTCTCCCATTCTGAGGGTTGTATTTTCGTGTTGTTTATGGTTTCCTTTATTGTGCAAAAGCTTTTAAGTTTCATTAGGTCCTATTTATTTACTTTTGTTTTTATTTCCATTACTCTAGGAGGTGGGTCAAATAGGATCTTGCTGTGATTTATGTCAAAGTGTGTTCTGCCTATGTTTTATTCTAAGAATTGTATAGTGTTTGGACCATGTTCTTGGATTGGAAGAATCAAGATTGTGAATACGACTATACTACCCAAAGCAAACTACAGATTCAATGAAATCCCTATAAAACTACCAATGGCATTCTTCACAGAACTAGAACAAAAAATTTCACAATTTGTATGGAAACACAAAAGACCCCAAATAGCCAAAGCAATATTGAGAAAGAAAAACGGAGCTGGAGGAATCAGGCTCCAGGACTTCAGACTATTCTACAAAGCTACAGTAATCAAGACAGTATGGTACTGGCACAGAAACATAAATATAGGTCAATGGAACAGGATAGAAAGCCCAGAGATAAACCCACACACATATGGTCACCTTATCTTTGACAAAGGAGGTAAAAATGTACAATGGAGAAAAGACAGCCTGTTCAATAAGTGGTGCTGGGAAAACTGGACAGCTATGTGTATAGAATGAAATTAGAACACTTCCTAACACTGTACAAAACAATTGAAAAAGAAATATTTCTGATGACTAAGATTCTCAGTTTTTTTTTTTTTAAATCTCCCTCAAGTGAGACGGGAAGACTATGAGTGCTGAAGTTAGGTATTTCCCTTCCTCCACATGGAAGTCTAGAGTGGGCTGGAGTTGAGTATAACCTTTCCTCTCTGTTTGTTAGGCTCTGGTAAAATAGTTTTCCTTGAGGACAGGCTTTTAACAGGAAAAGAACAGAATGCTCTGGGCATATTTCAAAATGGCTACTTTTCTCCTCTCCTTGATGAGAGCTTGAGGGGATCTTGTCTGGTCTTCACTGTGAGAACCTGTTAGGGCTCTTGGAGGTAAAACTGACAAAAGTGTGGTGTCCCTCAAGTCTGGGGACCCTGGAGCTCTTAACTCTCGCTCTTGTCTGCCCTGAGCCCTCAGCAGTCCATCAACTGTAGGTTAAGCATTCCTATTCAGGACCGGTTCCAGCAGAGACTTCTGCTCTGGTAAGCTGTGATTCTCTGTATCTACCTGTAAGCAGTTTTCTCTGTAACCTCCACTCTTTGATGAATCTGAGAAGAGTTCTTGGTTTTGTTTGTTTAGCTTTTTCCTTGTGAGGATGAGTGATAACTTTCAAGCTCCTTACATGCCAGATTAGACTTAAAAAATTTTTTTTCCTGTTGAGTTTTGAGAGTTCTTTTCATATGTATTCTAGATACCAGTCCTTTGTCAAATATGTGGCTTGCAAATATTTTCTCCCAGTCTTTATCACCACATCCTCTTCATGTGTTGTATGACAGAGGAAATTTTTTAATTCTGATGACGTCCAAATTATCATTTTTTTCCTTCTGGAGATCATGCTTTTAGTGTCAAATCTAAGCACTTTATACCTAGCTCTAGATCCTGAACATCTTCAGCTGTCTTTTTCCTGAAGATTTTATAGTTTAAAATCTACATTTAAGTCCATGATCCATGATCCATTTTCAACTAATTTTTTAAATAATTTATTTATTTTATTTTTGGCCACGTTTGGTCTTTGTTGCTGTGTGCAGGCTCTTCTCTGGTTGCAGCGAGCGGGGGCTACTCTTCATTGCACTGCATGGGCTTCTCATAGTGGGAGTTTCTCTGGTTGCAGAGCATGGGCTCTAGGGGCATGGGCTTCAGTAGTTGTTGCACACAGGCTCAGTAGTTGTGGCTCGTGGGCTCTAGAGCGCAGGCTCAGTAGTTGTGGTGCATGTACGTAGTTGTTCTGCAGCATGTGGGATCTTCCAGGACCAGGGTTTGAACCTGTGTCCCCTGCATTAGCAGGCAGATTCTTAACCACTGTGCCACCAGGGAAGCCCTCAATTAATTTTTGTATAAGATGCGAGGTTTAGGTTGAGGTTCTATTTCTGCCTTAGGACTGTTCAGGTTATCAATTACACCTTGGTTGAGGTTTGGTAATGTGTGGTTTTTGAGGAATTTTTCCATCTCTTTTAAGCTGTCAAATTTATGAGTGTTAAAAATATTTGTAGGGCTTCCCTGGTGGCAGAGTGGTTGAGAGTCCGCCTGCCGATGCAGGGAACACGGGTTCGTGCCCCGGTCCGGGAAGATCCCACATGCCGCGGAGCGGCTGGGCCCGTGAGCCATGGCCGCTGGGCCTGCGCGTCCGGAGCCTGTGCTCCGCAACGGGAGAGGCCACAACAGTGAGAGGCCCACGTACCACAAAAAAAAAAAAAAAAAAAAAAAAAAATTTGTAGTATTTTCTTACTATCCTTTTAATGGCTGCAGGATCTATGATGATATCCTGTTTTATTCCTGATATTGGTGGTTTATGGGGTTGTTTTCTCATCAGTCTACATAAAGGTTTATCAATTTTATTAATTTTGTTCAATGAACCAACATTTTGTTTTATGGATAATCTTTATTGTTTTCCTAAATTCAATTTTATAGATTTCTGCTCTAATCCTTATTGCTTCCTTCCTTTTCCTTGCTTTGGGTTATTTTGCTCTTCTTATTATAGTTTCTTGAGGTAGGAAGTTAGTTAATTGATTTGAGATCTTTCCTCTTTTTTAATTTTTTAAAATTAAATTTTATTGTCATATAGTTGCTTTACAATGTTATGTTAGCTTCTACTGCACAGCAAAATGAATCAGCCATACATATACATATATCCCCTCCCTTTTGGCTTTCCTTCCCATTTAGGACATGACAGGGCATTAAGTAGAGTTCCCTGTGCTATACAATATATTCCCATCAGCTGTCTATTTTATACATAGTATCAGTAGTGTATATGTGTCAATCCCAATCTCCCAATTCTTCCCACTCCACCCCTTTCCCCTTTCGTATCCATACATTGTTTTCTCTATGTCTGTATCTCTATTTCTGCTTGGCAAATAAGGTCATCTATACAATTTTTCTAGATTCTCCATATATGCATTAATATACGATATTTGTTTTTCTCCTTCTGACTTACTTCACTCTGTACGATACTCTCTAGGTCCACCCACGTATCTAAAAATGACCCAATTTTGTTCCTTTTTATGGCTGAGTAATATTCCATTCTACATATGTACCGTATCTTCCTTATCCACTCCTCTGTTGATGGACATTTAAGTTGCTTCTATGTCCTGGCTGTTGTAAATAGTGCTGCTATGAACATTGGGGTGCATGAGTCTTTTTGAATTATGGTTTTCTCAGGGTACATGCCAGTATTGGGATTGCTGCTTCATATGGTAGATCTATTTATAGTGTTTTAAGGACACTTCATACTGTTTTCTATAGTGGCTGTATCAATTTACATTCCCACCAACAGTAAGAGGGCTCACACCCTCTTCAGCATTTCTTATTTTTAGATTTTTTGATGATAGCCATTCTGACCAGTGTGAGGTGATACCTCATTGTACTTTTGATTTGCATTTCTCTACTAATTAGTGATGTTGAGCATCTTTTCATGTACATCTTGAACATCTGTATGTCTTCTTTGGAGAAATGTCTATTTAGGTGTTCCACCCATTTTTTGATTGGGTTATTTGTTTCTTAGATATTGAGCTGCATGAGCTGCTTATATAATTTGGAGATTAATCCTTTGTCAGTTGCTTCATTTGCAAGTATTTTCTCCCATTCTGAGGTTTGTCTTTTCATCTAGTTTATGGTTTCCTTTCCTGTACAAGAGTTTTCAAGTTTAATTAGGTCCCATGTGTTTATTTTAATTTTTATTTTCATTATTGTAGGAGGTGGGTCAAAAAGATCCTGCTATGATTTGTGTCAAAGAGTGTTCTGCCTATGTGTTCCTCTAAGAGTTTTATAGTGTCTGGCCTTAGATTTAGGTCTTTAATCCATTTTGAGATTATTTTTGTGTATGGTGTTAGGGAGTGTTCCAATATCATTCTTCTACATGTAGCTGTCCAGTTTTCCCAGTACCATTTATTGAAGAGGCTGTCTTTTCTCCATTATATATCTTTACCTCCTTTGTCATAGATTAGGTGACCAAAGGTGTGTGGGGTTATCTCTGGGCTTTCTATCCTGTTCCATTGATCTATATTTCTGTTTCTGTGCCAGTACCATACTGTCTTGATTACTGTAGCTTTGTAATATATTCTGAAGTCAGGGAGCCTGATTCACCAAGCTCTGTTTTTATATCTCAAGATTGCTTTGTCTATTCGGGGTCTGTTGTGTTTCCATAAAAATTGTAAAAATTTCTGTTCTAGTTCTGTGAAAAATGCCATTGGTAATTTGATAGGGATTGTATTGAATCTGTAGATTGCTTTGGGTAGTATAGTCGTTTTCACAAATTGATTCTTTCAATCTAAGAACATGGTATATCTCTCCATATGTTTGTATCATCTTTGATTTCTTTCATCAGTATCTTATAGTCTTTTGCCTCCTTTGGTAGGTTTATTCCTAAATATTTTGATATATTCTTTTTGTTGCAATGGTAAATGAGATTATTTCCTTAATTTCTCTTTCTGATCTTTTGTTGTTAGTGTATAGGAATGAAAGAGACTTCTGTGTATTAATTTTGTATCCTGCAACTTTACTAAATTCATTGATTAGCTCTAGTAGTTTTCTGGTGGCATCTTTAGGAATTTTTATGTATAGAATCACATCATCTTCAAACAGTGAGACTTTTACTTCTTCTTTTCCAATTTGAAGTCCTCTTATTTCTTTTTCTTCTCTGACTGCTGTGGCTAGGACTTCCAAAAGTATGTTGAATAAGAGTGGTGAGACAAGGGGTGAGACACCCTTGTCTTTTTCCTGATGTTAGAGGAAATGCTTTCAGTTTTTCACCACTGAGAATAATGTTTGCTGTGGGTTTGTCATATATGGCCTCTATTATATTGAGGTAGGTTCCCTCTATGCCTACTTTGTGGAGAGTTTTTATCATAAATCGGTATTGAATTTTGTCCAAAGCTTTCTCTGCATCTGCTGAGATCATATGGTTTTTATTCTTCAATTTGTTAATATTGTGTATCACATTGATTGATTTGCATATATTGAAGAATCCTTGCATTTCTGGGATAAAACCCACTTGATCATGGTGTATGATCCTCTTAATGTGCTGTTGGATTTGGTTTGCTAGTATTTTGTTGAGGATTTTTGCGTCTATGTTCATCAGTGATATTGGCCTGTAGTTTTATTTATTTGTGGTATCTTTGTCTGGTTTTGGTATCAGGGTGATGGTGGCCTCATAGAATGCGTTTGGGTGTGTTCCATCCTCTGCCGTTTTTTGGAAGAGTTTGAGAATGATAGGTGTTAGCTCTTCTCTAAATGTTTGATGAATTGACCTATGAAGCCATCTGGTCCTGGACTTTTGTTTGTTGCACGATTTTTAATCACAGTTTCAGTTTCATTCCTTGTGATTGGTCTGTTCATATTTTCTATTTCTTCCTGGTTCAGTTTTGGAAGGTTGTATTTTTCTAAGAATTTGTCCTTTTCTTCCAGGTGGTCCATTTTATTAGCAAATAGTTGCTTGTAGTACTCTCTTATGATCTTTTGTATTTCTGTGTTGTCAGTTGTAACTTCTCCTTTTTCACTCCTAATTTTATTGATTTGAGTCCTCTTCTTTTTTTCCCTGATGAGTCTGGCTAAAGTTTTATCAATTTTGTTTTTCTTCTCAAAGAACTAGCTTTTAGTCTTACTGATCTTTGCTGTTCTTTTCTTCATTTGTATTTCATTTATTTCTGCTCTTATATTTATGATTTCTTTCCTTCTACTAACTTTGGGTTTTGTTTGTTCTTCTTTCTCTAGTTGCTTTAGGTGTAAGTTTAGGTTGTTTATTTGAAGTTCTTCTTGTTTCTTGAGGTAGGATTGTATTGATATAAACTTCCCTCTTACAACTCCTTTTGCTGCATCCCATAGGTTTTGGGTCATGGTGTTTTCGTTGTCATTTTTTTCTAGGTATTTTTTGATTTCCCCTTTGATTTCTTCAGCAATGTCTTGGTTCTTTAGTAACATGTTGTTTAGCCTCCATGTGTTTGTATTTTTACACTTATTTTCCTGTAATTTATCTATACTCTCCTAGCATTGTGTTTGGAAAAGATACTTGACATGATTTCAATTTTTTTAAATTTACCAAGGCTTTATTTGTGACCCAAGATGTGATCTATCCTGAAGCATATTCCATGAGCACTTGAGAAGAAAGTGTAATCTTCTGCTTTCAGGTGGAATGTCCTATAAATATCATTTAAGTCTATTTGGTCTCTTGTGTCATTTAAAGCTTGTGTTTCGGTCTGGATTATCTGTGAACTGGTGTAAGTGGGATGTTAAAATCCCTCACTATTATTGTGTTACTGTCAATTTCTCCTTTTATGGCTGTTAGCATTTGCCTTATGTATTGAGGTGCTCCTATATTGCGTGTATAGATATTTATAATTGGTATATCTTCTTCTTGAATTGATCCCTTTACCATTATGTAGTGTCCTTCCTTGTCTCTTGTAATAGTCTTTATTTTAAAGTCCATCTTGTCTGATATGAGTTTTGCTACTCCAGCTTTCTTTTGATTCCCATTTTCATGGAATATCTTTTTCCTTCCCCTCACTTTCAGTCTGTATGTGTCCCTAGGCCTGAAGTTGGTCTCTTGTAGACAGTGTATACACGGGTCTTATTTTTTTATCTGTTCAGTTAGTGTCTTTTGGTTGGAGCATTTAATCCATTTACATTTATGGTAATTATAGATATGTATGTTTCTATTACCGTTTTCTTAATTGTTTTGCATGTGTTCTTGTAGGTCCTTTTTTATGTTCTTGTGTTTCTCGCCTAGAGAAGTTCCTTTAGCATTTGTTTTAAAGCTGATCTGGTGGTGCTGAATTCTCTTAACTTTTGCTTAAAGCTTTTGATTTCTCTGTCAAATCTGAATGAGATTCTCTCTGGGTAGAGTAGTATTGTTTGTAGCTTTTTCCCTTTCATCACTTTAAATGTCTTGCCACTCCCTTCTGACCTTCAGAATTTCTGCTGAAAAATTAGCTGATAACCTTAAGGGAATTCCCTTGTAGGTTATTTGTTTCTTTCCCCTTTCAGCTTTTAACTTTTCTTTGTATTTAATTTTTGTTACTTTGATTAATATTTGTCTTGGCATGTTTCTCCTTGGGATTATCCTGTATGGAACTCTCTGCGCTTCTTGGACTTGATTGACTATTTCCTTTCCCATGTTAGGGAATTTTCAACTATAATCTCTTCAAATATGTTCTCAGGCCCTTTTCCTTTCTCTTCTTCTTCTGGGACCCCTATAATTTGAATGTTGGTGCATTTAATGTTTTCCAAGAGGTCTCTGATACTGTCCTTATTCTTTTCATTCTTTTTCTGTATTCTGCTCCTTGGCAGTTATTTCCACCATTCTATCTTCCAGCTCACTTATTTGTCCTTTTGCCTCAGTTATTCTGCTGTTGATTTCCCCTAGTGTATTTTTCATTTCAGTTATTGTGTGGTTCTTCACTGATTGTTTGTTCTTCAGTTCTTCTAGTTCCTTTATTTTATTTTATTTTTTTTGCCATACGTGGGCCTCTCACTGTTGTGGCCTCTCCCGTTGAGGAGCACAGGCTACAGATGCACAGACTCAGTGGCCATGTCTCACAGGCCCAGCCGCTCCACGGCATCTGGGGTCTTCCTAGACTGGGGCACGAACCCGTGTCCCCTGCATTGGCAGGCGGACTCTCAACCACTGCACCACCAGGGCAGCCCCTTCTAGGTCCTTTTTAATCTTCTTGATCTATGCCTCCATTCTATTTCCAAGATCTTGGATCATTTTTACTGTCATTACTCTGAATTCTTTTTCAGGTAGATTGCCTATTTCCCTATTTCCTCTTCATTTATATGGTCTTGTGGGATTTTATGTTCTTCCTTCATCTGCAACATAATTCTCTGTCGTCTCATTTTGTCTAACCTACAGTTTTTATGTTCTTCTTTCTGCAGGCTGCAGGGTTGAGGTTCCTCTTGCTTCTGTTGTCTGCCCCCTGGTGAGTGAGGTTGTTCCAGGGGCTTGTGCAGGTTTCCTGGTGGGAAGGCCTTTTGCCTGCGCTATGGGGGGGTGGAGTGAGTCTTTTCCCTTTGAAGTCCAGGTCCTCATCAGGTGGTGTGTCTTAGGGTGTCTGTGAGCTTAGTATGACTTTATGCAACCTTTCTACTGATGGGTGGGGCTGTGTTCCTGTCTTGCTGGATGTTTGGAGTGAAATGTCTAGCACTGGAGCCTGAAGGCAGTTTTGTGGGTCTTGGTCTTGTTGTTGATACAGATATCTCTAGGAGCACATACACCAATTAATATTCCCTGACCTGGGAATTCTCTGGTGGTCCAGCATCCTGGAGCCTACGCTCCCACCCCAGAGGCCCAGGCCCGATCCCTTGCTGGGGAACCAAGAGCCCACAAGCCACACAGTGACCTGAGAGAAAAGAGAAAAAAATGAAAAGAAAACAAACAGATGAACAAAACCCAAGACAAATAACAAAAATAGCATCAAACAAATACCACCAACAACAACACAGCACACAAACACACACACTCAGAAAAAAAAGAGAAAAAATAAAAAATAGAAAAATAAGATTAAAAAAACAAGGGAAGAGACCAACAAACAAAAGAATTCTAATATGAGAACAGTCAATAAGGGCTAAACTAACAAAAACAAAGAATGAAAAATAAAGCAAAACAGAACGCAAACAGACAACATAAAAAGTGAAGAAAACAAAATATACACATAAAAACAATGTAAAGAAGAAAAATAAAATAAAAAACAGATAAGGAAGAAGAAAAACAGGGAATAAAACCACAAAGAAACAAAAAGTAAATTAAATATAGAGAAATAAAAAATTTCATATATTGAAAAAAGATTAAAAAGAATACCAAAAATAAAAGGCAAAAAATAATAAAAGTAACAATGCCAACAACTGAGAAACATAAAACAAACAAAATAAGAATAATAGTAAGAAGAATATTTTCCTGGGGCCTCCTCTTTCAGTGTCCTTGCTCCCACAGTGAGCCAGAGCCAATCCCGCCTCCCCAGGAAGCCCCCAATACTTCTAGGTAGGTCTCTGGAACTGGTGTGGGCACTGTGGAGCCAGCACAGACTCTGACCTGGCCCGATTCCCAGGTGCACTTGTCCCCAGAGTCCAGTGCTGCGAAGGCTAGACTGGTCTCAAATGTTGAAACACTTGTTGTCTATTCAGGTATTCTACAGATGCAGGATTTGTCCATCCGATCTCAGGGATTTAATCTACAGCTTGTGCAGCTGCATGGAAAGATTTCTGTTCCTCTTCCTTAGTCGCACCACCCCTGGGGCTCAGCTTTGGTTTTGACCCTACCTCTGCGTGTGTGCTGCCCTCAGGCTCTTTTCCTTGCCCAGATGGGAGGGAGCAAAAACAGAGGCTGCTTGGGGCACACTTACTCACTCATGCCAGGGCCTGAGTACTGCAGCCACAATTGGAGTGTCTGCAGTTTGCCTGCAGCAGTGGGTCCAGCAGATAGTTGGAACAGACTGTGGCTCTGGTGAATGGGAGTGGTGGTGGCCCTGCCCCTCATGCACCTCTCAACAATGGTGACTCCCTTTCTAGGCCGACTAAGCTTCCTTTATAGGCATTCCCGGCCATGTGCTGCCTCCCATCCCCTCTGCTGTATCCACATATCCCACAGTGTTCCTCTCCCTGGATACTTTCCCCCAGCCCCATGCTTTAGAACTCAGCACCCAGCAGCATCGGCAGATTCTTGTCCCAGGCAGGGGTGCCCAGGGCTGATTCCCAAGGAGGCTTTGGGATGGTTGACACTCAGGTCCCCAGAACCCACATGGGCAGAGGAGACCCTGATCAGAGGGGGGGAGTGGGTTTGCTCAGGTGGGAGCTCCTCCCAGTGCCCGTGGAGGGTGAAGAAGCAGGCTGTTGGGAAAAGGGGTTATAATGGCGGCTCTGTCCCTTGCATGCCACTCAACACTGATGTCTCATTTTATGGTATCTCAGGTTTTTTCTGAAGACTTTCCCAGTTGTGGGGCTTCTTACTCCTGTCCCTTCAGTCTGTGTTTTCACAGCCAACAGCTGTCTCTTCCCTGATTCTGTGCTCCAAAGCCTAGTTTCCAGTGCCCAGCTCCTTTTCACAACTGACAACTCTATTCGGGAATGTGCAGAGCTGCAGTGTAGACACTGCCTGCAGTTCTTACTTTTTCCTGCCTTCCACAGACCGTGTACTGTATTCTCCCTTGATCCCCATGAAGGTCCTTTTCTGTCCCTGCTGATTTTCCCACGTGAGTGAGTTTTTCTGAGTCTGGGGACCTCCACTCACCTTCAGCTTCCTGCTGGGGTTGCTGGTCCCTTTTCTGATTCATTTTTTTTTTTCTTTCTTTCGTTTTTTTAGGTGTCCAGAGTCTTCCACTAATGTTTAGCAGGTGCTCTGTGGGAATTGTTCCATTCGTAGATGATTTCCTGCTGTACCCATGAGGAGTGATGAATTCCATGTCCTCCTATTCCACCATGTTGACTCCTCTCCTTTCCTCTTTTTTACTGTAAGCACTTAGTATTAGGAATTTTCCTCTTGACATTGCTTTAGCAGTATACCACATATTTTGATATTTGTATTTTCATTTACTTCTATTATCTAAAAAAACTTCCTTTGAAACTTCCTCTTTGACCAATGGATTATTTAGCAGTATGTTGTTTGGTTTCCATGTGTTTGAAGATTTTCCTGTTATCTTTCTGTTACTGATTTCTAGTTAGATTGCTTTGTGGTCAGAAAACACTCTGCATGATTTTGACTTTTAAAAAATGTTGATGTTTGTTTTGTGGCCCAGGATATGGTCCGTTTTGGTTTATGTTCCATGGGCAATTGAAGAGAATGTGTATTTTGTTATTGTTGGGTGAAGTGTTCTATAAATGCCTATTATAACCTTTTGGTTCATGGTGCTGGTGAGGTCTATATACTTGCTGGTTTTCTGTCTAGTTGTTCTATCAATTGTTGAGAAAGGAGTGTTGAAGTCTTCAACTGTAATTGTGGTTTTATCTCTCCTTTCAGTTATGTCATTATTTGCTTTACATATTTTGAAGATTTGTTGTTTGTTCATACACATTTAGCGTTGTTATATCTTCTGATGGATTGAGCCTTTTATTTTTATGTGATATACCTTTCTGTCTCTGGTTATTTTCCTTTATCTGAAGTTTACCTTATCCAATTTTAATATAGCCACTCCTGCTTTTGATTAATGTTTGCATGGTATATCTTTTTCATCCTTTTACTTTCAACTTATCTATGTCATTGAATTTGAAGTGAGTTTCCTGTAGATAAGACGTAGTTAGGTAAGGTTCTTTTTGTTTGTGTTTTTTTAATCCACTCTGTCAATCTTTGCCTTTTGATTGATACATACAGATCATTTATATTTAAGGTAATATATGTTGGAGCTTAAGCATGCCATTTTGTTGTCTGTTTTCTGTTTTTTCCTCTACTTTTTGTTCTTCTGTCTCTATTTTGTCTTCCTGTGGCTTAAACATTTTTTAAGGATTCCATCCTGATTTACTTACACTGCTTTGGAAAGAAATGTTCTCCAAATATATAGTTTCTGTAGTTGCCCTAATTATTACAATATACATATATAGCATATTACGTTATACTGTTATCAACATTTTACCCCTTCAAGTGAAGTATGGAAACCTCATTTCTATTAGGTCCCTTTATTTTTCCCACTTTTAAATATCATTGTCTTGAGTATCACATGGTGTTATAATTTTAGTTTCAAGCATCAAATATGACTTCCAAAACTCATGTGGACAGTCAACCATTATATACTATTATTTTTCCCTTCCATTGTCCTTTTTTCTTGATGCTCCAAATTCCCTTTCTCTAGCATTTACTTTCTGTTTAAAGAAATTCCTTTGGCCAGTCTTTAAGAGTCTGTCTGTTAGTGACAAATTCTTTAAAGTTTTCCTTCATCTGAGAAGGTCTTTATTTCTTCTTCATTTACAAAGGACAGTTTCACTGGATATGGGATTTTGGGTTGACAGTTCTTTTCTTTCAGCACTTGCAAAATGTGCCACTTTTGTCTGGCCTCCATAGTTTCAGATGATAATTTAATTTGGTGTTCCCCTATAGGTAAGGTGTTGTTTACTGCTTTCAAGAGTTTTTCATCATTAGTTTTCAAACATTTAATTGTGATGTGTCTTTCTTTACATTTATCCAGTTTGGGTTTCACTCAGCTTCTGGAATGTGTAGGTGTGTATATTTTATCAAATTTGGGAAGTTTTTAGATATCATTTCTCTGAATACTCTTTCAGCCCTATCCTCTCTCATTCTGAAACTCTGATGGTACAAATGTTGGATCTTTTGTTACTGTTCCACAGGTCTCTGAGGCTCTGTTCATTCTTATTTATTTATTTTAGTCTATTTTTTCTGTTGTTCAGATTGTGCAAATACTATCTGTCCTCAAGTTCACTGATTCTATCCTCTGTCATCTCTACTTTGCTACTGAGTTTACACAGTGAGTTTTTAAAATCTGTTATTGTATTTTTCAGTTCTACAATTTTTATTTGGCCCTTTTGTACAACTTCTATTTCTTTGGTAGGACTTTTTTTTTTCATTTGTTTCAAGATAATTTGTATTTATTTGCCCATTGACACATTTTTAAGATGGCTGCTTTTAAATCATCTTGATATTGGTGTCAGTTTTTTTTTCTCATTGAAGTTGTGATTTTCCTGGTTCTTGGTATGACAGGTGATTTCAAATTGTATCCCGGACATTTTGTCTGTTATGTTAGGAGACACTGAGCCCTATTTATATCTTTTATTTTAGTAGGCAGTCACCTTGTTTAGCTTTAGCACATAGGTCCTGGCCTACCAGGCATTGTAGGCCAATTGATAGTTTTTCAGAGCCTTTGTGGTGCTACTTTGATCTGTTCTCAGCCAGAGAAACCTATTTGTTCTTTGCCCTGAGACTCCCCAGGCTGAGTGCTCTTTGTGGTATAGAATCCCTCCCTTCCATGGCTTCTGGCCATCCTAGTGTCTTTGGGTGGTTGGGTGGTGGGGAATCTTATGCCTGCTGGGACAAAGATGCTTCCCAGGCTGAACTTCTTGTTGTGACTTAGTCCTTCCTGTTATTGCCTGGTCACTCCAGTATCTCCCAGTGGGGGAGGGAAGTCTCACGCCTGGCCACTTAGTGTGGCTCAACTCTCCCTCTTGCTGGTGGGGCCTGGCTTACCCAATGGTGTCAGAAGGACTTGCTCTGAACTGGGAGAGGAATGCATATATCTCTGCTGCCTTTGTTTGCTAGGTTGGAAAAGGCCGGGCCTGGTTTTCCTTCTTCTGTTGGCTGAGGGGAATGAAAGATGCTCTGTTACTGTGTTTTTTTCCAGTCCTAGGGTTCTGAACCAATTCACGCATCTTTTGGGTTCTCCTTTGGTTGTCTTTTGCATTGTTTCCAGGATATATAGATGTACTTAAAGAGAAGGAGAAGGGAGACACAAGTCTATACCATTTTGTTTGGACCAACTTTTAGCCCAACTATTTTTGCATTTATCATAGGTTTCTGAATTATTTCTGATACTGAATGATTCTCTTAGAGAGATCTAGCTGAGACACAATAACTTAGCAAAGTTTGTATTGGTCCTCATACATAACTTGTATCTGCTTTATTATGGAAGAGGTATTATCATCATCCCTATTTTAAGGTGAAAGTGAAAAAAAAGAGCCTGTGGTTAGAATGAGTTTCTAGCTGAATGTACCAAGAACATAGGGCTATTGTGAGCACTAAATGAAATAAAACTAATAATGCTCTGGTTGCCAGTGAATGCAGGCAACAGTGAGTGCCCAATGTTACTGCTCCCCTTCTTCTACACAGCCCAACTTTTTCCTTTGTTCTTTAAGGTCTCTGAGGACAGGAACAATCTATCATTTTTTACTTTATCCTGGGGTCTAGAATAGTACCTGGCAATAAAACTTAAACTGGCTGACTAGCATATATATCATTTGTAATATCTCTATCTCTCCCTAGCCATACTCTTTCTCTTTTCTTAATTTTCCTTAAACGTTTTGTGACTCGGTGAATTAGATCATCTACAGCTTTCCTTCCCCTCTGTTCATTTGCTGTAAGCTTCAGGCAGTAAGCTTCTCTGTGTGCATGTATTTTGATGATTCTCCGCTTCTCAGTCATCCCATTCTTGGGGCAAAGATATAAAATGACTTCTTTCCTTCTGAAAATTTTAGGCAGTAACCATGAGTCCCTGTGACCTGGTAGAGACAGAGTATTTCTTTTTTTTTTTTTTTTTTTTTTTACATCTTTATTGGAATATAATTGCTTTAAACTCTTGTGGCAGTTTCTGCTTTATAACAAAGTGAATCAGTTATACATATACATATGTTCCCATATCTCCTCCCTCTTGTGTCTCCCTCCCTCCCACACTCCCTATCCCACCCATCCAGGTGGTCACAAAGCACCGAGCTGATCTCCCTGTGCTATGCAGCTGCTTCCCACTAGCTATCTATTTTATGTTTGGTAGTGTATATATGTCCATGACACTCTCTCACTTTGTCACAGCTTACCTTTCCGCCTCCCCATAACCTCAAGTCCATTCTCTAGTAGGTCTGTGTCTTTATTCCTATCTTACTCTAGGTTTTTCATGACATTTTTTTTCTTAGATTCCATATATATGTGTTGGCATACAGTATTTGTCTTTCTCCTTCTGACTTAGTTCACTCTGTATGAAAGACTCTAGGTCAATCCACCTCACTACAAATAACTCAATTTCGTTTTTTTTATGGCTAATATTCCATTGTATATATGTGCCACATCTTCTTTATCCATTCATCCGATGATGGACACTTAGGTTGTTTCCATCTGCTGGCTATTGTAAATAGAGCTGCAGTGAACATTTTGGTACATGACTCTTTTTGAATTATGGTTTACTCAGGGTATATGCCCAGTAGTAGGATTGCTGGGTCATATGGTAGTTCTATTTGTAGTTTTTTAAGGAACCTCCATACTGTTCTCCATAGAGGCTGTACCAATTCACATTCCCACCAGCAGTGCAAGAGTGTTCCCTTTTTTCCACACCCTCTCCAGCATTTATTGTTTCTAGATTTTTTTGATGATGGCAATTCTGAGCGGTGTGAGATGATATCTCATTGTAGTTTTGCTTTGCATTTCTCTAATGATTAATGATGTTGAGCATTCTTTCATGTGTTTGTTGGCAATATGTATATCTTTGGAGAAATGTCTATTTAGGTCTTCTGCCCATTTTTGAATTGGGTTGTTTGTTTTTTGTTATTGAGCTGCATGAGCTGCTTGTAAATTTTGGAGATTAATCCTTTGTCAGTTGCTTCAATAGCAAATATTTTCTCACATTCTGAGGTTGTCTTTTGGTCTTGTTTATGGTTTCCTTTGCTGTGAAAAGCTTTGAAGTTTCATTAGGTCCCATTTGTTTATTTTTGTTTTTATTTCCATTTCTCTAGGAGGTGGGTCCAAAAGGATCTTGCTGTGATTTATGTCATAGAGTGGTCTGCCTATGTTTTCCTCTAAGATTTTGATAGTTTCTGGCCTTACATTTAGGTCTTTAACCCATTTTGAGTTTATTTTTGTGTATGGTGTTAGGAGGTGTTCTAATCTTATACTTTTACATGTACCTGTCCAGTTTTCCCAACACCACTTATTGAAGAGGATGTCCCTCTCCACTGTACATTCCTGCCTCCTTTATCAAAGATAAGGTGACCATATGTGCGTGGGTTTATCTCTGGGTTTTCTATCCTGTTCCATTGATCTATATTTCTGTTTTTGTGCCAGTACCACACTGTCTTGATTACTGTAGCTTTTTTGTATAGTCTGAAGTCTGGGAGCCTGATTCCTCCAGCTCCGTTTTTCTTTTATTCTTTTTTTTTTTTTTTTTTTTTTTTTTTGCGGTATGCGGGCCTCTCACTGTTGTGGCCTCTCCCATTGCAGAGCACAGGCTCCAGATGTGCAGGCTCAGCGGCCATGGCTCACGGGCCCAGCCGCTCCGTGGCATGTGGGATCCTCCCGGACCAGGGCACGAACCTGCGTCCCCTATCGGCAGGCACACTCTCAACCACTGCGCCACCAGGGAAGCCCACCGTTTTTCCTTATCAATATTGTTTTGGCTATTCGGGGTCCTTTGTGTTTCCATACAAATTGTGAAAGCTTTTGTTCCAGTTCTGTGAAAAAGGCCAGTGGTAGTTTGATAGGGATTGCATTGAATCTGTAGATTGCTTTGGGTAGTAGACTCATTTTCACAATGTTGATTCTTCCAGTCCAAGAACATGCTATATCTCTCCATCTATTTGTATCATCTTTAATTTCTTTCATCAGTGTCTTATAACTTTCTGCATATAGGTCTTTTGTCTCCTTAGGTAGGTTTATTCCTAGATATTTTATTCTTTTTGTTGCAATGGTAAATGGGAGTGTTTTATTGGTTTCATTTTCAGATTTTTCATCATTAGTGTATAAGAATGCCAGAGATTTCTGTGCATTAATTTTGTATCCTGCTACTTTATCAAACTCATTGATTAGCTCTAGTAGTCTTCTGGTAGCATCTTTAGGATTCTCTATGTATAGTATCATGTCATCTGCAAAGAGTGACAGCTTTACTTCTTCTTTTCCTATTTAGTTTCCTTTTATTTCCATTTCTTCTCTTATTACTGTGGCTAAAACTTCCAAAACTAGGTTGAATAAGAGTAGTGAGAGTGGGCAACCTTGTCTTGTTCCTGATCTTAGTGGAAATGCTTTCAGTTTTTCACCATTGAGGATGATGTTGGCTCTGGGTTTGTCATATATGGCCTTTATTATGTTGAGGAAAGTTCCCTTTGTGCCTACTTTCTGCAGGGCTTTAATCATAAATGGGTGTTGCATTTTGTCGAAAGCTTTCTCTGCATCTATTAAGATGATCATATGTTTTTTCTCTTTCAATTTGTTAATATGGTGTATCACATTGATTGATTTGCATATATTGAAGAATCCTTGCATTCCTGGGATAAACCCCACTTGATCATGGTGTATGATCCTTTTAATGTGCTGTTGGATTCTGCTTGCTAGTGTTTTGTTGAGGATTTTTGCATCTATATTCATCAGTGATATTGGCCTGTAGTTTTGTTTCTTTCTGATATCCTTGTCTGGTTTTGGTATCAGGGTGACGATGGCCTCTTAGAATGAGTTTGGGAGTGTTCCTCCCTCTGCTATATTTTGGAAGAGTTTGAGAAGGATAGGTGTTAACTCTTCGCTAAATGTTTGATAGAATTCGCCTGTGAAGCCATCTGGTCCTGGGCTTCTGTTTGTTGGAAGATTTTTAATTACAGTTTCAATTTCAGTGCTTGTGATTGGTCTATTCATATTTTCTATTTCTTCCTGATTCAGTCTTGGCAGGTTGTGCATTTCTAAGAATTTGTCCATTTCTTCCAGGTTGTCCATTTTTTTGGCATAGAGTTGCTTGTAGTAATCTCTCATGATATTTTGTATTTCTGCAGTGTCAGTTGTTACTTTTCCTTTTTCATTTCTAATTCTATTGATTTGAGTCTTCTCCCTTTTTTTCTTGATGACTCTGACTAATGGTTTATAAGTTTTGTTTATCTTCTCAAAAAAACCAGCTTTTAGTTTTATTGATCTTTGTTATTGTTTCCTTCATTTGTTTTTATTTCTGATCTGCTTTTTATGATTTCTTTCCTTGTGCTAACTCCGGGGTTTTTTTTTTTTTTTTTTTTTTTTTTTTCTTTTTGCGGTATGCGGGCCTCTCACTGTTGTGGCCTCTCCCGTTGCGGAGCACAGGCTCCGGATGCGCAGGCCCATCGGCCATGGCTCACGGGCCCAGCCGCTCCGCGGCATATGGGATCCTCCCAGACCGGGGCACGAACCCGTATCCCCTGCATCGGCAGGCGGACTCTCAACCACTGCGCCACCAGGGAGGCCCCGGGGGTTTTTTGTTCTTCTTTCTCTAATTGCTTTAGGTGCAAGGTTAGGTTGTTTATTCGAGATGTTTCCTGTTTCTTAAGGTAGGATTTTATTGATGTAAACTTCCCTCTTAGAACTGCTTTTGCTGCATCCTATAGGTTTTGGATCATCTTGTCTCCATTGTCATTTATTTCTAGGTGTTTTTTGATTTCCACTTTGATTTCTTCAGTGATCACTTTGTTATTAAGTAGTGTATTGTTTAGCCTCCATGTGTTTGTAATTTTTACAGATCTTTTCCTGTAATTGATATCTAGTCTCAAAGCATTTCGTCGGAAAAGATACTTGATACAATTTCAATTTTCTTAAATTTTCCAAGGCAAGATATGATCTATCCTGTAGAATGTTCCATGAGCACTTGAGAAAAATGTGTATTCTGTTGTTTTTGGATGTAATGTCCGATAAATATCAATTATGTCCACCTTGTTTAATGTATCATTTAAAGCTGATGTTTCCTTATTTATTTACTTTTTGGATGATCTGTCCACTGGTGAAAGTGGGGTGTTAAATTCCCCTACTATGAATGTGTTATTGTCAATTTCCCATTTTATGGCTCTTAGTATTTGCCTTATGTATTGAGGTGCACTGATGTTGGGTGCATAAATATTTACAATTTTTATAAGTTCTTCTTGCACTGATTCCTTGATCATTATGTAGTGTCCTTCTCTGTCTCTTTAATAATCTTTATTTTAAAGTCTATTTTGTCTGATATGACAATTGCTACTCCAGCTTTCTTTTGGTTTCCATTTGCATGGAATATCTTTTTCCATCCCCTTACTTTCAATCTGTATGTGTCTCTAGGTCTGAAGTGGGTCTCTTGTAGACAGCATATATATGGGTCTTCTTTTTGTATTCAGCCAGTCTGTGTCTTTTCTTGGGAGCATTTAATCCATTTACATTTAAGGTAATTATCGATATGTATGCTCCTATCCCCATTTTCTTAATTGTTTTGCGTTTGTTATTGTAGGTCTTTTCCTTCTCTTGTGTTTCTCACCTAGAGAAGTTCCTTTAGCATTTGTTGTAAAGCTGGTTTTGTGGTGCTGAGCTCCCTCAGCTTTTGCTTGTCTGTAAAGCTTTTAATTTCTCCATCAAATCTGAATGAGATCCTTGCTGGGTAGAGTAATCTTGGTTGTAGCTTTTTCTCCTTCATCACTTTAAATATGTCCTGCCAGTCCCTTCTTGATTGCAGAGTTTCTGCTGAAAGTTTAGCTGTTAACCTTATGGTGCTTCCCTTGTGTGTTATTTGTTGCTTTTCCCTTGATGCTTTTAATATGTTTTCTTCATATTTAATTTTTGACAGTTTGATTAATATGTGTCTTGGCGTGTTTCTCCTTGGATTTGTCCTGTATGGGACACTCTGTGCTTCCTGAACTTGATTAACTATTTCCTTTTCCATATTAGGGAAGTTTTCAACTATAATCTCTTCAAATATTTTCATAGTCCCTTTCTTTTTCTCTTCTTCTTTTGGAACCCCCATAATTCGAATGTTGGTGCGTTTAATGTTGTTCCAGAGGTCTCTCAGACTGTACTTAGTTCTTTTCATTCTTTTCTCTTTATTCTGCTCTGCAGTTGTTATTTCCACTATTTTATCTTCCAGGTCACTTATCCATTCTTCTGTCTCAGTTATTCTGCTATTGATCCCATCTAGAGTATTTTTCATTTCATTTATTGTGTTGTTCATCATTGCTTTTTTCATTATTAGCTCTTCTAGGTTCTTGTTAAATGTTCCTTGCATTTTCTCTATTCTATTTCCCAGATTTTGGATCATTTTTACTGTCATTATTCTGCATTCTTTTTCAAGTAGACTCCCTATTTCCTCTTCATTTGTTAGGTCTGGTTGGTTTTTATCTTGCTCCTTCATCTGCTGTGTGTTTTTCTGTCTTGTCATTTTGCTTATCTTACTGTGTTTGGGGTCTCCTTTTTGCAGACTGCAGGTTCGTAGTTCCCGTTGTTTTTGGTTTCTGTCCCCAGTGGCTAAAGTTGGTTCAGTGGGTTTTGTAGGCTTCCTGGTAGAGGGGACTAGTGCCTGTGTTCTGGTGAATGAGGCTGGATCTTGTCTTTCTGGTGGGCAGGTCCACATCTGGTGGTGTGTTTTGGGGTGTCTGTGGGCTTAGTATGATTTTAGGCCGCCTCTCTGCTAATGGGTGGGTTTGTGTTCCTGTCTTGCTAGTTGTTTGGCATAGGGTGCCTAGCACTGTTGCTTGTTGGTCGTTGGGTGAAGCTGTGTGCTGGTGTTGAGATGGAGATCTCCTGGAGATTTTTGCCATTTGATATTATGTGGAGCTGGGAGGTCTCTTGTGGACCAGTGTCCTGAAGTTGGCTCTCCCACCTCAGAGGCACATCACTAAGTCCTGCATGCAGCTCCAAGAGTCTTTCTTCCACATGGCTCAGAATAAAAGGGAGAAGAAGTAGAAAGAAAGAAAGAAAGAAAGAAGGAAAGAAAGAAAGAAAAAGTAGAAAGAAAGAAAGAAAGAAAGAAGGAAAAAAGAAAGAGAGGGTAAAATAAAATAAAGTAAGATAAAATATAATAAAGTTATTAAAATAAAAAATAATTATTAAGAAAAAAATTTTAAATTAAAAAAAACAAAAAAACATCAACAACAAAGGACAGAGAACCCTTGGATAAATGGTGAAAGCAAAGCTATACTGACAAAATCTCACACAGAAGCATACACATACACACTCACAAGAAGAGGAAAAATGAAAAAAAATCATAAATCTTGCTCTTAAAGTCCACCTCCTCAATTTGGGATGATTCATTGTCTATTCAAGTATTTCACAGATGCAGGGTACATCAGGTTGATTGTGGAGATTTAATCTGCTGCTCCTGAGGCTGCTGGGAGAGATTTCCGTTTCTCTGCTTTGTTCGCACAGCTCCCGGGGCTCAGCTTTGGATTTGGCCCTGCCTCTGTGTGTAGGTCACAGGCAGCTGTCTGTTCTTCGCTCAGACATGACGGGGTTAAAGGAGCAGCTGACTCGGGGTCTCTGGCTCACTCAGGCTGGGGGGAGAGAGGGGTCCGGATGCGGGGTGAGCCTGCAGCATCAAAGGCTGGTGGGAGGTTGCACCAGCCTGAGGCACGCCGTGCGTTCTCCCGGGAAAGTTGTCCCTGAATCTCAGTACCCTGGCAGTGGCAGGCTGCATGTCTCCCCAGAAGGGAGGTGTGGATAGTGACCTGTGCTCACACACAGGCTTCTTGGTGTCGGCAGCAGCAGCCTTAGTGTATCATGCCCGTCTCCGGGGTCCGCGCTGTTTGCTGTCGCTCGCACCCGTCTCTGGAGTTCCTTTAAACAGCACCCCTAATCCCCTCTCCTCGTGCACCAGGAAACAGAGGGAAGAAAAAGTCTCTTGCCTCTTCAGCAGGTCCAGACTTTTCCCAGAACCCCTCCCGGCTAGCTGTGGTGCACTAACCCCTTCAGGCTGTGTTCTCGCGCCAGTCCTCTCCTTGCCATCCGACAGATTCCCAAACCTCAGCTGCCAGCCCCTGCCTACCGTGGTGGGTGAGCAGACAAGCCTCTCGGGCTGGTATGTCCCGGTCGGCACCAATCCTCTGTGCGGGAATCTCTCCGCTTTGCCCTCCGCACCCCTGTTGCTGCGCTCTCCTCTGCAGCTCTGAAGCTTCCCCCCTCCGTCACCTGCAGTCTCCACCCACGAAGGATCTTTCTAGTGTGTGGAAACCTTTCCTCCTTCATAGCTCCCTTCCACTGGTGCAGGTCCCATCCCTATTCTTTTGTCTCTGTTTATTCTTTTTTCTTTTGCTCTACCCAGGTACGTGGGGAATTTCTTGCCTTTTGGGGGGTCTGAGGTCTTCTGCCAGCGTTCAGTAGGTGTTCTGTAGGAGCTGGTCCACGTGTAGATGTATTTTTGATGTATCTGTGGGGAGGAAGGTGATCTCCGCATCTTACTCTTCTGCCATCTTCCCCCTCTCCTCCAGAATATTTCTTTACAGCATCCATTTTGCTGGCCCAGAGTAATGGGCCTGCCTCACAAGTACAGGTTTTTAGCTAATTTATTCACTGGCAGATCAAGAGGCTGTAAGA